>NC_141536.1:138675439-138980733 GCF_021556685.1 Rattus norvegicus
GGAGTGCTGTAGACCTGTTTTCCTGTTTTCTTTCAGCCAGTTATGGAAACAGAGTGTTCTGCTTTAGTTTTTCCTATCTCCAGGTCTTCAACTGCTCCTGTGGGCCTGTGCCCTGAGTTCACCAGGCAGGTCGTTTGGAGCAGAAAAGTTGGTCTTACCTGTGGTTCCGAGGCTCAACTTTGCTCATGTGGTGTTTCTTATGAGCTCTCCGCGGGGGCAGCAACGTGGAGGACCTGCGCTGCCCTTTCCGGGAGCCCCGTGCACCAGAGTCCCAGATGGCGTTTGGTGTTTTCCTCTGGAGTCAGAGATGTGGGCAGAGTGTAGTCTCTTCTGGTTTCCCAGGCGTGTCTGCCTCTCTGAAGGTTTAGCTCTCCCTCCCATGGGATTTGGGTGCAGAGAACTGTTTATCAGGTCGGTCCCTTCAGGTTCTGGCGGTGTCTCAGACGCAGGGGACCTGCTGCTCCTGGGCCCTTATCTACGGGAACCCAGATGCCATATACAGTTTCCTCTTGGGCCAGGGATGTGGGCAGGGGTGGGCAGTGTTGGTGGTCTCTTCCACTCTGCAGTCTCAGGAGTGCCCACCTGTCCGGGCAGTGAGCTCCACATTTGAGGCTTTTATGCTTGTGTATTTATTCTGAGCTTCTTTGCTGGAAAAGATCATGATACATCAAGAAGAATGTGCTTGTGTTTAGGTTCTGAGAGCTATGAGTGGTTACATCTTAGATTTTTCATAGTGGAAGTTTATGAAGATGAAAATTCTGAAAACATGATCAACAGCAGTGAATCCTTAAAGCAGATGCTGCTCTCAATCTCTCAGGAGCTCCTATCTCTGAGGTGAGGATAATGCCCATGCTGTGGGGAGCTTTTGTCTAAGACTTCTTCTTCTTCAGGGAAGAATGTGTAGAAGGCACACTTTGCTCTATACCCTTTCCTCTCATCTCCTACAGCTCTGCAAGAGTGGAGAAAGTGAAATCTTGAAGTAGAGGAGCACTGTTTTCCCACCTTAGAGGCAGTGGGTTGTTGAGAGGTTGTACAGGGATCTGGGTTCTCTTTGATTATTTTTTCCTCTGAGGAAATCCTTGATGGGTCTTTAGCATGGCTCAGCCATGGATGTAGCATAAGTACCAGAATTACAAAATTCCATATGATCCCATCTTTGGTAATTTATTTAGTAGATCTTTAAGTTGAGCAGAGAGGAAATCTTGCATAGAATTTAGCATACAGTAAAATCTGCCTTTGATTTCTGTCTGTCTGAATGGGAAGTGTCTAGTCACTAAAAGTGAGAGGACCTATCCAAGGCTCCACACGTCAGTGGAAAGCCCTTCATACTATGTGTATGCTACAACACATTGAGGGAACAATATTGTGTAATCCCATAGTAACTCTCATCCTTTTCTCGAGAGGTGAGTCGTTCCCAATATCCAAATCACTGAGTTTAATAAGCCTGTTTCAATCTACTGAGATGTTCTCATGCTTAGTAACTGATTGAGCAAAATTGTGAGTATGCAAAGGTTAAGTAGTCAAAGCCCTTTCCCTAAAGAGAGAATAGGCCCTCTTCTCCTCCAGATACACACAAATTTCAGCAGAGTTACAGCATCAGTAAGGGTTCTGTAGAGTCATAGAAACTAGCAAATGTCTCTACATATTAAGGGAATTTATTGTAATGACTTATAGTCTGCAGTCCAACTACCAACCCAACAATAGGCAGCTGTGAATGGAAAGTTCAAGAATCTAGTAGTTGATCAGACTCATGAGGTTAGTTGTTTCAGCTGATCTTCTGTATAAAATGTAATCCTGAAAAGGTAGGTTCCAAGAGACGTGTTGGCAAATAAATGCAAACAAGTGAAGAAGAATTAAGTTATTCTTCTTAAAGATGTCCTCATGTAGGCCTCCAGGAGAAGGTGTGGCCCAGGTTAAAGGTGTGTACCACCACGCCTTAATCTGGAACTTGCTTTGTCCCAGGCTGGTTCTGAGCTCAAAATTGGCTTACTTCTGTCTCCTGAGATTAAAGGCTTATACTACTTTGCCTGGTCCTAAACTTTCCATGGCCATTATGCCTCAAGATCTCCATGTTAAGATCTTTGTCAGAAGCCTGTGTCTTCCAGCCTCAAGAACTGGATCACAGATGTGCCCTCCATTTCTGGATTGTAGTTTATTCCAGATGCAGTAAAGTTGACAACCAGGAATAGTCATCTCAGTTGCCTTTGCAACATATTCCAAACCAGGTGGGTTTTATTCTGGTTTCCATGAACTGAAGCATTTGTGTGATGTGAGAATGATGCAATGCTTTTAGGAGCTTCATCTGAGAGCTAATCAAGAGGATTGTTTACCTCTTCCAAGTATTTTGATAGCTACTAGGTCTCAGTCATAAAATGGAAAGTCAATGGGGCCTGAACTGAGAGTTCCTATGATGTTGTTGTTTGTTGTTGTTGTTGTTGTTGTTGTTGTTAAGGGTTTATTTAGAGAAACTGGCCTTGAACTCCATTGTCATTATCACACTTTTCCTCTGTTCGCAGAAGTGATCAATAGCAACAGCAAAGAAAAACATCAGAAAATGGAAATCTACCTAGATGTCACTTGTATCGAGGTGATCCTTGGGAAAAGATTTTATAATTAAGAGTCATCTCAGATAGAAAATCTTAATAAATTTCAAGGCACATCTGACCTACTGAAACGGAACCAAGATGTTAGAAAATGCTTAAGCAAACAAATAAAAGTCAGAGAACTTCTAATAGGAAGAATAAAACTTGTATCCTCAGAATGGAGACTCCAAACTGGAAGTAAACACTATGAATTCTCCCCAAGGTTTATAGAACAACTGTGTCCTGTGCTTTTTGGGATGTTCCTTGAAGTAGAAAGAAAGGATAGCATCTATAGGCACTCCAAGAAGTCATTATTATGCCATCCCAAAGTTGGATAATGACAAAATAAGAAGCAAAAGTATAACAGTATACTTGAGCCCAATCCTCAATACATGGCTAAGGATATGAATCAATGACCAAAGTACCTTCCAGGCAAACATGAAGCCTCAGCTCTCTAGCACAAGTATAAAAAGCCAGATTTGATGGTCATTATACCACCTTGTCCATCAGACATACCCTTGTGATCAAAATTAAAGTGTGATTCTTTTTATTATTAAATACTTAGCCATTACATTATTATGTTTTGTGTGTATTCAGGATTCTTTCAGCTCCAGCATTCTGTATGTCACTGAAACAATATTTCTGGCATAATGTCAGAAATTTGTCTCTCTCTTGTTTTTCTGAGCTTATAATTGATATTTCTTCTCTGTGGCACAGTCATTGGTGTGTTGCCATGACTTCCATGACTGTTGGCATCTTTGTGGCATCTAACACCATATCTGATGGCTGAGAACCCTCAGTTTCTGAGAGGTAATGAGGAGTTAGTGGACTTTTCAACTTGATTTTTGAATTAAAATCTCCATTACTTTTAGTGTGAGCTGCCCAGGTACTGAAATTGTAGTTTCCCTCCAAGGCTTCCCCTCAGTGGGAAGCTCTTAATGCTATTTTTGCCTTAATGCTATAGGCTCTTAATGCCTATGAGGCACAAATTTCAATCTAAGGCACTCCCTGGTATGATAGCCATATACATTAATGAGGGTCTGTTTTCCTGGAAAATGGGCTGTTATCATCTGAGGTTTCTATTCCTTGGTTTTTACCCTGAGGTTCCTGGCAGCAAAAATGTAATTCTTATATTCTAGAATAATGTGCTTGTGTGTAGGTTGAGAGCTCTCAGGGCTCGTGTTTTGGATTTGTTCATATTTGAATTTTGTGAACATGGGCTTGTTGATAATAAATCCTTGTAATGCATAATGGTTTCAGTCTCTCTGCAAGTTTTGTTCCTGAGGTGAGCATGTGTCCATGCTGTGGGGAAGGTTTTGGATGGGAAAGTACTCCTCTTCCAGAAGATAGGATGGAAAAGATAGTAACGCAGGTCCCCCCACTCCCCACCTCAGATACAGGAAATTTTGGAATCTGTTCAGGAGTTATTGTTCCACACTGTCCTCTAATGTGAAATAATTTCCACTGGTTCTGGATCAGTTTCTCAGTTATGGTCAAATATATTGTCATTACATTGTCTTAAATATGTTGCTTTAAGACATGCTTGATATCCTGGGTTTGGTATTTCATCAAAAAAGACTTCTATGAGGGGTTAGGCTTTTGTTTCCTTAACATTCCCTGTGAGGACATTTGTGATATGTCTTTTTCATTGCTCAGCCGTGGATATGCCAAGAACTCAGTGACTGTGGGCCTCTTTGTGTCAACCAAAGTCAGTAATTATTAAATGAAATTTTTAAAAAATTATTTTATTCATTTTGCATCCCAATCGGTGCCCATTTTCCTGGTCCCTCCCCCATACAACTCCTCTCCTCCTCTGAGAGAGTGGAGGTCTCCTTGGGTATCTCCCTGCCCAGGCACATCAAGTCTCTGCATGATTAGGTGTGTCCTTTCCCAAGAGGCAAGACAAGGCATCTCAGTTAGAGGAACAGACTCCACAGACAGGCAAAAGCTTTTATGAACCCCCCCCACACACACACACACTATGGATGTTGGGGACCCACATGAAAACTGAGCCATACATCTGTATATATGTGCCTACAGCTTTGATCCAGCCCATGTATGCTCTTTGGTTGGTGGCTAAGTCTCAGTGCCCAAGGGTCCAGCTTAGTTGACTTTGCTGGTCCTCCTGTGGAGTTTCTATCCCTTTCAGGGTCCTCGATCGTTCCCCCACTTTTTCATAAGAGTCTCAGCATATGTTTCAGTCAGCTGCTGGGTGGAGACCCTTAGAGGACAGTTATTCTGGGCTCTTGTCTGAAAGCATAACAGTGAATCATTGATGGTGTTAGGATCCAAGAATTGCTGGCGCAATACCCCAGCCTCAAATAGTATGCAAAGGCCAATAGTGTTTATTCTGCAGAAATTACCAGCATGCAAGAGTGGCTTATAGGCCACCTTTTATGCAGGGGTGGGAGAATTTTCCAGAAGAGTTAGGTAACCTCTACTGCTATATATGTGCTTGGGGCCTCAATCCAGCCCATGTATGCCATTGGTTGGTGGCTAAGTCTCTGATGATTTTGATAGGAGGCAAAGTAAATAGGCATTAGTAGAGGTTTTGTTTTGATTTGATTTTTTGATTGGCTGCTATGTTAGTTCCATTATACTTGGTGAGCCCTTGAAGAATGCTGGAAACCAGCTCAGTTCTGGCCTTGTTATCTCCTCAGCCAGGTGTCCCAGGAGCTGACTCAGCTCCAGACTTATCGTCCCTAAATCAGGGCTGTCATTGACTAAAGGCCCTTGTCAGTGACTTCTTCTGAGGAGTCCATTATGCTTCCTGGGGAATTGAAAATGTTTATTACTTAGGTTGTTGGAGTTTTCAATATCAGACACTGGTGCTTGCCCATGAGTCTCAAGTTGGGCTGGTTATTGGTTGGCCATTCCTTCAGTTTCTGCTCAATCTTTGTCCCTGCGTTTCTTTTAGATGGGACTCATTTTGGGTCAAAGGTTTTGTGGATGGGTTGGTGTTCATATTTCTCCACTGGTGGTCCTGCCTGGTTAGAGGAGGTGGCTTCTTCAGGTTCCATATCCTCATGCTGTGTATCTCAGTTGAGCTCACCTGCTTTGATTCCTGGCAGCCTCCCAACCCAGGTCTCTGGCAGGTCCTAGTGATGACTCTAACCCCACCACCAGCTGCAAATTTCCATTCATTCTCCTGGCCTTCTGGCCCTCTTTTGCTTCTTCCCACCCTGATCCTGATGCCTCTTATTCCCCTCCTCATCCCCTCTGCTACTGAGTTCTCTCCCTCCACCTGCCTCCTAAGACTATTTTATTCCCCATTCTAAGTGAGATCCACTCATTTGAGATAAAATAATTCAGGTAAAGATGATCAAGGCAAGAGAGAAATGCAGAGAGAGAGAGAGAGAGAGAGAGAGAGAGAGAGAGAGAGAGAGAGAGAGCACATCGAGAGAGATGGAGGAAGGGAATGGGGAAAGAGTGGGAGCAGGAAGGCAAGAGCAAGAGAGCAAGGAGGGTACAAGCAGCCCCTTTTATAGTGAGTCAGGCATGCCTAGCTGTTGCCAGGAAACTGTGGGGTGGAGCTTAGACAAAATGCTAACAATGGATGTGCCTTGTCATGTTTGTCATTGCCATATTCCCCATTTATCTGGCTTGGTGTGAGTGGACACTGAAAGAGCTTCAGTGCTTATGTGGGTGTCATTACTTTCTGGCTGATAGTCCATTCTGTCGGTCAAGTTTCCCACAGATCAAAATGAAGATGAACTTTCATGGGATGACGCTGTTTAGATGAATTAGTAATTTTATGAAATTCATGATTTGATTAGTTGTTGGAAGCTAGATTGATTTGAATAATTTTGGAAAGTTAGAGTAGTTGAGGTGGAATCAAGAACAGAATGTGCTCCTTCCTCATAGAATGGGAAGAGCTTCAGAAGTTAGAGAATGGAGTAAAGTGAGCATGGCACCTTACAAGCACGTACCTGTAGTGGCACACAGGCATGGCAGATTTGGGGTTGAACGTTTTGTGGGTGGGTTGATGACACCCTCCCTTCTTTGGAAGTCCCACCTCACTACAGGAGGCACCTTCATATCCCCATATCCCCTGCTGCTAGGAACCTCAGCTTGGGTAATTGGCATAGACTCCCCTTAGCCTCCCCCATCCCAGGTCTTCAGTGAGTCCCAGAGGTGCCCCTCACCAATTTCCCTAACTCCTTACCCAAAACCTAACCCAAACCCTAACCTAACCATAACCCTAACCCAACTTGAGGTTCTTATCATACAAGTCTTTCACTTCCTTAGTTAGAGTTACACCAAAATATTTTATATTATTTGTGGCTATAGTGAAGGGTGTTATCTCCCTAGCTTCTTTCTCGGGCTGTTTCTCGTTTGTATAAAGGAGGGCTACTGATTTCTTTGAGTTAATTTTGTATCCAGGCATTATGGGGCAAGTGGACCATTCGACCAAACAGAGGAACTGACAAGGTTGAGTGAGACAAACCCTGTAAGCCTCAGACTTGAGAACGGTAGGAGTGGGGCCACTTCCTGCCTGCCTCTACACGCTCTGGAACAAGTCATCACTGACACTCCACTGAGAGGACCGTGGCAATCAGTCACATAGAACCTGGAGTTCTCCATACCTATGAGGTATCTTGATAGGCTCATTTTCAGCCAATGAGCTCCCCATCCTGGGCATCACTTCCTGCAAAAGTATTTAATCCCTGGTTCACCCTGAGTAAGGGGTATATATTCACATCCACCACCCAAAAAAGCAGTTTGAACAAGCAAGGACTGTCTCTTTATCAAGGACCACTGCAAGGGAGACCTTCATCATCAAGAGCTATGCCTAAATCTCCCAGAGAAGGCCTTCTCTCTCCCAGCCCCTGTATTGCCTGCACTCACCGGGAACCAAACTGGGCTCTGCCCCATCCCTGGCTCTGCCCCCTCCTTTCTGCCTGGTATGACCTGAAGGAAGTGTGAATCTCGCACTCCTATTCCCAACTCCCAGCACTATCCCTATGGCACCTGGATATATAGGAGACTGGGAAGCACAAAAATAGTCCCAGACTCTGCTGTTTCCCTCCCAATCCAAGGACCTCCCATTATGGACTGTTCTGCCTCCAGAGCTGTGTGTAGGTGGCACCAACACCCTTCTGGAACCATAAGCCAGATTTATACCTTTTGTAAGTTTCTTAGACATCGTGTTTTATCACAGCAACAGAAAAGACACTAATACACACTCATAAAGTTTTATGCCTGGATGAGTTATTTCATGTAATTGATGAGAATAGTGAAATCTAAAAGGATTACCTTATTGTTTAAATTCAATTCATAGGGCTTTGTTCATATTAGCACGCAAGTATAAACAAGGAGGGACAGCATCCTGTTTGAACAGATTGTTGACCTTGTCATGCTTTTTCCCTCAGAAACATAATTTTGTGTAACTGAATTGCCCAGGACCAGTTTCAGTTGTTTTGAGGGTCTTGAGACTGGATGGATTGGATCCACACGAAAGAAAGAGTCTCAGGCAGGGGTTGGGGATTTAGCTCAGTGGTAGAGCACTTGCCTAGCAAGCGCAAGGCCCTGGGTTTGGTCCCCAGCTCCGAACAAAAAGAAAAAAGAAAAAAGAAAAAAAAAAAGAGTCTCAGGCAAGGATGCAGGTGCAAACTGACAGTAACTCATTGTTGTTCTGAGGCTGTGCTCGGAGACAGCTTTCAGGTTCTCTCTCTGAGTTCACCTCAGTCTTTTATTGGTTACACATTTCCTTGTTATACAATAGTACATAATCAAAAGCCTTTTCATTATTTTCCTCAAACCCATTATTTTTTCTGAAAAGCCCTATGTAACTATGTCACCAGAAAGCACAATGCACTCAGTGTCTGCAAAAGCAAGTTATACGTTAACTTTTAACTCTCAGAAAACCCTCCACATCTCAGGTCATATGGGCACAAACTAGTGGTTACAGCATTGGCATGAGAATAGAAAGGTGCTAAACAGGTCAGGGTTATAGTAGTAATTTTAGCTTGTTTAACTTTGCAGACTCTCTTCCTCCAGTTTACTGAACTCCTCCAAATATCTATTTCTACAGTATATTTCAAACTCTCCCATATGCAATATTAATTTTTTTTTACAGCTTCCTGCAGGGCTCCTTCACAAGCTCAAATTCTATCTCTTAGAACTTGTACCCTAGTTTCTTTAGGTACGTGATGACAGGGGGTCAAATTAATATGTTCCAATCTTTCCAGGAAAGTCAGTTCACTAATCTAATGACCTGCTTGAGGGGTCCAAACACTTCTACTCCTCTTTTTATGTTTTGTATTATACATGTATCTTCCAATTTTCCTTAATAATATTTCTAAATCAAACTTTCTATTATTAGAAATCTCCTCTCGTGGAGACTCTCACCATTGCTCACTTATCCACTAGACCCAGTTTTTTTCTTCCTCTAACTTGTTCATTGTATGGTCATCCCTGTCCGTAGTGACTCAGGCACAGTGTTGCTTTTCCTTGGGGGTCTTCTTTCTTTTAACTACTAAACCTTCAGGTTTCTCAAGAACATTTCCTGCTTCGAATATTTCCTGGTACAACATAATCATCATAAGTTGGCAATAATGTCCCAGAGAACAATTAAGGCAGTCAACTTCCATACAATCCCTTGTCCCATTATGCCTGAAATGACTGCTTGAATAGCCAGGGCTAGAACAGTTTGTTCCTAATAGACATCAGAGTCATTTCCTTCTCTAGTAGTGGCCTCAATCCTTTTCCCAGAATTTTTTACCTGATTTGTATCTGAGGACAAATATGGCATAGAAAAAGTGCAATGACAGACAAGCATGCAAGAAAGAGCAATGCCATCTGTGTGCTAAAAGCCAGAGGTGCATGATTCAGACTGAAAATGCTCCCGCAGCTGAAACCGTGTTGTGCAGCCATAGTCACAACCATGTTGCACTTGGCTGAATGTAAGGGTGTTAGCTACAGATCTTAGCAAATGCTTAGTCATAGATTCTCTTCGGTATCAGTTCTTTAAGGTCCTCAAAGACTACTGTGATACGCAAAAGCTTTCAAGATTAATTATACTCTAAAGGTTTACTATTGTATAAAGATACTATCAAGTGCAAATATTACCATCCTGAGTACATTTTTGGGTTCCTTTGCAATATGTCGTTTAGTCATGATTTTTAAGACTACTGTTACATACAAAGGATTTACCCTACCACATTGCATATTCATAGGATTTCTCTCCAACATGTGTACTTTTATGTACATACCTGTGTTCTAAAACAGCTTTATCATGTTGATTACAACTTACAAGTTTCACTCCAGGGAATACTTTTAAGTATTCAAAAAAAGTGCCTTTGATATGCAACTGTTGGAAACAAGTAAAAGAAACCTGTCCAAGGTATTGCATTTTTTGTTATCAGCCTCCATTTATTCATAGGGTACACCTAAGTTCAAGTTCCCTGGCCCTGTGGTAGCTGGGGCCTTCCCAATAGCAGACCAGCTTCCATTATTCATATATGCCCATGAAAACATATTGACTGTCCCTAACCACAGCTTCTGTTATTCATCTTTTGTTCCTCAAAACATAATGGCCATTCCTAACCACAAAAGAATAAATGGATATGATTAGTTAGACTGTATCAATTGACATAGACCAACTAGATAAGGAAAGCCCTTATCACTAAATCCTGATTGACGGAAAACAAAATGGAGCTGTAACTTGGCACAGATATTTCTGGTTTTCAAACTTAAAAGCTCTATGCCATACTTGCTCTGAGTGGGGAGGTGGATGGGCAACATGTGACAGCTCAGTTTCCAAGTATGTTCTCTGACCCTGATCCATCCGTAGCAGCTTGATTGTATAAGTTCTTATCACTTGCATTACCTGAGTTTGAGTTTTGTTGATCTCAGAGAACCCCATAACACAAAGGCTTTACCACATTGCTTACACTCACAGAATTTCTCTCCAGTATGAATGCTTTCACGAAAGGCTTTGCCATATTAAATATATTCATAAGGTTTCTCTCTGGTATGAATTATTTCATGATTATCAGGACTAATGAACTGTGAAAAGGCTTTAGCACATTAAATACGTTCACAGGGTTTCTCTCCAATATGGATTCTTTCATGATGATGAAGGCTATAGAAATGAGCAAAGCCTTCACCATACTAAATACACTCACATTGTGGGTTCTTTCAGGCCTTTGAAAATTACTGACATGCAAAGGCTTTACAACATTGACTACATTCATAGGGTTTCTCTGCAGTATGTTTTTTTTATGTATTCAAAGATGACCATGATATGTAAAGGCTTTACTACATTGGTTACACTAATAGGGTTTCTCCACAATATTTTCATTTTTATGTATTTGGATATTACTGTTTTGTGAAAAGCCTTTATCACACTGGTTACACTCAAAGTGTTTCTCTCCAGTATGAGGTCTTTCATGCATCCGGAGACTACTGTAACATTCATAGTCTTTACAACATTGACTACATCCATCAGGTTTCTGTCCTGTGTGAATTCTCTCATGCCTTTGAAGAGAACTGTGACGTCCAAAGGCTTTACCACACTGATTACATTCATAAGGTTTCTCTCCTGTGTGAATTCTCTCATGCCTTTGAAGAGAACTGTAGCGTCCAAAGGCTTTTCCACACTGGTTACATTTATAGGGCTTCTCTCCAGTGTGTGTTCTTTTGTGCACTTGGAGACTATTGTGACACACAAAGGCTTTACCACATTGGCTACACTCATAGGGTTTCTCTACAGTATATCTTCTTTTATGATATAGGAGACCACTTTGATATGCAAAGGCTTTACCACATTGCTTACATGCATAGGGTTTCTCTCCAGTATGTATTCTTTTATGTATTAAGAGATGACTGTTTCGAGCAAAGGCTTTACCACATTGGTTACATTCAAAGGGTTTCTCTCCAATATGTGTCCTTTTATGTATTTGAAGATGACTGTGATGCACAAATGTTTTACCACATTGATTACAGTCATAGCTTTTTTCTCCTGTGTGAATTCTTTCATGCCTCTGAAGATGACTGTGGCGTCCGAAGGCTTTGCCGCATTGATTACATTGATAAGGTTTCTCTCCTGTATGACTTCTCTCATGCCTTTGAAGATAACTGTGATATGCAAAGGTTTTACCACATTGGTTACACTCATAGGGTTTGTCTACAATATGTGTTCTTTTATGTATTTGGAGACTACTGTGATGTGCAAAGGCTTCAAAATATTGGATACCTTCATAAGGTTTCTCTCCAGAATGAATTCTTTCATGTCTTTGAGGATGACTCTGATATGCAAAGTCTTTATCATACTGCGTAAATTCAGAAAGTTTCTCTTCAGTATAACTTCTTTCGTGCCTGCAAACATAATTGGCATATGTAAAAACATTTCCACACTCAATGCACTGATGGATATTTTTATGTATGAATTACTTTTACAATTTGGTCTCACTGTAATGTATTATCACTCTACTGACTCTTCATTATGGGTTGTTTGCATCTTTGACAATACATGGGATGGGAAGAGCATGGATTACATGGCTCATATTAATAGCATCTTTTTTCATATGTCTGAAGAGAACTGAAAGAAGTCAGAGCTCTAGCACAACAATTGTATTCATAAATCTTGCCTATAGTGTAGGTCATACTACATTTGCGGAGTGAACCAAGACAAACAGAAGAATTCCATAGTCCTAGTACTCATAGCAATTTTCTACAGTATAAGTTTGTGAATGTCACCAGTAAAATTAGAAAACCAATTATTTGTAAACTTATAGCATATTTAGAAAGTCTACTCAATGTGGGGAGTACTACAGATCTTCTAATTGTGCTGGAAGAGGGAGAGGTTTGTTGTGTCTTTCAATATTCCTATGTTCACATGGCTTATATCCATTGTGATGTTATGACCACCTATTAAAAGGAGAATAACAAGTAAAGGGTTCCACATGGCAATCACACAGTTTGACCTTTTTTCTCATATAGATGTGGTACAGGGATTAAGGTTTTTCCACAGCAGCATTCTTGATCATAAACTGCCCTTCTTACTAAACTTAGCAACATTATTACAAGTATATGATTGATGCCAACTTTAGTGTGGACTATTTGCCTATTAGAAGGTTTTGAACATATACTTATCACCTATTCAGTATGTACGCCTCACAATGTCTAAGTGGTATGGGATTAAACACACTGGCAGTTCCACAGCATAACTATTGGATATGCTGTGATTTAAATGGTGAGATCTGTTGAGACATTATTTCCTTGCTTTGTACTTAGAGGAATGGCTTGAAAATACAAATTATATACCAGGGACTGAGATACATCGTTTGCCTTATGTAATAATCACCCATAACTTAAAGCAGTGCTTTTTTTTTACCCTGTTGCTTTTCTTTAAAACTTGCAGGACATACTAAAATTTCTCCAGAGGCATATTCTTATCAGCTTGCACTTGAAAATTACCTTCCATCTCTTCCAGAACTTAGAAAATGTCCTTCAGTGTTATGGTCTTTCCAAATGTAGCCTGAAATATAGTACCAGAGACTATGTTATATTATTGGAAACTAGGCAAAATTTAAGTTACTATTTTCAGAGATCCTTAGAACCATGACTGAATTCACCTCATCCTCATTCTCAACTGAAATTACAAAAAATAACAATAACAAAGAGACAGTCACCCTAGATTTTAAAAAGTGGAAGAAATTTCACTGTCTTACCTATAGCAGCGAGATTCCGATAGGTCTCCAGCATCACATCTTTGTAGAGACTCTTCTGAGAGGGATCCAGCAAAGCCCACTCTTCCCACGTGAAGTTCACATGCACATCATCATAGTTCACTACATCCTAAAAGAATCCCATACATGTGTACATGAGAAAGCATGACACTGGCAACACAGTACATGGATACTTCATTGACAATATATTCAAGTAATTCTGGTGCTTACACCAGAATGAAATGACCTCTACTTATACCCTGACACAAATGATAAATGGAACCACAAAGTCATTTTAGAAGGAAACTGAATAATGAATGAGGTTCACCTCTGTCATTTCTGCACCCCTTGAATATGATGAAAAAAAAGACATAAAGATACACAAGTAACCAGATCATCAGTATTAATTTAAGCGCACATCGGCTAAATTGTATGAACAAATACTAACTAAAAGATGGTGTATCACTCATGCCTTTAATCCCAGCATTCAGGAGGCAGACTCAGGTGTGTCTCAGAGTTGGAAGCTAGCCACATGCGTGAAATGAGTGAAATGAGTTAGAGGACAGTAAGTGGTACATATTAATGCCCAACTCCCCTGCAAAAATCAGTCTATAGCTGTTGCCTGAGAGGCTCTGCCAGAGCATGACAAATACAGAGGTAAATGCTCACAGCTGGCCATTGAACTGAGAACAGGATCTCAATTGGAGGAGTTAGAGAAAAGATTGAAGGAGCTGAAAGGGCTTGCAACCCCATAAGAACAGATATACCAACCAACCCGAGCTCCCAGGGACTACCAAAAAGACTACACATGGCCAGACCCATGGCTCCAGCTGCATATGTAGCAGAGGATGGCCTGGTTGGGCACCAATAGGAGAAGAAGCCCTTGGTCCTGCCAAGGCTGCCCCCGCCCCACTCAGTTTAAGGGAATGCTAGGGCGGGGAGGTGGGAAGGGGTGGGTGGATGGTTGGGGGAACACCCTCACAGAAGAAGGGGTGGGGGATGGGCTAGGGGGGTTATGAACTGGATACTGGGAAAGAGGATAACATTTAAAATGTAAATAAAAATACCCCCCAAATCAATCAGTCACACAAACAAAAAAGAACACAGCACAGCGGTATTCACTGAAGTTCCTACAAAGAATTGTACATTCACTCCAGTTCTGTATTCATCTTCTAGAAACCTAAAGTTTAAACTATAACATTAATAAGATCTTACTAAAAAATGAATGCATGTTTAAACAGCTACAAATGGATGAAAACATTAGCAATATAAATGTTGATCAGAAAAAGCAACATAGGGCAGGAGAGATGGCTCGCCAGAGCTAGGACTGGTCATGTCAATAATTGCATTAGGGTTAACTGCCAGTATTTACATGGAGGCTCAAAACTATCCATTATACCAAGTTTAGGAGGTCCTGAATATCAGGCACACATGATAAACATATTCAAGCATATAGGCAAAATACTCAAATTCATTCAAAAAATTTAAAACAAACACAACATGGTAGTAATAATGCCACACTTAAATAATCCATGACTCAGAAGGTCCAGGTAGTATGAATGCCATGAACCCTGAGGAAAATAATATACTCTCTGCTAAATTTCAAAATTTAATATGTAGATGAACACCAGCCCGACAGCATATGCTTGCATGTACAAAAACTAACGGAACAGTTTTAACCACAACACACTAGACACAAACAGGAAATGGGTTTAGTGAATGGTATAGACACACAAATATCATACCTAATAACTTATCCACAATGGCCCGCACTACAAAAATTTCCATATGCTCTTCAGAAAAAGCCACAGAGGAGAGACAAGTGTTCAAAAACACCATCCTATCTAGGAGCCTTTTTGATTCTATCAAGTACATTGTGACTCTAGGATAGTAGTCATCCTATCATAAAAATATATTTAGTCTACATTCCATGATCCTAATAGTCTGCAACAGCCCCTATACTGTTGAAACGTCCAAAGACTCTTGACACTCAGGGTAATCTCTTGATTGCCACATCTTGTAAAATCAAAAAACAAGTTGCATCTTTTCAACATGCATTGGCACAGAATACCATTTGCCATTCCAATAGAGAGGAATGTGTAAGTTGTACCAAAGCAAGAAAACTGATAGGGGCAAACATCAAATTCTGTAGCTCTGTCTCAGACACATTGGGGCTTCAGTTTCAAAGGTCTTAGATGGCTCTACCTCTACGACCTCTCATACATCTCTCAGTTTCAGTATGTCCACTCCTTATATGCACATCTCCATGGCAGATTCCTCATAGCTTAGGAATATAATCATCTTGTGGTCTCAAAATACAACTCAGGCTTCATCCTCATAGCTTCATGCAATGAACTCTTATAATATCCTGACTGGAGCTCAGACTCTGCCAAACAAAGTTGAATAGAACAGTGCTGAACTGAAACCAGAGTGGGAGAATCCATGACCATACATTTCGCATTCTCGTTTCCAGAATCAGCACAAGATGGGAGAGCTTCTGAAAATTGGCTTCTAAATTGAGATGAACCTTGCCACATGTCTTAGTCATGGTTTCTATTTCTGCACAAACATCATGGCCAAGAAGCAAGATGGGGAGGAAAGGGTTTATTCAGCTTATACTTTCACATTGCTGTTTATCACCAAAGGAAGTCAGGAGTGGAACTCAAGCAGGACAGGAAGCAGGAGCTGATGCAGAGGTCATGAAGGGATGTTTCTTACTGACTTTGCTTTCCCCTGGCTTGCTCTCTTACAGAACAAGACTACCAGCCCAGGGACGGCACCACCCATAATGGGCTGGGTCCTACCCCCTTGATCACTAGTTACAGGTGGATCTCATGAAGGCATTTCCACAACTGAGGCTCCTTTTTCTATGATAACTCCAGCTTGTGTCAAGTACACAAATACACAAAACTAGCCAGTACACCACATGTGGACCATAGTTGTAGCAAATTTTATATGAAGTTCCTTTATGGGAATAGGAATCACTTTGTCTACTCCTTCTGTTAACTGAAGGCTTAGCAAGAGGGAGTCTTACTCTCAGGTCACCCTCTTAGGCTTCCAATCCAGAGCAAGGGCTTTTTCTCTTTAATGGTGATAGTGTCCTTGAAAATTTCTGCCCCTATTTCAGCACTGACTGCATCTGAAACTACCTAGTGCTCTTTTTCTCTACAAACCACAGACTGCATTTCTTTCAACCCCACTTGTTGCTTTTTTCCCACTACAGTCCTGAATGAGTCGAGGTAATAACCATCCAAAAGATTCAATATTCCAACTAAAAATCAGCCCCTTATCTTTGAATTTTGCCTTACTCAGTTCCTCAAGGTACGGGCAGAATAACAAACATTTGGGGCCAAAATATCACACATGACCTCTAGCTAAAATTTTCATGACATCGCTTTCCCCCTGAAATCCTATGATGTCAACTTCCTGTGCCTGTATTAGTCTACAGTGTGGTCTGTCAGGTCCCACAAGAACAGCAGATGAAGATCCGTGTGCAGCTTTCTGTGCCTTTGCCATCCCAGTCCTTACGCTTTCCACATTCCTCCAAAAGAGAACATTCCCAGGCTCTGTCCAGAATCAAAATCAATTTTATGTATCTTTTTTTTGTTGTTGTTCTACTTGCTACTCAGGTAATGAATGGTTTTTCTTGATGCTTCTGTCCAGTTATAGCCCATCATTTTGAGAGCTTAAGACAGAAACTGAAGCTAGAAAATGCAGGCCAAAAACCATGGGGAAACATTGTTCTTAGATTGCTCTCTTGTTTGGTCACTGTCCCCTGCTCAGGTAATTAGCTCTCTTATCCAACCCAGGCACACTTGCTTAGGGATATTATTGCCACCTCAGTGAAAGTACCTTCAAACATCAGTCATCAATCAACACAACCTCTCACAGACATACCAACCAGCCATTTTCCTGGGGCACACCCTCAACTGAGGTTCCCTCGGGTGACTGTATGCTTTGAAATGTTGAAAACTGAAGCTACCTATGATGCTCAGAAAATGACAAAGTTTTAATAACCCTAAACCAATGTGCTACCCACACCGATCACTTTAGCGAAGCCCCAAACATTGATGATCACAACTAGAAAACATAGATTTGCCAATAAATGCACAGAGGTGAGTCTTTGAGATCAAGAAAACTAAAACTGTTTCTTCACATAAAGTCCCCCAAACCAGCAAAAACTCAAGGAACTCATAACATATTAAATATTCAGAAGACAAAAAAAGGCGGCACCACTGACTAAAGTAGAAGAAACAAAGAGAGACCTATAAATATGCCACAGCCCTTTAAACAAGAACTATGGGATCACAGTCAAAATCAAAGAAATCACTGGCCAGCACTAAAGCTGTGGACTTTGCCAATAGTAGAAAATGAATTGGGGAGGGAGGCCTATTCTAATTGGAGAGGTTTGCTTAAAGCATACAAATGTTTCAACGTTGGAAAAAGTAATTTTCACTGCTAAAAAATACCTTGTTCTCTTATGATGAAGAAAAGGAAGTCTGTTAGGGTCATTTAGAAATAAATCATTTTGTTTCCTATGATTATGACTGCATACAAGTCTGTGCCAGTTTGAGGTCATGCAAACTTTTAAAAGCCAAATGCAAGAAAGCAGATTTTTTTCAACAGCGCATGGCTTGTACTATACCCCTAAACATCTTGTTTTACACTAAATGCTTTATAAGTATAATCACTTTTAAAAACATATCTATTCCCATTTTATATGTATGGTGTGTATGTGAAAGACTGTCTTCCCTGTGTATACAGGTGGTACGCAGGGGAAGAGGGTTTCAGATTCCCTGGACCACTCTCTGTAAATCCAAAGAGCCAACAGAAACCCAGGAACAAAACTTCCGCCTTGGAAGATAAACCTGGAAATTAGTACCTAGACCTAAAATCAGACTAAATATAGACGCGTAGACACCAGTTTAGGAACGTAATTATTAACAGTCAGCAAAACATGTCATCAACAGAACAAAACTATCCTCACACAAGTCCTAAATATTCCGACATAGGTGAAAGCACAAGACGAAGACCTTAAAAGGAACTACGTGACGATGACAGAGGTCCTTAAAGAGGAATGGATGAAATCCCCTTTATAAAATCTAGGAAAACATAATCAAACAACTGGGGGGAAAAACAACAAGAAATTCCATATATCAAGGGAAGAAAAACCAAGCAAACAATTGGAAAAAAAAAACATAACTGTTCATGACCTATAAATGGAAATAGAAACAATAAAGAAAACACAAACCGAGGAAATCCTGGCAAGGAAACTTTTGGATTGCAAAGAGGAACTGTAAAGGCAAGGTTTACCCACAGACTAGAGATCGAGGTAAGAATCTCAGGCATTTGAAGGTTTAATAGAAAAAAACAGATACACAGGACAATTATCTTTGGATAATTACATCTAAAAATGACTTCTGGTCTGCACTTCCACCGGGGCAGACTGGCCTGTCTGTACCTCTTAACATGCCACAGACTGCAAGTCACTTAGGAGATCTGCTGTAGTCAACCAGGGTAACAGATAAGACATCTGGCCAAATAACCACAGAAGCTGGGACCCACAAGAAGCAGACACAGGTAGCCCCACTTCCCACAAAATCCATCCTCCTTTCCATGTGCACCTCTGCCAGGGCAGATTCTGCTGTCTACCACTCTTAACACCCCACAGTCTGTAGGTCTCCCAGGAGATCTGCTGAAGCCAGGGCCACAGGTCTCCCAGGAGATCTGCTGCAACCCAGTGACACAGAAGACAGGCTCCAGATAGAGATACCCAGGCCACTTAACACTAGAGATAACCAGATGGCAAGAGGCAAGCACAAGAACATAAGTAACAGAAGCAAATATACTTCGATACCATCAGAACCCAGTTCTCCCACCACAGAAAGCCCTGGATATCCCAACACACCCGAAAAGCATGATGTTGACCTAAAATCCCATCTCATGAAGATAATAGAGACCATTAAAGAGAATACAAATAACTCAAAGAAATACAGGAAAACATAGTTAAACAGTTGGAAGCCCTTAAAGAGGAAACAAGTCTCGTAAAGATATACAGGGCCGGCTCCTGGCACTGCCGGCCTCCTCGGTCGGTCGGAGCCGTGGCCATGGCGGCCAGCGCGAGGCGGAAGCAGGAGAAGCACCTGAAGATGCTACAGGGCATGACGGGGCTGCCGCACAACCGCAAGTGCTTCGACTGCGACCAGCGCGGCCCCACCTACATGAACATGACAGTCGGCTCGTTCGTGTGCACCTCTTGCTCTGGCAGCCTGAGAGGGTTAAGTCCACCTCATAGGGTGAAGTCTATCTCCATGACAACATTTACACAACAGAAAATTGAATTCCTGCAAAAACATGGAAATGAAGTCTGCAAACAGATTTGGCTAGGATTATTTGATGATAGATCTTCATCAATTCCAGACTTCAGGGATCTACAAAAAGTGAAAGAGTTTCTACAAGAGAAATATGAAAAGAAAAGATGATATGTTCCACCGGAACAAGCCAAAGTGGTGGCACCGGTTCTCGCTTCTATTTCAGGGTCCTCTATTTCAGGGTCCTCTGCCAGCAGCACAAGCAGCACCCTGGAGGTCAAGCCCCTGAAATCTCTGTTGGGAGAGTCTGCACCAGCACTGCACTTAAATAAGGGCACACCTAGTCAGTCCCCAGTTGCAGGTTGCTCTCAAGGGCAGCAACAGGAGAAAAAGCAGCTTGACCTTTTGAGTGATCTTGGTTCAGACACCTTTGCTGCTCCAGCTCCTCAGTCGACAGCTACAGCCAATTTTGCTAACTTTGCACATTTTAACAGTCATGCAGCGCAGAATTCTGCAAATGCAGAGTTTGCAAACTTTGATGCATTTGGACAGTCTACTGGTTCGAGTAATTTTGGAGGTTTCCCCACAGCAAGTCACTCTCCTTTTCAGCCCCAAACTACAGGTGGAAGTGCTAGATCAGTAAATGCTAATTTTGCTCATTTTGATATCTTCCCCAAATCCTCCAGTGCTGATTTTGGATCCTTCAGTACATCCCAGAGTCATCAGACAGCATCAACTGTTAGTAAAGTTTCAACAAACAAAGCTGGTTTACGGACAGCAGACAAATATGCGGCACTTGCTAATTTAGACAATATCTTCAGTGCTGGGCAAGGAGGTGATCCAGGGAGTGGTTTTGGGACCACGTTGGTTTGGCTCCTGTTGGTTCTGTGGTTTCAGTTCCCAGTCATTCAAGTGCATCTTCTGACAAGTATGCAGCCCTGGCAGAGTTAGACAGCGTGTTCAGTTCTGCAGCCACCTCCAGTAATGCGTACACGCCCACCGGTGATCCTAGCAGCAGTGTCTTCGGAACAGTGCCTGTGGGTGCCTCTGCTCAGACACAGCCTGCTTCAAGTGGGCCTGCTCCATTTGGAGCTACGCCTTCTACGAATCCATTTGTTGCTGCTACAGGTCCCTCTGCGGCATCATCTACAAACCCATTTCAGACCAGTGCCAGAGGAGCAACAGCGGCAACCTTTGGCACTGCATCTGTGAGTATGCCGGCAGGATTTGGCACTCCTGCCCAGTACAGTCTCCCCACCAGCTTTAGCGGCAGTTTCCAGCAGCCTCCCTTCCCAGCCCAAGCAGCTTTCCCTCAGCAGACAGCCTTTTCTCAGCAGCCCAATGGTGCAGGTTTCACCACATATGGACAAACAAAACCAGTGGTAACACCTTTTGGTCAAGTAGCAGCTGCTGGAGTGTCTAGTAATCCTTTTATGACTGGTGCACCAACAGGACAATTTCCAACAGGAAGCTCATCAACCAATCCTTTCTTACAGCCTTACATAGAATAGACACTGCGCTGGAACGAACTTTTATGTGACCATGTTACATCTCTTCGCCTCTAGCACTGTTGTCTTGTTTCTCTCATGTTAAACATGAGAGAAGTCTTTAAAATGCCTGCATTGTGTATTAAACACCAGGTAATATGTGCAAAACAGAGGGCTCAGCAACAATTTTTCACTTGTGAATTGGCAGGAAAAGGTAGCGGCATCATGTAAGTTAAAAATTGGCTAATGTTAACCCACATTCATTATGCTGCAGCACTGTTACATATTTTTCTTAGAAATTAGCTATTTGTGCATATCAGTATTTGTAACTTTAACACATTGTTATGTGAGAAATGTTACTGGGAAAATAGATCAGCCACTTTTAAGGTGCTGCCATCTAGCTTGAAATGAATGATTAAAATCATTTGAAACATTGCTTCTGGAAAATTCAGATTGGAAGGTTCTATTCGTTCTTGAATTTTTCCTTCTGAAGAGCTCTTCTATTCGTACATGGCTAAGTTCTTTAAGGATGTGGAGGACACCTGTCTGCGGCTAAAGCTGATCATGTTTTGCTACAGTTTGCAGGTGAACAAAATAAATACTAGAAAATATGCTATTGTTTTTGTGTTCTTGCTGCAATGCCTTTACCAAAGTGGCCTTAAATAATGAGTAGAGAGTCAAGAACATCTTGAACTCTTAAAGACTTGTAGTGACTAACTTTTTTAAAATGGCCATGTAGAAAATTTATTAAAACTACTACTAGGACTGCTATATTCAGGAATGTGACAGTGGAAAAGCATTTAAATGTAGCTTGTCAGATTCACCATGCTACTTCTAATTTCTCTGCAACTTCTTAATTTTGTGAAATTTGTAAATATGTAGAGAATTTGCATGTATGTGTATTTACAAATATTTTTAAAAGATCTTGAATTCTCAGACTGCAAAGTGCCTACTTTAACTCTTTTCCCTTCTGTGTGCATTGTCTCTGAATGTACTGGAAGCAGATGTGCACTGACCGTGACCGTGACGTGGTCGCACCAGAGGTCCCCTCACTTTCTGGACAGACTAATACTGTCTGTCAAACGTTTGTTTGTGTTTGTTTTGGGGATAAAGGAAAAGGAACCCAATGTTACCGTAAAGTGATGAAATACTTGTGTAAAATGGTAGCAATACTAATATTAGTTTATCTTTTTGTTAATATTCAAATGAACTTGTTTAAATATTTATATGTATAATGCCTCATTCATCACGGGATAATTTGGCCCTTTCATCAAAACCAAATACAACTAAGAATTGAAATGATTAAAACAATTTTCGAACAATAAAAAAAAAAAAGATATACAGGAAAACACAAACATGTGAAAGGATTGAAAAAAGTGGCCCAAGACCTAAAAATGGAAGTAGAAACAACAAAGAAATCAGAAATGGAGGCAACCCTGGAATTGAAAAATCTAGGGAAGAGGTCAGGAGCTACAAATGCAAGCATCACCAAGAGAATGCAAGAGATAAAAGAGAGAATCTGAGGTGCAGAAGACACCATAGAAGATATTGGCACAATGGTCAAAGAAAATACAAAGCAAACAAAGCCCCTGACCAAAACATCCAGGAAATCCAGAACACAATGAAAAGACCAAGCCTAAGAATAATAGAAATCGAAGAGAGGGGTTGGGGATTTAGCTCAGCGGTAGAGCGCTTACCTAGGAAGCGCAAGGCCCTGGGTTCGGTCCCCAGCTCCGAAAAAAAGAACCAAAAAAAAAAGAAATCGAAGAGAGTGAAGATTCCCAACTCAAAGGACCAGAAAACAACTTCAACAAAATCATGGAGGAAAATTTCCCCAACCTGAATAAAGATGGCCATAAATGTACAAGAGGCCAACAGAACACCAAATAGACTGGACCAGAAAACAAAATCCTCCCATCACATAATAATGAAAACACTAAAGGCACAGAACAAAGAATAATAATAGCTGTAAGGGATAAAGGCCAAGTAACATAAAGGCAGACCTATCAGAATACACCAGACTTCTCAACAAAGACTCTAAAAGCCAGATGATTCTGCACAGATGTAATCTAAACACTAAGAGAACGTACATACCAGCCCAAGATACCTTGTGAAACTTTCAATCAGAATAGATAGAGAAACCAAAATATTTCAGGATAAAACCAAATTTTAAAAATATGTATCTACTATTCCAACTCTACAGACAATTCTAGAAGGAAAACTCCAACACAAGAAAGGTATCTATACCAAAGGAAAAAGAAGAAATTAATCATCTCACAACAAACCCAAAAGGAGACAATCACACATACACACACACACACACACACACACACACACACACACACACACAACCACCTCCAACAACAAACATAATAGCTTTAATATCTCTCAACATCAGTGGACTCAATTCCCCAATAAGAAGACATAAGCTAACAGATTGAATACACAAGCAGGATCCAGCATTTTACTGCATACAAGAAACACACCTCAGTGACAAAGACAGCCACTATCTCAGAGTAAAAGGCTAGAAAAGTTTTCCAAACAAACGGTTCCAAGAAACAAGTGGGAGTTGCCATTCTAATAACCAATAAAATAGATTTTTGATCACAAGGTTATCAAAATAGATGTGGAAGGACAGTGCATATTCATCACCAAGAGAAAGCCTCAATTCTGAACATGTATGCTCCACAAGCAAGGCACCCACATTCATAAAAGAAACTTTATTAAGCTCAAAACTCACATTGAACCTCACACAATATTAATGGGAGACTTCAACACCCCACTCTCACCAATGGATGGGTCATTAAACCAGAAACTAAACAGAGACACAATGAAATAGAAGTTATGAACCAAAAGGATTTAACAGATATATATCTACAAAATATTTCACCTGACAACATAAGAGTGTACCTTCTTCTTCTCAGCATCTCATGGTATCTTCTCCAAAACTGACCATATAATTTGTCACAAAACAAGCCTCAACAAATACAGAAAGATCACAGACTAAGGATAGACTTCAACAACAACAAAAACAGAAAGCCAACATAACTATGGAAAGTGAACAACTCTCTACTCAGTGATAGCTTGGTTAGGGAAGAAATTAAAAACGTTCTAGAATTCAATGAAAAGGAAGACACGGCATGCTCAAACTTGTGGGACATTTATATGAAAGTAGTGATAAGAGGGAAATTCATGGTACTAAATGTCTTCATAAAGAAATTGGAGAGATCCCACACTAGCAACTTAACAGCACATCTGAAAGCACTTGAACAAAAAGAAGTAAACACACACAAGTGTAGTAGATGGCAGGAAATAATCAAATTCATAAACATAATAAAAGCAATATACAGCAAACCAACAGCCAATACCAAATTAAATGATCAGGTACTTGAATCAATCCCACTAGAATAGGGAAAAGACAAGGCTATCCACTCTCTCCATATCTATTTAATATAGTACTTGAAGTTCTGGCTAGTGCAATTAGATAACAGCAGATCAAGGCGATACAATTTTGAAAAAGTCAAGGTATCACTCTTTGCAGATGATATGATAGTACACATAAGCAACCCCACAAATTCTAACAGAGAACTCCTACAGCTGAGGAACAACTTCAGCAAAATGACTGGACATAAAATTAACTCAAATCAGTAGCTTTCCTTTATACAAATAACAAACGGGCTGAGAAAGAAAATAGGGAAACAACACCCTTCACAATAGTCACAAAAAGTTTAAACTATCTTGGTGTAACTCTAACTAAACAAGTGAAAGATCAGTATGAAAAGAACTTCAAGTCGCCCAAGAAAGAAATAGAAGACCTCAGAAGATGGAAAGATCTCCTATGCTCATGAATTGATGCTATTAACATAGTAAAAATGGCCAACCTACTAAAACCAATCTACAGAGTCAACACAATCCCCATCAAAATTCAGCACAATTCTTCACAGACATGGAAAGAAACATTCTCAACTTCTATAGGAAAGAAGAAAACCTAGGTTAGAGAAAACAACAATAAAACAACTACTGTGGGAATCACCATCCCTGACCTCAAGCTGTATTACAGAGCAATAGTGATAAAAACAAGCAAACAAACAAACAAAAAAAAAAAAAAAAAAAACATGGTATTGGTACAGAGACAGACAGGTCGATCAGTGGAATAGAACTGAAGACCCAGAAATAAACTCACACATCTATGGACACTTGATCTCTGACAAAGAAACCAAAGATATACAATGGAAAGAAGAAAGCATCTTCAATAAATGGTGTTGGTCTAATTGGCAATCTTTATGTTGAAAAATGAAAATAGATCCATATTTATCACCTTGCACAAAGCTCAAGTCCAAGTGGATCAAGGACTTCAACAAAAAACCAGATACACTCAATCTAATGGAAGAGAAAATGGGAAAGAGCCTTGAACTTAAAAATTAGCACAGGGAGGAATGCCCTAAACAGAACTCCAATGACTCAGGCTCTAACATCAACAATTGACAAATGGGACCTGCTGAAACTAAAAAGCTTCCGTAAGGCAAAAGACACTGTCAATAGAACAAATCGACAACCTACAGATTGGGGAAAAAAATCTTCACAAACCGCACATCCCACAGAGCAATATATCCAAAATATAAAAATATAAAAAGAACTCAAAAACCTAACCTCCAAAAGCCCAAACAGTGCAATTAAAAAATAGGGTACACAGCTAAATAGAGAATCACAACAGAGGAATCTCAAATGGCAGAGAAGAACTGAAAGAAATGTTCAAAGTCTTCAGTCATCATGGAAATGCAAATCAAAAGAGCCATGAGATACTACCTACACCAATTAGAATAGCTAAGATCAAAGAACTGTAATGACAGCACATGCTGTCAAGGATGTGGAGAAAGAGGAACGTTCTTCCAGTGCTGGTGGGATTGCAAACTGGTACACCACTCTGGAAATTGGAAATCGATCTACCTGAAGACCCAGCTATACCACTCTTGGGCATATACCCAGGAGATACTCTACCAGGAGATGTGCTCCACTATGTTCATAGCAGCCTTATAATAGCCAGAAGCTGGAAACAACCCAGATGTCCCTCAACCAAATAATGGATGCAGAAATGTGGTTCATTTTATACTATGGAATACTATTCAACTACTAAGAATGAGGACATCATGAGTTTTGCAGGCAAATGGATGGAACTAGAAAATATCACCCTGAGTAAGTTAAGCCAGACCCAAAAGGACATACATGGTATGCATTCACTAATAAGTGGATATTAGCCAAAAAGTGCAGAATGCCTAGGATATAACCCACAGAACTTAAGAAATTTTACAAGCAGAAAGGCTCAAGTGAGGATGCTTCAATCTCACTTAGAAGGGGGAAAAATAAATGAGGCAGAAGGCGGGAGGGATCTGGGTGAAAATGGGGACAGGAAGGAGAAAAGTGGAACAGGATCAGGTATGGGGGTGGAAGGAGAGAGGAGAGAAGGCGAAAGGACCAGTAGAATGAATAGAAATATGCAGCCTTGGCTGCCTACTCTCTCCCTATTCAATATAGTTCTTGAAGTTCTAGCCAGAGCAATCAGACAAGAAAAGGAGATCAAAGGGATACAGATTGGAAAAGATGTCAAAATATCACTATTTGCAGATGATATGATAGTATATTTAAGTGATCCCAAAAGTTCCACCAGAGAACTACTAAAGCTGATAAACAACTTCAGCAAAGTGGCTGGGTATAAAATGAACTCAAACAAATCAGTAGCCTTCCTCTACGCAAAAAAGAAAAAAGCCGAGAAAGAAACTATATATATATATATAAAATACCTCTGTCTGACTCTAACCAAACAAGTGAAAGATCTATATGATAAGAACTTCAAGCCTCTGAAGAAAGAAATTGAAGAAGACCTCAGAGGATGGAAAGATCTCGCATATTCATGGATTGGCAGGATTAATTTAGTAAAAATGGCCATTTTACCAAAAGTGATCTACAGATTCAATGCAATCCCCATCAAAATACCAATCCATTTCTTCAAAGAGTTAGACAGAACAATTTGCAAATTCATCTGGAATAACAAAAAACCCAGGATAGCTAAAACTATCCTCAACAAAAAAAAGACTTCTGTGGGAATCACTATCCCTGAACTCAAGCAGTATTACAGAGCAATAGTGATGAAAACTGCATGGTATTGATACAGAGACAGACAGATAAACCAGTGGAATAGAATTGAAGACCCAGAAATGAACCCACACACCTATGGGCCCTTGATTTTTGACAAAGGAGCCAAAACCATCCAATGGAAAAAAGTTAGCATTTTCAGCAAATGGTGCTGGTTCAACTGGAGGTCAACATGTAGAAGAATGCAAATTGATCCATGCTTATCACCCTGTACAAAGTTTAAGTCCAAGTGGATCAAGGACCTCCACATCAAACCAGATACACTCAAACTAATAGAAGAAAAAGTGGGGAAGCATCTGGAACACATGGGCACTGGAGAAAATTTCCTGAACAAAATACCAATGGCTTATGCTCTAAGATCAAGAATCGACAAATGGGATGTCATAAAACTGCAAAGCTTCTGTAAGGCAAAGGACACTGTGGTTAGGACAAAACGGCAACCAACAGATTGGGAAAAGATCTTTACCAATCCTACAACTGATAGAGGGCTTATATCCAAAATATACAAAGAACTCAAGAAGTTAGGCCACAGGGAGACAAATAACCCTATTAAAAAATGTGGTTCAGGGTTGGGGACTTAGCTCAGTGGTAGAGCGCTTGCCTAGCAATGGCAAGGCCCTGGGTTCGGTCCTCAGCTCAAAAAAAAAAAAAAAAAAAATGTGGTTCAGAGATAAACAAAGAATTCACAGCTGAGGAATGCTGAATGGTGAGAAACACCTAAAGAAATGTTCAACATCTTTAGTCATAAGGGAAATGCAAATCAAAACAACCCTGAGATTACACCTCACACCAGTCAGAATGGCTAAGATCAAAAACTCAGGTGACAGCAGATGCTGGCAAGGATGAGGAGAAGGAGAAACAATCCTCCATTGTTGGTGGGATTGCAGACTGGTACAACCATTCTGGAAATCAGTCTGGAGGTTCCTCAGAAAATTGGACATTGAACTACCTGAGAACCCAGCTATACCTCTCTTGGGCATATACCCAAAAGATGCCCCAACATATAACAAAGACACGTGCTCCACTATGTTCATCGCAGCCTTATTTATAATAGCCAGAAGCTGGAAAGAACCCAGATGCCCTTCAATAGAGGAATGGATACAGAAAATGTGGTACATCTATACAATGGAATATTACTCAGCTATCAAAAACAATGACTTTATGAAATTTGTAGGCAAATGGTTGGAACTGGAAAATATCATCCTGAGTGAGGTAACCCAATCACAGAAAAACACACATGGTAAGCACTCATTGATAAGTGGCTATTAGCCCAAATGCTCGAATTACCCTAGATGCACAGAACACATGAAACTCAAGAAGGATGACCAAAATGCGAATGCTTCCCTCCTTCTTTAAAAGGGGAACAAGAATACCCTTGGGAGGGAATAGGGAGGCAAAGTTTGGAACAGAGGCAGAAGGAACACCCATTCAGAGCCTGCCCCACATGTGGCCCATACATATACAGCCACTAAACTAGATACGATGAATGAAGCAAAGAAGTGCAGGCCGACAGGAGCCGGATGTAGATCGCTCCTGAGAGACACAGCCAGAATACAGCAAATACAGAGGCGAATGCCAGCAGCAAACCACTGAACTGAGAATGGGACCCCCGTTGAAGGAATCAGAGAAAGGACTGTAAGAGCTTGAAGGGGCTCGAGACCCCATATGAATAACAATGCCAACCAACCAGAGCTTCCAGGGACTAAGCCACTACCTAAAGACTATACATGGACTGACCCTGGACTCTGACCTCATAGGTAGCAATGAATATCCTAGTAAGAGCACCAGTGGAAGGGGAAGCCCTTGGTCCTGCCAAGACTTAACCCCCAGTGAACGTGATTGTTGGGGGGAGGGCGGCAATGGGGGGAGGGTGGGGAGGGGAACACCCATAGAGAAGGGGAGGGGTAGGGGCTAGGGGGTGTTGGCCTGGAAACCAGGAAAGGGAATAAGGATAGAAATGTAAATAATACCCAAGTTAATAAAGATGATAACAATAACAATAATAATAATAATAACAATAATAATAATAATAATAACAACAGGGGAAAATTCCTAAAAATGTATAACAGGAACACTGATTCCAAAGCTATATGTCATGAGAAGACTCAGAATTCTCAATAGGAATATGAAGAAGTAGTACTCTGGGGCAATGTGACTTCTGCACTTCCAACAAAGATATGATAATCCAGAATATGTACAATATTTGTGAAAAGCATTGGAGATGGGGAAAAAAGACAAAAGCATAAGCCTAAAAATAAAAATATATTCAAGTTTTCATCTAAGTACCTAAGGAAACTACACCAGAAAAAAATGTGAACTTGACCAATGTTACCTGTGATTGTATGGGTATATAAATTAAATAAACACAGATGCCATAACTCCTATAAAAATGACTCGAGGGGCTGGGGATTTAGCTCAGTGGTAGAGCGCTTGCCTAGGAAGCGCAAGGCCCTGGGTTCGGTCCCCAGCTCCGAAAAAAAGAACCAAAAAAAAAAAAAAAAAGACTCGAATAGTTTCCTAAACTGTTATTATTTTGCCCCATGTCTCTGTAAATGGAGGTGATCAGGAAGGTGGGCTATGACCCTGCAACCACTCATGACCCCTTGTGGTTTCATGCAGACACAGCCCTTCTGAAGCCCACACAAAATAATGCTGAAGAACAATTTACTGTTTGCTTCATGCCACACGGATTATGTCACAAGATGTGCAATTTGTCCAATCCACCTACCCACCACCACGCACACCTGAGAAACGCCTGTGTCTCAGAAACTCCTTTTGTACCCTGACTTGAATTTCCATGAATCATGCCATTGTGACTGGAAGTAACAGAAAAGTAAAAGATTCTAATCAAATATGGCTGAAGGATTATCCCTATCACCTCCCTTCTCCCAATTTCTAAACCACTTATAAAACTTCTCAGACAGAACTGAGTGTGGAACGCGAGGGTCAGTACTTACGGAAACCGGACCTTCAGTTCCCCAGTGTCTCCCTACTGTGCAGCAAGCACACTGCCTTGGGGTACACCTGGAGAGTGATATCATGAGCACCCCAGCTTTGCACTGCCAGTGTTCACCTTAACCTCCCCATCCCAGGAAATCCACACTCAGGGAGGGCCACAGGACAAGAGCCTCTGCTCAGATCACAGCGCTGACCAACGGAACCAGTCTGACTCACAATCCGTCTCAGTCACAGCAGATCAGACGCTGAGGGCTCAGCAGTCTCGCTCCTCCTGGACTTGGGACACCAGTCTCAACTAATCTGGAACCCTGGGAGCTCCCACACAATAAACATGGCACGGCTTCCGGTCCTCCTCACAGCGTGCTACACCTGCATCTGAGGAGAATCCTGTAAAGGATCTGCATGCTACCTTCTACTGGTGATCCTGACTGCTAGGCCTCCCTCATAAGCTTGGAAAACCCAACTGGACCTCATGACGGTAGCAACTCCTCTCCTGAGGGATCAGAGACCAAATGCCTCAGACAACTGAAGCCTTCCTAAGTCTGCCTTTCCAGCCTAGGTGCAGACAGAGCCCTAGTCTGGGAAGATTATATTTAATGGAATTTTCTAGTCTCTTAGAGCACTTCTTTCCTCTTCCAAGACACTGGGTCCTCTGTTTGCATATTCCATTACACACACAATGTCCAGTCCACCCATCTCTACTTCATAGTTGGGAAGTCCTGCAGTCAAGTTCAAATAGTAACAATAATTAAAGCAAAACATGGTCATGGATTTTACAGCAAGAAGCAGTTAATGGGAGGTGAATGGAGGAAAAAAGAAATAAAAAAAGAAAGGACAAGACTGCTCCTACTTATCATGGAGGACAAAGTTTACTATTCATAAAACAGGAGAACATAGCCAGAACCAGAAACATGTGGGAGAGTCCAGACAAGTGTGGAGAGAGGAAGGAGGGAAGAAGCAGGAGTCAGACCAAGGCATCAGTATGATAACTGATAGATGTAAAAGAGGAGGTAACCCTAACCAGCATGGTTGGATTATATAAGGAATGGCACCCATGAGAAGGGTGGTCCTAGACCTGGGCTACAGGGCAAGGTACGCCAACCATACCCTACGTCAGGTAGGGACTGAGGTCTGCTAATGGAACCTGACAGGCAGGTTTGCTTTGCTTTGCTAAATGGGCTCTTCAGCCATTTGTCCCAGGGTTTCAGACTTAACGGTAGGGGGAAAGGAGAAGGGTGAGATGATTTAATTATACTCCCAAAAATTATTTTTAAAGTTAAAACCTGCTTTATGATCCAATATTCTTCAGGGACTAAACATATGTCCTAGAGCCTCTCAAGTATTATCATATCTTTCTGCTCATATTGTGTATTTTAAGCTAGAAAAAAAAAAACAATATTCCTGTTTAGGCACAGCCACACCAGTTTGTCTGGATCTTATGTTACATGAACTAGTTTAAATAGAGAAATTTGGTTTCTAGAAATAAGTTCAGTTCCTCATCCAGATTCCTGATTACTCTGCTCTGGGAACCTCCTAGACGGTCGGTTTGGACTTCTACTGATTGTCTAAAACTGATTACCTGACTACTCATTGCTATTACCAACCACTGTCAAAACAAAAACGGCCCTTCCCCCTGCCTTTCTGTGCTGGGATTACACCAGCTTCAAAGTTGGTCAGTGAACTCAATTCTTACACAGGTCCCTCTTTATTTGTAACCCCCTCAGCCCAAATCCAGACATTCATTCACTACTCTCCTTTTCTTTTCACTGACCAGTCAGAGCCCAGCCTGAAAGGAGTTGCAGAACAGTCTTCGAAGCACCAGGCCGCAAAGGCAGGATTAGGTGTTCATAGCATGTCTTAACTACGTAGCAGACGGAAAGGCTGAGCTATAGGAGACGTTGCTCTAAACAGACACAAATACGAAATACCTTTAGAAAACAATGAAATTCTTAATGAGTGGGAAACATCTGAGAATAAAATCAAGAGATCAGAACTGCAATAAATACATAAGGAAAGTGATATTTAAGAAGTAGCACCAACAATTGACTTTGTAAAAAGATCAATATAATTGGAAGGACACATAGGTATAAAGACTTAGGAAAGGAGCAGTCTTCTCTGGTAGAGGGAAAGGCATTAACGTGATAGTGTTTGACCTTGCCCCTGTGTGCAATGTTAGCTGCTGAGATCTTTAACCTGACACACAGGCAATGGCATGTGTTTAAAATCTATGAGCTGACTTAACTGTGCCAATCAGGATTGCACATACCTATATAAGTCCCATAAATAGAAAATATTCATTCGTTCCAACTAACCTAGTCAACGCGTACACCCACCAATAGGGTCTGTTTTCATTCACATGTATATTAGTCAGGGTTCTCTAGAGCCACAGAACTTATGGAATGTCTCTATGTTAAAGGAAATTATTAGAATGACTTAGTCTGCAGTCCAACTAACCCAACAATGGGCAGCTCTGAATGGGAAGTCCAAGAATCCAGTAGTTGATCAGTCCGAGGAGAGTACGTGTTTCAGTTGGTCTTCTCTATAAGCTGGAATTCTGAAGAAGGTTCCAACAGATGTGCTGGCGAATAAGTAAAACCAAGAGAAGGAGGAAGAAGGAGGAAGAGGGAGAAAGAGGAAGTAGAGGAAGAGGAGGCGGCCTTCCATCTTTCATCCTTATGCAGGTCTCCAGCAGAAGGTGTGGCCCATATTATAGGTGTGTACCACCATGCCTGGATTTGGAACTCGCTTTATCCCTGGCTGGCCTTGAACTCAGATCTTCTTCCTCTGTCTCCTGGGATTAAAGGTGTGTATTACCTTGTCTGGATCTAAGCTCTGCATGGCCCCTATGTCTCAAGATCTGGACCATAAGCTTGTGTCATCCCAGGTCAACATCCGAGTCAGAAACCTGTCTTCCAACCTCAAGATCTGGACTGCAGTCCATGCATAAATTAATACATGCTGTAAAATTACAAAGTCATTCACTCTGCCTGAGGTAGGTCCTTTGCATAATGGTGACGCCTGCAGCTGACTCTTCAGCGTTAGTCTGCGGTCTAGCTACTGCCCATCCTGTTTCATCTGACAGTGTACACAGTAAACTGTTCCTCCTGAAGGCAGAAGGCATGCTCCACAGGCAAAATACTTTTCCTCTTACTGAAATGGACAGTTCATTACGTAACTCAAATGAGGAATCTTAAAACACTGTCATGGGTACAGTCAGTCCTTTAACTCGAGAATTTAGGAATTTTATTAACAGGAAAACAAGTTCATTGACTAGAAAGCATGAGACTAGGATCAAAGGTACCTGAGTCAACATGGCTTGTCTTAGAAACATTTCTATAAAAGGGAAAAAGATGCAACTGTCCTAGAATTAATATACTGTCTCCAGAAGAAATCACTCCACAAATGCTTTCAAGATTAATTAAGAAAAATCTCTTTAGTGATAGCATACCTTCAGCTCTGGCTAATGCTGAGAGCGGAGACAGCCAAGACCAGACTTGACATTCCACATATGCTGTTAACCCTTAAGTCTCTTTTAGGTTCAGGCTCAGGTTATGTTTTAAACGATCTAAATATGGACTAGAGACTGCAAGTCCCACAGATGGGAGATTTACAAAGAAATGATATAACCAGAATTATTTCTTACGTATTCCAGTGCACTGAAAAAGCAGACTACTCTTCGGTGATGGAGTCCTGAGTTGGAGGTGCCCGAAGATAGAACATAGGAAAAGTAGAAGGAAGAATATGTAAAAAGCTGGGATGGAGAGGTCTTATACAGCACTGTCTTATGTCAAGTAGGCTTCTGAAGAATAGAATCTTGTATACTTTTTACAGGGGGAAAATGGAACAAAATGGAAGACTTCTGTGAAGTCAGCACAAACTACCATACAATGGGAAAAACACCGGAGGAATCTAATAAAAGAAAGCCAAAAAGGGGGGAACAGAGAACATCTCAAAAACATTACTATTGGCCAAGTCCAAGGTTGATGGGGACTGAGAACCATAGCCTCATGTGGTAGGAAGGGCTGGGATCTCAGGATCTGAAGCAACCCAACCCCAAAGGCCCTGGTCCAACCACTACCTGATTTCCCAAGCACCTTCCTTGCTCTATTTTACTCTCACTACAACAGAAACATGGGCAAGCTCCTAAGGCCTAAGCCCCAGGCTGTTACTGGCTCTGGAGAGTGAGAAGGAGCTGTGCCAGCCTCCATACATGAAGGCCTCATAAGAAGCCTTGCTTGGTCAGGCCAGTCCTCAACACAATAGTGTTTTCTTTTCTTTCTTCCTTTTTTTTAAAAGTGAAGTTCTTAAAATATATATATATATATATATATATATATATATACACACACACACATATAGATACATACATACATACACACACACATATATATATGTATGTATGTATATATATATATATATATATATATATATATATATATATATATATATATCCAGCCCGTCCGTTTTTCCTTTTCAAAGAGTTATCATCCAGTGTAGTCTTGCCCACGTGGCAAAACTATGCTTTTCTCAAGAAGTGGACCTTTATGGCACACCACGGCCTTAATGTTGGTCATAACCCAATACTGCCCCCTTGAGCAGCTTGTCAGAGGCCTGCTCTTTGATATCAGGATAGGTCTAGAGGCTGATTGTAAAGCAGAGTTGTCTCCTATCTTATGGTGTGTAGACAAATGTCTAGATAATCCTGATAAACTAACACATGGATATTAGCATCCTTTTCTCTAATAGGCCGTTTTAGTACATATCTGTGTGATGTTCGAGAGGCAGTCCTCCCTCACCTACATTCTACTTGCTGTCACTATAAGCATTAGTAAATCCTTTACATCACCAATTCTACTCTTCCACATCACAGCTTACTGTTGGAGTGCTTTTGGACACATGAGAGAGGACACGCGAGATGCCTTTTACAGGCTCCACAAAATTAACTCGAAATGGATCTTAAACCTACATGTAAAACGGCTAAATGCTAAGGGCAGAACTTAAAGAAGATACTAGAGAAACTAGGGCTCTCCGAGTTTCGCATCCTGCCAAGGGTATTTCTACACACAAGCCCCTACCCCAAATGTTTTGTGCAGATGCAGCAACCAAGTGAAGTTATTCCCAACCCACCGCCGAGTGCAGGGAGAGAAGAGGACCAGAGGGAACCTCACAAGTCACCACAGCTTCTGTCAGGCTGCTGTTTACCACCGAGCACCAGTGACGACCCAGCACACCGGGCCCCTCGGCTCAGCCGCCTGCTCCTCCCCTTTGTGGGAGAAAGCCCTGTACTTACCATTTCGGGACTCCTGAGCTTGCCTGAGCTTCCCGCACCCAAGAGCGGTACACGGAACACATCAAGCAGAAACATTCACGACTGTCAGCTTCAAAGAGGAACTTGCACGATCGCACCCGGAAGAGCCCGCCTTCTCTTTGGATTGGCCGATCCGCCTACATGTTCTGATTGGCTAGTGAATCTTGAGTGACATAAGCACCATCCATAGGCTTAGAGTGTGCTGAAGGGACACAGCGAACTAGTTCTAGGCACAGGTGGCCAGTCCTTTTCCGTATCTGTAGAAATTTGCATTTCAGTACCACTTGTGTCTCTCCTCCAATTGCCTACCGGTCTGTTTTCCCACCCTGGTCAGGGGAGGACCCACAACTCCAATTTGCTATTGCTCCGTTACCTGCTCCTCCCCTTTGTGGGACACCTTGTAAATTTGGAGCTTGTCTGAGTGAGCTCCAATCACAACTCTCAATTAGGCACTTGACCTTCTTCCTCTAGGAATCAAGGTCCATAACTTGCATAGACCATTACTCAGCTGCAGTGGAGTCATCGGTCTGTCCCACGGGTGGAAGGGTGTCCAGAGAATTATAAAGAGGAATTATAGGAGACATAATTTTTATTTTGTGTCTTCAATCTGGATTCAGGTAAACTGCAAGTACTTTTCACTTGATGAATATGAGCAACCCTCAGCATAAAGTAGGAAACACGTGACAAACACTGTGGAGTACTATTGTTACCCAGCACAGCTTCCGAAATGGGTAGGGAGAAACAAACAAATAAAAAGACAGCTAGAAAGTCCACACTCGCATTAATAAATGTTCTCTTGATGAACAGAACTCATAGAATCAGACTATTATCTAAAAATTGAATTTACTAGGAAGACTCAAAGGCTGTGTGGCTCAACTAAACCAACAATGCCCGCCTGCCTGTGGAAAGTTAAAGACTCCAATAGCGTTTCAGTCCATGTGTCTGCAAGCCGCAGCGGGTCTTCAGTATACATGAGAATTCTGAAGAAATAGGCTTTAATACCAATAAAAAAAAAAAAAAATGAAGCTGGTAGCTAGAGGTAGAGCAAAAAGACGCAGAGAAAGAGGTATCTATCATCTTCAGTGTCTTGTATATCTGTACAAAACCAGAAGCTGTGCCCTATTTTAAAAGTGGATTTTATCTCAGAAGATAGAAAGATCTCCCATGCTCATGGATTGGGAGGATTAATAGTGTAAAAATGGCCATCAATCTACAGGTTCAATACAATTCCCATCAAAATTCCAACTCGATTCTTCATAGAGTTAGAAGGAGCAATTTGCAAATTTATTTGTAATAAAAAAAAAACCCACAGGATAGCCAAAAGTATCATCAACAATAAAAGAACATCTGGGAGGAATACCATTCCAAACCCTGCTATATTACAGAGTAATAATGATAAAAACTGTATGGTATTGGTACAGAGACAGGGAGGCAGATGAATGGAATAGAATTCAAGACTCAGAAAAGAACTCACACACCTATGATCCCTTGATCTTTGACAAAGGAGCTAAAAGCATACAGTGGAAAAAAGATAGCATTTTCAACAAATGGTGCTGGTTCAACTGGACATCAGCATGTAGAAGAATTCATTCTTATTGCTCTTTACAAAGCTCAAGTTCAAGTGGATCAAGGACCTCCACATAAAACCAGATACACTCAAATTAATAGAAGAAAAAGTGATGAAGAGCATCCAACACACGGGGGCTGGGGAAGTTTTCCTGAACAGAACACCAATGGCTTATCTCTAAGATCAAGAATTGACAAATGGGACCTCATAAAACTGCAAAGCTTCTGAAAGGGAAATGACACTGTCATTAGGACAAAATGGCAACCAACTGACTGGGAAAAGAAATTTACCAATCCTAAATCAAAATATACAATATATCCAGCATATACAAAAAACTCAAAAAAGATAGACTCCAGAGGATCAAACAACCCTATTAAAAATGGGGTACAGAGCTAAACAAAAAAATTTTAACTAAGGAATATTGAATGCCAAGGAGAACCTAAAGAAATGTTCAACATCCTTAGTCATGAGGGAAATGCAAATCAAAACAAGCCTCAGATTTCACATCACACCAGTCAGAATGGCTAACATCAAAAACTCAGGAGACAGCAGATGCTGGTGAGGATGTGGAAAAGAGGAACACTCCTCCATAGTGTGTGGGACTGCAAGTGGCTAGACCTACTATGGAAATCAATCCAGAGGTTCCTCAGAAAAATGGACATAGTATTACATGAGGACACAGCCATAACACTCCCGGGAATACACCTAAAAGATGCTCCAACATATAACAAGGACACATAGTCCAATATGTTCACAGAAGTCTTATGTATAATAGCCAGAAGCTGGGAAAGTCAGATGTCCTTCAACAGAGGAATGGATACAGAAAATGTGTTACATCTAAACAATGGAGTACTACACAGCTATTAAAAACAATGACTTCATGAAATTCTTAGGCAAACGGAACTAGAAAATATCATCCTGAGTAACAAAATCACAGAAAAAATATACAAGGTATGCACTCATAAGTGGATATTAGCCCAAAAGCTTGGATTACCCAAGACCCAATCCATACCATATGAAGCTCAAAAAGGACGTTCAAAGTGCAGATGCTTCAGTCCTTCTTACAGTGGGGAACAAAAATATTCACGCGAAGAGATATGGAAACAAAGTTTGGCGCAGAGACAAAAGGAATGGCCATTCAGAGCCTGCCCCACCTAAGGATTCAGGACAAATATGTACAGCAACCAAACCCAGACACAATTGGTAATGCCAAGAAAGGCATGCTGACAGGAAGCTGATAAAGCAGTCTCCTGAGAGGCTCTGCCAGAGCATGACAAATACAAAGGTGAATGCTCCCAGCGAACCATTGAACTGAGAACGAGATCTGCATGAGAGGAGTTAGAGAATGGATTGAAGGTGCCGAAGGGGTTTGCAACCCCATAAGAACAACAATACCATAGAAGCAGAACTCCCAGGGACAAAACCATTACTCGAAGAGTATACACACAGCCACCTAAGGCTCCAGCTGCATATGTACCAGAGGATGGCCTTGTTGGGCACCAATGGGTGGAGAAGCCTTGGTCCTGCCAAGAATGAACCCCCCATTCCCCTGCAGAGAAATGTCAATGTGGGGAGGGACACAGGAGTGGGTAGGTTGGTGATGGAAAGCAGAAGACATTTGAAATGTAAAAAAAAATCCAGTAAAATTAATTAATTTGTTATGAAATATACACTGCCCATTAGGTTCTTATCTTTATACCCCAAAATTATTACATCTTTCACAAAATCCAGTAAATTATTTTTAAAAAGTGAATTTTATCAACACAAAGATACAAATTAAAGAAAGGTTTGCCCACTTCAAAAGCTAAATAAGAAAATCTCAACAGTAGCAAACTGTTTGGGTTTTAATTCCAGATCTACTCAAGAACAGACAACACAATAATTTGGACAGGACAGCTGAGAAAGCCCCCCCCCCTCAAAACCCCTAGTGGCAGGCAAGGAAAGCATGGCAGCCATTTCCAAATCAATAATGTTCTTCTTTTTTTTTTTTTTTTTTTTTTTTGGTTCTTTTTTTTTTCGGAGCTGGGGACCGAACCCAGGGCCTTGTGCTTCCTAGGTAAGCGCTCTACCACTGAGCTAAATCCCCAGCCCCATAATGTTCTTCTAAAGAGAGAAGCATTAGGACTTTGTTAGGGAATAGAGATGAATTCACATATTGATTTGCCTGCTTCTACATTCTGCACATGCTATGTTAAATCCTATTCTGAATTTGGTTACGAGGTAAAAGCAGAGATTTTTAAGGACATTCTTAACTCAAAGGCAGAGAGAAACAGCTGTAAACTATATAAGCGGTGGACGGAAATGCCTCTGGAATGTTCTTCTTGTACGACAAGGTCTTAGCTGGAAATCATGTAGATGACACTGTGAAGCCACATTGCTCTGGAGCCAATGCTACCTGTGAATCATTGCCTATGATCTAACCAATAAATGGATCAATGCCACCATTCCCACGTATAGAAAAAACAGAGAACACAGATGCCAAGGACTGACCTTGACTGGGTCTGGGTTCCTAAGAGAGGGCACTTTTGAGAGCAGCAGGGAAACATGGGTCTAAGTTGGAGGCTTCTGTTCGGCTGAGATACCTTTCCAGATGTGATGGCTTCCCCGGCTGCTTTCTCTCTGTGTGTAGGCTCCAGCTGCTCTGCTCTAGACAGATTTTACTTTCTATTCTAAAAACTCTCTGGTTGAGACAGCTAGCATTCTGCTTGAGACAGCTCTCTCTGCTAGTAAAAATTCTAAAAGCTCTCTGGATAGCTCATCCAGTCATCCTTTTCTGACTTTGGCCAGGAAAACTGATCTCAAAAGTTCTTGGCTCTTCTTACCAAGTCAAAAACACGGTTAGAAAAATCCAAAAAGTAATTCGTGGGTTCTCAAAATCAAAAAGAAAAGAATTCTAGGTGTTCGCAGTCTTTGCGGGGCCGCCTCCGCTCTCTAACACCAGCGCCGCGTCTCCTTCGCTGAGCTCCAGCTGAAGGAGAAGTGGGGTAAGTAAGGAGGCGCCCATACCTTGGCTTCTGTAAAGCAGACTGCCTGCAGATCCACCAGTGCTAAAGCACCCAGGAAACAACTGGCCACAAAAGCCGCTCGCAAGAGTGCGCCCTCTAGTGGACGCGTGGAGGAACCTCATCGTTACAGGTCTGGTACTGTAGCACTCAGTGAAATCAGATGCTGTCAGAAGTCCACTGAAATTCTGACTCCCAAACTCCCCTTTCAGTGTCTGGAGCGAGAAATTGCTCAGGACCTCAAAACAGATCTGTGCTTCCCGAGTGCAGCTGTCGGTGCTTTGCAGGAGGCAAGTGAGGCCTATCTGGTTGGTCTTTTGAAGGTACCAACCTGTGTGCTATCCATGCCAAACCTGGAAAAATTATGCCAAAAGATATCCAGCTAAAATGCCACATCCACTCAGACCGTGTTTAAGAGTCTACCATGAGAGGAAACATTTGTTCTCAAAAATATTTTTTCTTCTTCTTCCTGTTATCAGTAGTCCTAAATGTTAGATTATTTTTTCCATGGGGTCAAAGGTACCTAAGATATGAGACAAAACATAGGGGACAGGATCAGGAATTGGCAGCTTCTCCACGTTCATTTGTCTGTGAATTTGTAGTATTAATTCAACATGTAAAGCATTAATGCAAGCAAAATGTTTCAGTGAACACATTTGAATAGTCCAAATTTATAAAAATTATAAATAGACCCTCGGATCCCGGCCCGCAGCAGCTCTCTGCTCCCAGACCCTGTGAGAGAGAGACCCAACCGCCTGGTCAGGTGGGCACTCCTGAGGCTGCAGAGCGGAAGAGACCACCAACACTGCTCACCCCTGCCCACATCCCTGGCCCAAGAGGAAACTGTATAAGGCCTCTGGGCTCCCGTGGGGGAGGGCCCAGGAGCGGCAGGACCCCTGCCAGAGACACCGCCGGACCCTGAAGGAAACAGACCGGATAAACAGTTCTCTGCACCCAAATCCCGTGGGAGGGAGAGCTAAACCTTCAGAGAGGCAGACAAGCCTGGGAAACCAGAAGAGACTGCTCTCTGCACACACATCTCGGACCCCAGGGGAAAAAGCCAAAGACCATCTGGAACCCTGGTGCACTGAAGCTCCCAGAAGGGGCGGCACAGGTCTTCCTGGTTGCTGCCGCTGCAGAGGGCCCGTGGGCAGCACCCCACGAGCGAACTTGAGCCTCGGGACCACAGGTAAGACCAACTTTTCTGCTGCAAGAAAGCTGCCTGGTGAGCTTGGGACACACGGAAGCAGAATTCCTCTAGGACCGGCACGTTCTGTGTTTACCGGAAGTCCCACACCCTCGGATCCCGGCCCGCAGCAGCTCTCTGCTCCCAGACCCTGTGAGAGAGAGACCCAACCGCCTGGTCAGGTGGGCACTCCTGAGGCTGCAGAGCGGAAGAGACCACCAACACTGCTCACCCCTGCCCACATCCCTGGCCCAAGAGGAAACCGTATAAGGCCTCTGGGCTCCCGTGGGGGAGGGCCCAGGAGCGGCAGGACCCCTGCCAGAGACACCGCCGGACCCTGAAGGAAACAGACCGGATAAACAGTTCTCTGCACCCAACCCGTGGGAGGGAAAGCTAAACCTTCAGAGAGGCAGACAAGCCTGGGAAACCAGAAGAGACTGATCTCTCTACATACATCTCGGACGCCAGAGGAAAACACCAAAGGCCATCTGGAACCCTGGTGCACTGAAGCTCCCGGAAGAGGCAGCACAGGTATTCCTGGTTGCTGCCGCCGCAGAGAGCCCGTGGGCAGCACCCCACGAGCGAACTTGAGCCTCAGGACCACAGGTAAGACCAACTTTTCTGCTGCAAGAAAGCTGCCTGGTGAACTCAAGACACAGGCCCACAGGAACAGCTGAAGACCTGTAGAGAGGAAAAACTACACGCCCGAAAGCAGAACACTCTGTTCCCATAACTGGCTGAAAGAAAACAGGAAAACAGGTCTACAGCACTCCTGACACACAGGCTTATAGGACAGTCTAGCCACTGTCAGAAATAGCAGAACAAAGTAACACTAGAGATAATCTGATGGCGAGAGGCAAGCGCAGGAACCCAAGCAACAGAAACCAAGACTACTTGGCATCATCGGAGCCCAATTCTCCCACCAAAACAAACATGGAATATCCAAACACACCAGAAAAGCAAGATCTAGTTTCAAAATCATATTTGATCATGATGCTGGAGGAATTCAGGAAAGATGTGAAGAACTCCCTTAGGGAAACACAGGAAAACATTAATAAACAAGTAGAAGCCTACAGAGAGGAATCGCAAAAATCCCTGAAAGAATTCCAGGAAAACACAATCAAACAGTTGAAGGAATTAAAAATGGAAATAGAAGCAATCAAGAAAGAACACATGGAAACAACCCTGGATATAGAAAACCAAAAGAAGAGACAAGGAGCTGTAGATACAAGCTTCACCAACAGAATACAAGAGATGGAAGAGAGAATATCAGGAGCAGAAGATTCCATAGAAATCATTGACTCAACTGTCAAAGACAATGTAAAGCGGAAAAAGCTACTGGTCCAAAACATACAGGAAATCCAGGACTCAATGAGAAGATCAAACCTAAGGATAATAGGTATAGAAGAGAGTGAAGACTCCCAGCTCAAAGGACCAGTAAATATCTTCAACAAAATCATAGAAGAAAACTTCCCTAATCTAAAAAAAGAGATACCCATAGGCATACAAGAAGCCTACAGAACTCCAAATAGATTGGACCAGAAAAGAAACACCTCCCGTCACATAATTGTCAAAACACCAAACGCACAAAATAAAGAAAGAATATTAAAAGCAGTAAGGGAAAAAGGTCAAGTAACATATAAAGGCAGACCTATCAGAATCACACCAGATTTCTCGCCAGAAACTATGAAGGCCAGAAGATCCTGGACTGATGTCATACAGACCCTAAGAGAACACAAATGCCAGCCCAGGTTACTGTATCCTGCAAAACTCTCAATTAACATAGATGGAGAAACCAAGATATTCCATGACAAAACCAAATTTACACAATATCTTTCTACAAATCCAGCACTACAAAGGATAATAAATGGTAAAGCCCAACATAAGGAGGCAAGCTATAACCTAGAAGAAGCAAGAAACTAATCATCTTGGCAACAAAACAAGGAGAAGAAAAGCACACAAACATAACCTCATATCCAAATATGAATATAACAGGAAGCAATAATCACTATTCCTTAATATCTCTCAACATCAATGGCCTCAACTCCCCAATAAAAAGACATAGATTAACAAACTGGATACGCAACGAGGACCCTGCATTCTGCTGCCTACAGGAAACACACCTCAGAGACAAAGACAGACATTACCTCAGAGTGAAAGGCTGGAAAACAATTTTCCAAGCAAATGGTCAGAAGAAGCAAGCTGGAGTAGCCATTCTAATATCAAATAAAATCAATTTTCAATTAAAAGTCATCAAAAAAGATAAGGAAGGACACTTCATATTCATCAAAGGAAAAATCCACCAAGATGAACTCTCAATCCTAAATATCTATGCCCCAAATACAAGGGCACCTACATACATAAAAGAAACCTTACTAAAGCTCAAAACACACACTGCACCTCAAACAATAATAGTGGGAGATTTCAACACCCCACTCTCATCAATGGACAGATCATGGAAACAGAAATTGAACAGAGATGTAGACAGACTAAGAGAAGTCATGAGCCAAATGGACTTAACGGATATTTATATAACATTCTATCCTAAAGCAAAAGGATATACCTTCTTCTCAGCTCCTCATGGTACTTTCTCCAAAATTGACCATATAATTGGTCAAAAAACGGGCCTCAACAGGTACAGAAAGATAGAAATAATCCCATGCGTGCTATCGGACCACCACGGCCTAAAACTGGTCTTCAATAACAATCAAGGAAGAATGCCCACATACACTTGGAAATTGAACAATGCTCTACTCAATGATAACCTGGTCAAGGAAGAAATAAAGAAAGAAATTAAAAACTTTTTAGAATTTAATGAAAATGAAGGTACAACATACCCAAACTTATGGGACACAATGAAAGCTGTGCTAAGAGAAAAACTCATAGCGCTGAGTGCCTGCAGAAAGAAACAGGAAAGAGCATATGTCAGCAGCTTGACAGCACACCTAAAAGCTCTAGAACAAAAAGAAGCACATACACCCAGGAGGAGTAGAAGGCAGGAAATAATCAAACTCAGAGCTGAAATCAACCAAGTAGAAACAAAAAGGACCATAGAAAGAATCAACAGAACCAAAAGTTGGTTCTTTGAGAAAATCAACAAGATAGATAAACCCTTAGCCAGACTAACGAGAGGACACAGAGAGTGCGTCCAAATTAACAAAATCAGAAATGAAAAGGGAGACATAACAACAGATTCAGAGGAAATTCAAAAAATCATCAGATCTTACTATAAAAACCTATATTCAACAAAACTTGAAAATCTTCGGGAAATGGATAATTTCCTAGACAGATACCAGGTACCGAAGTTAAATCAGGAACAGATAAACCAGTTAAACAACCCCATAACTCCTAAGGAAATAGAAGCAGTCATTAAAGGTCTCCCAACCAAAAAGAGCCCATGTCCAGACGGGTTTAGTGCAGAATTCTACCAAACCTTCATAGAAGACCTCATACCAATATTATCCAAACTATTCCACAAAATTGAAACAGATGGATCACTACCGAATACCTTCTACGAAGCCACAATTACTCTTATACCTAAACCACACAAAGACACAACAAAGAAAGAGAACTTCAGACCAATTTCCCTTATGAATATCGATGCAAAAATACTCAACAAAATTCTGGCAAACCGAATCCAAGAGCACATCAAAACAATCATCCACCATGACCAAGTAGGCTTCATCCCAGGCATGCAGGGATGGTTTAATATACGGAAAACCATCAACGTGATCCATTATATAAACAAACTGAAAGAACAAAACCACATGATCATTTCATTAGACGCTGAGAAAGCATTTGACAAAATTCAACACCCCTTCATGATAAAAGTCCTGGAGAGAATAGGAATTCAAGGCCCATACCTGAACATAGTAAAAGCCATATACAGCAAACCAGTTGCTAACATTAAACTAAATGGAGAGAAACTCGAAGCAATCCCACTAAAATCAGGGACTAGACAAGGCTGCCCACTCTCTCCCTACTTATTCAATATAGTTCTTGAAGTTCTAGCCAGAGCAATCAGACAACAAAAGGAGGTCAAGGGGATACAGATCGGAAAAGAAGAAGTCAAAATATCACTGTTTGCAGATGATATGATAGTGTATTTGAGTGATCCCAAAAGTTCCACCAGAGAACTACTAAAGCTGATAAACAACTTCAGCAAAGTGGCTGGGTATAAAATTAACTCAAATAAATCAGTTGCCTTCCTCTACACAAAAGAGAAACAAGTCGAGAAAGAAATTAGGGAAACGACACCCTTCATAATAGACCCAAATAATATAAAGTACCTCGGTGTGACTTTAACAAAGCAAGTAAAAGATCTGTACAATAAGAACTACAAGACACTGAAGAAGGAAATTGAAGAAGACCTCAGAAGATGGAAAGATCTCCCATGCTCATGGATTGGCAGGATTAATATAGTAAAAATGGCCATTTTACCAAAAGCAATCTACAGATTCAATGCAATCCCCATCAAAATACCAATCCAATTCTTCAAAGAGTTAGACAGAACAATTTGCAAATTCATCTGGAATAACAAAAAACCCAGGATAGCTAAAGCTATCCTCAACAATAAAAGGACTTCAGGGGGAATCACTATCCCTGAACTCAAGCAGTATTACAGAGCAATAGTGATAAAAACTGCATGGTATTGGTACAGAGACAGACAGATAGACCAATGGAATAGAATTGAAGACCCAGAAATGAACCCACACACCTATGGTCACTTGATTTTTGACAAAGGAGCCAAAACCATCCAATGGAAAAAAGATAGCATTTTCAGCAAATGGTGCTGGTTCAACTGGAGGTCAACATGTAGAAGAATGCAGATCGATCCATGCTTATCACCCTGTACAAAGCTTAAGTCCAAGTGGATCAAGGACCTCCACATCAAACCAGATACACTCAAACTAATAGAAGAAAAACTAGGGAAGCATCTGGAACACATGGGAACTGGAAAAAATTTCCTAAACAAAACACCAATGGCTTACGCTCTAAGATCAAGAATCGACAAATGGGATGTCATAAAACTGCAAAGCTTCTGTAAGGCAAAGGACACTGTGGTTAGGACAAAACGGCAACCAACAGATTGGGAAAAGATCTTTACCAATCCTACAACAGATAGAGGCCTTATATCCAAAATATACAAAGAACTCAAGAAGTTAGACCGCAGGGAGACAAATAACCCTATTAAAAAATGGGGTTCAGAGCTAAACAAAGAATTCACAGCTGAGGAATGCCGAATGGCTGAGAAACACCTAAAGAAATGTTCAACATCTTTAGTCATAAGGGAAATGCAAATCAAAACAACCCTGAGATTTCACCTCACACCAGTGAGAATGGCTAAGATCAAAAACTCAGGTGACAGCAGATGCTGGCGAGGATGTGGAGAAAGAGGAACACTCCTCCATTGTTGGTGGGATTGCAGACTGGTAAAACCATTCTGGAAATCAGTCTGGAGGTTCCTCAGAAAATTGGACATTGAACTACCTGAGCACCCAGCTATACCTCTCTTGGGCATATACCCAAAAGATGCCCCAACATATAAAAAAGACACGTGCTCCACTATGTTCATTGCAGCCTTATTTATAATAGCCAGAAGCTGGAAAGAACCCAGATGCCCTTCAACAGAGGAATGGACACAGAAATTGTAGTACATCTACACAATGGAATACTTCTCAGCTATCAAAAACAATGACTTTATGAAATTCATAGGCAAATGGAGGGAACTGGAAAACATCATCCTGAGTGAGCTAACCCAATCACAGAAAAACATACATGGTATGCACTCATTGATAAGTGGCTATTAGCTCAAATACTTGAATTACCCTAGATGCACAGAACACATGAAACTCAAGAAGGATGACCAAAATGTGAATGCTTTACTCCTTCTTTAAATGGGGAACAAGAATACCCTTGGCAGGGAAGAGAGAGGCAAAGATTAAAACAGAGACTGAAGGAACACCCATTCAGAGTCTGCCCCACATGTGGCCCATACATATACAGCCACCCAATTAGACAAGATGGATGAAGCAAAGAAGTGCAGGCCGACAGGAGCCGGATGTAGATCGCTCCTGAGAGACACAGCCAGAATACAGCAAATACAGAGGCGAATGCCAGCAGCAAACCACTGAACTGAGAATAGGACCCCCGTTGAAGGAATCAGAGAAAGAACTGGAAGAGCTTGAAGGGGCTCGAGACCCCATATGTACAACAATGCCAACCAACCAGAGCTTCCAGGGACTAAGCCACTACCCAAAGACTATACATGGACTGACCCTGGGCTCCAACCTCACGGGTAGCAATGAATATCCTAGTAAGAGCACCAGTGGAAGGGGAAGCCCTGGGTCCTGCTAAGACTGAACCCCCAGTGAACTAGACTGGTGGGGGGAGGGCGGCAATGGGGGGAGGGTTGGGAGGGGAACACTCATAAGGAAGGGGAGGGGGGAGGGGGATGTTTGCCCGGATACCAGGAAAGGGAATAACACTCGAAATGTATATAAGAAATACTCAAGTTAATAAAAAAAAAAAAAAAAAGAAAAGAAAAAAAAAGAAAAAAAAAAGAATGCCCTTAAAAATCTCTGCTTTTACCAGTGGAAGGGGAAGCCCTGGGTCCTGCTAAGACTGAACCCCCAGTGAACTAGTCTATGGGGGGAGGGCGGCAATGGGGGGAGGGTTGGGAGGGGAACACCCATAAGGAAGGGGAGGGGGGAGGGGGATGTTTGCCCGGAAACCGGGAAAGGGAATAACACTCGAAATGTATATAAGAAATACTCAAGTTAATAAAAAAAAAAAAAAAGAATGCCCTTAAAAATCTCTGCTTTTACCTCGTAACCAAATTCAGAATAGGATTTAACATAGCATGTGCAGAATCAATATGTGAACACATCTCTATTCCCTAACAAAGTCCTAATGCTTCTCTCTTTAAAAGAACACTACTGATTTGGAAATGGCTGCCATGCTTTCCTTGCCTGCCACAAGCGGGCTTCGGGGGACATCTTTCTCAGCTGACCTGTCCAAATTATTGTGTTTTCTATTCTTGAGTAGATCTGGAATAAAACCCCAAAGAGTTGGCTATTGTGGGGAATTTCTTTAGTTGCTTTTGAAGTAGGAAAATGTCTCTTTAATTTGTACCTTTGGGTTGATAAAAACCACTTTGTAAAAGTAATTTATTGCATTTTGCAAGAGGTGTAATAATTTTGGGGTATAAATATAAGAACCTAATGGGCAGTATATTTTTCATAAAAAATCAATTAATTTTACTGGATGTTTTTTATTTACATTTCAAATGTAACCCCACCCAACCACCCACCCCTATCTCCCTCCAGGGTAATGAGGGGTTCATTCTAGGCAGGACCGAGGCTTCTCCTCAGACTGGTGCCCAACAAGGCCATCCTCTGCTACATATGCAGCTGGAGCCATGGGTCAGTCCATGTGTCCATGGATAGTGGTTTAGTCCCTGGGAGCTGTGCTTGATTGGTATTGTTGTTTTTATGAGGTTGCAAAGCCCTTCAGCATTTCCAATCCTTTCTCTAACTCCTCTAATGGGAACCTCGTTCTCAGTTCAATGGTTGGCTCGGAGTATTCACCTCTGAACTGTCATGCTCTGGCAGAGACTCTCATAAGGGAGGTATATTAGGCTCCAGCATGCATTTCTTGGCACCTGCAATATCGACTGGGTTTGGTGGCTGTGTGTACGTATATGGGCTGGATCCCTAGGTGGGGCAGGCTCTGAACAGCCATTCCTTTAGTTTCTGCTCCAAACTTTGTCTCCATATGTCCTCCTATGAGTATTTTGTTTTCCATGTTCTAAGAAGGACTGAGGCATCTGCAATGTGGTCGTCCTTCTTCTGCTCCATGTGGTGTATGGATTGTATCTTGGGTAATCTGAGCTTTTGGGCTAATGTTCACATATCAGTGAGTGCATACCACATGTATTTTTTCTGCCCTTGGGTTACCTCTGTCAGGATGATATTTTTTAGTTCCACCCATTTGCCTAAGAATTTCATGAAGTCATCATTTTTAATAGCTGCATAATACTCCATTGTTTACATGTATCATGTTTCCTGTATCCATTCCCCCGGTGCAGGACATCTGGTGTTTTGCCAGCTTCTGTCTATTACAAATACGGCGGCTATGAACATGGTGGCTCATGTGTCCCTCTTATATGTTGGAGCATGTTTTGGGTGTGTTCCCAGGAGTGGTATAGCTGGGTCCTCAGGTAGTACTATGTCCAATTTTCTGAGGAACCTCCAGACTGATTTCCATACTGGTTACCGGATTTCAATCCCATCAACAATGGAGGAGTGTTCCTCTTTCTCTACATCCTCACGAGCATGTGCTGTCACCTGAATTTTTGATCTTACAAATCCTGACTGGGGTGAGGCTGAATCTCAGGGTTGTTTTGATGTTCATTTTCCTAGTGGCTGGGGACGTTGAACCTTTCTTTAGGTGCTTTCCGGCATTTGATCTTCCTCAGCTGAGAATTCTTTGTTTATCTCTGTACCTCATCTTTCAATAGGGTCATTTGATTCTCTGCCATCTATCTTCTTGAGGTTTGTATGTATTGGATATTGGCTCTCTATCAGATGTAGGGTTGATAAAGATCTTTTCCCAATCTGTTGGTTTCTGCTTTGTCCTAATGACAGTGTCTTTTGCCTTGCAGAAGCTTTGCAATTGTATGAAGTCCCATTTGTGGATGCTTGTTCTTAGGGCACAAGCCGTTGGTGTTCTCTTCAGGCAACTTTTCCCAATGCGCATGAGCTGTGAATTTTTTGCTTTAAAGCCAGAGCCACATGGCCACAGCTACTGAGTTTTGCTGCTTGCTTGAGCTGGAACATGCCCTCCTTGTTCAAGTACATTATCACCAGCTTTCTGTCTTCCAGCTCCTTCATGGCCTATGCTTAGCTGTCCTGAAACGTGCTCTGCAGATTGACCTGGAGCTCAGAGATCTGTGAGGCTCTGTCTTTTGAATTCTGGGATCACAATCTTGTACCACCACACCTGGACTCAAGCTTTTCTGTTTTTGGAACTTGCTCTGTGCCAGGCTGGCCTTGAACTCAGAGACCTGCTTGCCTCTGTCTCCTGAAACTAAAGGTGTGTATTAGCATGCTTAGACCTAAGCTTTGTTGGTTGGGATCTTGCCTGAGTGCCACTACCCCCTTATTTTTCTTATCCCTTTGATCGCCTGATTCAGATTCATTTCACTTCCTGGTGTACTTCATGACTCGAATCATACATTTCATATTTTCCCTTTCTCTCCTTCTCCTTTGCAAAACGCTCTTCTTAAGACTAAACAAGAGAACAAAGTCTTGGCTAGAATGTCTTCTGGGAGCGAGACTTCCTTTGTCAATGCCATTACTATAAATCTCTTTACCTTGATCTCAGACAGACTCTTCAGACAAGGGCATGGAGCAGCCGTCTTCTTCACCTAAAAATACAACAAAAACAGTCTCTAGGCCACATGCTAAAATTCTTCTCCAGTGAAACCTCTCGGGCCAGGTCTGTGCAGTTTAAATCACTCTCAGCAACTGTCTTCCACACTCCTACTAGGACAGCCCATTGCTTTCAACTCTGTGCTGTCCCTCCAGCACACCCACACCCAGCCACATTGTCATTTGTTCTTATCCCGGGCAGGTAAGATCTCTGAATTCTTTTGCAACGTTAAAGAAAAATAAAATGTATTTGCTGTCTCCTAAGTATCAAGTAGCTGGGTAAGAGGCTGCTGATACATCAGATGATCAAAAGGGACCCTGGAATAAATAACCAAATTCACAGGTAATAAAAAGAAAAAACAAACTGGGCTTTCCGTTTGCATGTGATGAGCTAGCAGGAAGTGATAGCAGTACCTTTAAATTTTTTTTTCCCTGTGGTAAAAGCTGAGCTATCTGGAGATCACTGGAGAGTAAATACAGCTCTCAGAATTATTTCTACCAGGATTTCTGAGGAGTTTTGGAAAACCCTGGTTTTCTTGGAGCGTTGACACAGCGCTTTTAAATGTTTCCTAGCAGCTATCAAGAGAAGACTATATGAAGAGTGAACACTGCTCTTTTAGAATTTTTCTTTCGTCCAGAAAATGTTAACAGGTTTTATTTATAATTTTATTTTTTTTTATTAACTTGAGTATTTCTTATATACATTTCAAGTGTTATTCCCTTTCCCGGTATCCGGGCAAACATCCCCCTCCCCCATCCCCTTCCTTATGGGTGTTCCCCTCCCAACCCTCCCCCCATTGCCGCCCTCCCCCCACCAGTCTAGTTCACTGGGGGTTCACTCTTTTTTTTTTTTGGTTCTTTTTTTCAGAGCTGGGGACCGTGGGGGTTCAGTCTTAGCAGGACCCAGGGCTTCCCCTTCCACTGGTGCTCTTACTAGGATATGCATTGCTACCTATGAGGTCAGAGTCCAGGGTCAGTCCATGTATAGTATTTAGGTAGGGGCTTAGTCCCTGGAAGCTCTGGTTGCTTGGCATTGTTGTACATATGGAGTCTCGAGCCCCTTCAAGCTCTTCCAGTTCTTTCTCTGATTCCTTCAACGGGGGTCCTATTCTCAGTTCAGTGGTTTGCTGCTGGCATTCGCCTCTGTATTTGCTGTATTCTGGCTGTGTCTCTCAGGAGCGATCTACATCCGGCTCCTGTTGGTCTGCACTTCTTTGCTTCATCCATCTTGTCTAATTGGGTGGCTGTATATGTATGGGCCACATGTGGGGCAGGCTCTGAATGGGTTCATACAAACCTTTTAAGTTCAACATGTGACAAGATTTGAAAATATAAGCTAATGTTCCAAGTTTTAAATTTGTGCCTGTGGAAAAAAATTATTTCATCAGAATAAATTCCTAAAATAGAGGCCTCTGAAGCAAAAAAATAAAAAATGTGTCTAATGTCTAACCTCATTGTTTTCACTAGCCGTGTAAAGCTGTAGCTGTTTATTTTGGAAAACTGAATCAAAGAAGAAGCTTCTTTTTTTGTTTGTTTTGTTTTGTTTTTGTTTGTTTGTTTTATCTTTTCTCTTTTTCGGAGCTGGGGACCAAACCCAGGGCCTTGTGCTTCCTAGGCAAGCGCTCTACCACTGAGCTAAATCCCCAACCCAAGAAGAAGCTTGTTATGCTCTATAATGACATACCATTTAGGAATCAAGAAAGTTTCCAGTCTCTATGTTTACACGTCTTATTTTGATACTGAAAGAGCTTTAATTCAGAAATTGTAATTTCTTATTTTAAATCATTAAGAATAATTAATAAATGCAAGTTAATAGTCACTTTATAATGACCAAATTCTTTAATATGTTTAGAACTATATTTGTAGTCAGTTTGTAGTCATGATAAATATAATCAATTACAGGCTTAAATCCTATTTAGCCTTTTGTTTCATGATCAAATAACTAAAACCAGACAAAGATTGTTGAACTCAGATATGTTTTGTACATTCTTGCCCTCAAACCTGCCAGATATGTGTGGAATATGGCACCTAAGAGGCCTAATTGTTCTATGACAGAGACACTCAGATCTTAATAATGACCTCTCAGGTCTCCAAGAAGATAATACATGCAGCAGAAAAAGACTCCACCTGATTGTGTTAATACTAACCACTGGGAATGAAAGCCTCACCCACTCCTAGTGCATGAAGTGGAAACTTTAAGGGTTCTTTGGAAAGTCATTTGTGTTGAACGGTGTTTCTTCGATGGGGCAACCATGTGAAGGACTGTTTTGTTAAAGTGGACACAGGTGTGAAAGACTAAGGCAGACTCATGAAGTAATGTTTTGCTGAAGCAGACACAGGAAAGAGGATGTTCTGCTACAACAAGCATGTGAAAGGGCATGTGACAAAGGAGTCTTTGCTAAGAACAAGCATGTATTAGTCTGCCTTACACTACTTAGTTGAGCTGGATTTGTTGGGACTCCATAGAGAGAACATCAAAAACCTTCTCATGGTGTTCTGCAGTTTCCTGTTGGCTTCTTTGGACTCAGGCTGATTGGCAGTGATGTCATCTGAGACAGACGAATGTGCTGAGGCAAGACCCGTGGAGGACATGTGATGTTTGGAGGGTATAAATAGGACTCCACAAACAGTGAGACCACAATGGTGGCTGAGCTAAGCTCTACAATGCTTGTGGGTCTCGAATCTTCACTGATCTTCGCTTCCCTGAGAGAGGCATAGCTGAGAACTTCGGGCATTCCTCCTCATCCTCATGCAGACTTGAGCTGAAGCTGAGGCCGAGGCTGAGGCTGAGGCCTGGCTGTTCCTGCTAGGTCCTGTCATTGCTGCTGCTGACCCAATATTTCCCTGAGGTGTTTTTAAGTGGTTCTGGCTACCACTGCTAACCTGTAAACCGAAGTACTGATTTCCAGACATCACGGATGGAAATTACTCCAAGGAATTTTTTTAAACAGGCTCACTTCCTCCATATCCATCTTTTCTATTACTTCTGGAAGGTGGTAGGATAAACAGAGGTTAAAGAGTTTAAGAACCATCATTAAAAAATAAGCATTAAAAAATTAAAGTTACAAAGGCATGGCCAAAAATGTGGACAACCAAGTCACAGAGACTTGGTCGCCCCTCTTTACCTAGGTAAGTTGATATCAGTTCCTGCCATTCTCCTTCTCCATAGGAAGGTATACCTCTGTACCCATTGCCATAGAGACCCCAGGAACTTGGAATGACTGTCTAGGTAATGGACTATGGATTAGCCTCTGTTATTTAAATCGATACGTGGGCTATTATAATTTATCCTTCTCAGGCCTCTGGTCATATTAACAAGTAAACTGTAGTTTTGTCAGTCATGCAGGAGCGGACAATCAGCTCCTTCCTCCAAGGCTACAAGCACCTTGTTAGTTCATTAGTCCTTGTTCGTTCATTCATTAATTAAAGCTACTGGGTCTTTGCTTTAAAAAAATGTAAGCAGGTTTATCTTGCTTTCAGGTTTCATGCTAAAGGATACACAGGTTTTAGATCTCACTTACTACTAAAATAACCTGTTTTACAATGACTTTTTCAATAATAATTACTTATTTATCTGAAAAATGATTAAAATTGTCTCAAAGTCCATACAAGGTATAAGCATATAAAAACTTAAAAAAGTTCTAAGGATCTCAAAAATGATTTCAGATTTCCCTCCCTTTCTGGGTTATTATTGCCCTGGGATTTTAGAAGCTCAAGATCTGATGGAGAACTGACAACTTATTACTTAGTCGGAAGCTTAGAATTCTGAGTTTTCTTTGGTTATATTCTAGATATAAATTAAAGATGCTTTTACACCTTAAGAAATGTTCAACATCCTAAGTCATCATGGAAATGCAAATTAAAACAACCCTGAGATACCACCTCACATAGTGAGTCAGAATGGCGGGGGGGGGGGGGACAGGTGACAGTAGATGCTGGCAAGGATATGGAGAAATAGGAACTCCTTCATTTTTGGTGGGATTGCAAGCGATACAACCACTCTGGAAATCAGTCTGGAGGTTCCTCAGAAAATTGGACATAGTACTACCTGAGGACCCAGCTATTCCATTTCTGGGCATATACCCAAAAGATGCCCCAACATATAACAAGGGCACATGCTCCACTATGTTCATAGAAGCCTTATTTATAATAGCCAGAAGCTGGAGAGAACCCAGATGTCCTTCAATAGAGGAATGGATACAGAAAATGTGGCACATCTACACAATGGAGTACTACTCAGCTATCAAAAACAATTACTTCATGAAATTCATAGGCAAATGGATGGAACTAGAAAATATCGTCCTGAGTGAGGTAACCCAATCACAAAAAAAAGCACATGGTATGGACTTATTGATGAATGGATATTAGCCCCAAAGCTTGAATTACCCAAGTTACAATCCACAGACTACATGAAGCTCACGAAGAAGAAAGACCAAAATGTGGATGCTTCATTCCTTCTTAAAAGAGAGAACAAAAATACTTATGGGAGGAAATACAGGGACAAAGAGCGGAGCAGGAACTGAAGAAAAGGTCATCCAGAGTCTACCCCACCTGGGAATCCAGCCCATCTGCACCCACCAAACCCAGTCACTATTACTGATGCCAAGAAGTGCTTGCTGACAGGAGTCAGATATGGGTGTCTCCTGAGAGGCTGTGCCAGAGCCCTACTGATACAGATGAGGATGCTTGCAGATAACCATTGGACTGAACAAGGAGACTTTAATGGAGGAGTTAGAGAAAAGACTGAAGGAGCTGAAGGGGTTTGCAATCCCATAGGAAGAACAATATCAACCAACCAAATGCCACCAGAGCTCCCAGGAACTAAACCACCAACCAATCAATGAGTAAGCGTGGAGGGACCCATGACTCCAGCCACTATGTGGCAGAGGATGACACTGTCCAGGAACAATGGGAGGAAAAGTCCTTGGTCCTGTGAAGACTTGTCTCCCCAGTGTGGGGTAATCCCAGGGCATTGAGTTTGGAGTGAGTGGGTGGGAGTGGGAGCAACTTCATAGAAGGAGGAGCAGGGGGAAGAGGGTATGGGAGAGGGAGGAAAGGAGATAGCATTTGAAATGTAAATATATAAAATATTCAAGAAAAAATAAAATTTAAGAAAATGATGCTTTTAATCAGGCTAAAACATCTCTGTCAAATCTATATACCTTGTGCTCTGAACAAATATATGTACATTTATATATTCATATTCAACATATATATGCCTTTTAACCTAAAACCATATTTTTTCTAGAACACAAATTCTCCTGTTGTTTTACAGACACATGTTAACTGATTTTTCTACAATATGGATTTCAATATAACTGTAATGCTAATATATCTTCTTTTATAAACTAAAAATTCCTGTAAAATTCAGGGAATCAAAGAAGTCATAAGACTTGGGTCTACCTGTCACAGGTCAAGTGGACTCTAGATTAATTACACCCTAAGTTTCAGCATCTGCCTATTCCTGAGAATGGGATTTGCCCCTGGTCTTGGGAATAAGTCCAAGCTATGTGGACTGGGGCCACCTTGGTCCTAGTCTGTTGCTCTGCAAGGTAATGTCCTTGCTGTCTTTCTGACTACACCTTCTAATTCTCAAATTAAAGGGCTCTACGATTGCAGTTTTAAAATAACTTCTTTGAGTTGTGTAGGGGACTGTCCATAGCAATAACAGGGAAAGGATTTGAATGTAGAGCATGGTTTCTGTCCTCGGAGCAGAATTGAAAGAACGGTTTGTTATACACACCGGGGAGTAAATAGTGTAGGCAGTAGCTAGATCAGAGGCTGAAATTTAAGGCATTCGGCTTCCTGGGTCACCATTATGAGGAAGGACCTGATGGGGCAGAGTGAGTGATTTTATAATTCCTCAGCATATATTATTTCATGTCTATGAATGACGGCAGGCTAAGGTGATCAATGAATAACTTAGAGAGCTTAGTTTGATCCAAAGAATACTGAATTTCCTATTAGGGAACTCACCTCTGGTGACATGTACAGTCCTGGTTGGCACCAATAACTCAGCTCAGAGGTTTGAATCACAGGCTACTTACAGATTGGAGCTCTAATTTCCACTAACAGATCTAATACCATTAAATGTATGTGGAATTTTGTTCTAATACTTGCATTAGACATGAATTTTTCCTTAATGTTTATTTAATAAAAGACAATGATCAAAATTATTCCTCTAAGAGTGTCTCATGTAGGCAGATGATATGTTATGATTATCCAAATATTTGATTTAAGATTCTTTTCTACAGATAAAATTCCTGGAGACTCAGTAGTCACCTGTAGTACCATCCACAATGCATGTAAGATTGCTGTGTGTATAGCGAATAAACTGTTGTACTATGTCCTCTCCAAATTATGTAAAGAACAAAACAAAGAAACGAGCACAACAGTGACTAATGCAAGGAAGAAATAAGATTCTCTCATTCTGGGAATTTTTAACTGATATATGGGAGCTAGAGATGCTGAGGCCTACATGGTTCAACACTGCCCAAGTTAGACTCTCACTGTGAGTGACAGGAAGTAAGCAGGAGAGTTTGTTCCTAATAATCTGTCAGCAATCCTTAATACCTATGGGAGATGGCAGGGAACACATAGTCAAGCTGTTGATCGGATGCCTCACTGGGATTATGGCAGACTCTACAGAATTGTGAGGGGCACCGGACAAAACTTTTAACCCTAAGAACTCTTCCCTCTTGGTCTTTTGAAAAGTCCCTTTAGAATTCCAATGGAAACACTTCTATTAATCGTGCTTAAATCTGCATTGGTTGTAATCTTAACCATTGGGGGTGGGGGGACTCTCATTCATGTAATAGCCCAGCTCAATGATATGTTTCAGGTTATACTATGTATCTTTATGTTTCTCATGAATCTGTAGTTATAGACAGATATGTGCTGTTCTGTGGGATAAAAGAGGCTATTATTTCTGCAGCCAAGAGAGCTTGAAGGTTTCTCAACCAATGAAATGAACCGACTGAAGCAAATCAGAAAAGGCAGGTTCACTGAGAGGCAGTTCTCAGGAGAATTCACTGATTTCACATGCGGAGGTCAGTGACGTCACATGCCTGGGCTAAAGCAAGGGGGGGTTTATGGGTTTGGGGCATGGGATGATGAACTAGGAACTAGGAGCTCTGATTATGCCCATGTAAGGTTAAAATAGCTGAGCCCCTAGGTGGGCACACTTGGGTGAGTAATGAGAAAGCAAAGACAAGGGAAGATGAAGTGGTAGCCCAGGATATTCTCCTTGAGGGTGGGCTTGGGGAGAGAAGAACAAACAAGGTTTCTTAGCTTGTTCAGGGGATAAGCAGGGGTTCCAACCAAACAGAAACACCTAAGTCCTTTGTAGTCCAGGCATCATGATCTCAAGATGCTAGAGAAAGAGCAACAGAGCTGACATTTGCCCTGCTAGAATTTAGACTTGCTCTGGTTTGACTCATTGCTGGACTCTGATTCTTCTTTTGGGATTTTTTTCTTTCTATGACACTTTATGAAAAATATAATGTAGAATGTAGAATGCAAAATAATAAAATTATTATGGCCCCAGAGAGCATTGTAATGTTTGTACTGCTGGAGAGGTCATCTGGTGGATATAAGCTGAGAGAAAAAATAAAATTGCTAGAGATTTGCTTTATCCTGTGCGTGTGTGTGCGTGTGTGTGTGTTTGTGTGTGTGTGTGTTTCATTTTAGCTGGCCCCAGAGAGCATTTTGTTGGCCTCAGAGAATTAAGATGTTTTTCCCTCAGAGAAAAATTGGCTGAGTGACAATTCCCTGCCTCTATGCCCATTCTCAATTTACCCCACTTGTAATTCAGTAATAGGAATGATCCCAAAATTGACCAGTCAAGACTGCCAAGAAGCAACTCAGCTAAGAACATGCTCCTTTACTTCTAACCAGACCAATATCAATCACTTGGAAGCTCCATCTTCTGTAGAAGACTGTCATGCTAGGAATGATGGCCCAAGGGCACAGGATTAAATATATACCAGTACTTAAAGATTCAATGTGTGTTATCCATTATACTTCAGGTAGTGAACTAAGTCAGCTGGGGTACTAGATGAGACTTAAATTGAGAAAACCAATCAAAATTATATTCACTATTTTTTCTTTTCTTTCCTTTTTCTTTTTTCTTAAATTATTTTATTTATTTACATTCCAAAAGTTACACCTTACTTGTCCCCCCTCCCTGAATTCTTGATCCCATCCCTCATTTCCTACCCCCTCAGGGTGTCCCCACAGCTGTGCAACCACCCCCACCTCAACCCCACTAACATCTCTCTTCCCTGGACCATCAGGTTTCCACAAGATTATGCACATCCTCTCCCACTGAGGCCAGACAAAGGAGTCCTCTGCCACACATGTGCCCAGGGCCCCTGAGCACATGGTTTTTGGCTTAGTCTCTGAGAGTTCTGAGGGTTCCAGGCTGGTTGACACTGTTGTTCTTCCTGTGGGGTTGCAATCCCCATCAGCTCCTTCAGTCCTTTCCCAACTCTTCTACATGGGTCCCAACCTCAGTCCAATGGTTGGCTGTAAGTATCTGCTTTTGAGTTTAGTTTTTAGTTTTTATCTGTTTTTAGTTTTAAGTTTCTGGTAGTCTCTCAGAGGACAGCCATGCCAGGCTCCTGTCTGCAAGCACAATATGGCATCAGTAATAGGTTCTGGGTTAGGTGTGCTGACATGGGATGGATCACAAGTTGGACTGGTCATTGGGTGGCCTTTCCTCAAATGGGGACCACGTTTCTCTACTGGAGGTAGAATTTCACTACTAAGCCATTTGCTTAACCTTATGCTTGCTTGCATTTAATTATTTATTTTTGCTTTGTTTTGGTTTTGTTTCGTTTTGTTTTCAAGGAAGTATATAGTAGTGTCTTAGTTTGGGATTTACTGCTGTGAACAGATACTATGACCAAGGCAACTCTTATAAGGACAACATTTAATTAGGGCTGGCTTACAGGTTCAGAGGTTCAGTCCATTATCAAGATGGGAACATGGCAGAATCCAGGCAGGCATGGTGAAGGAGGAACTGAGAGATCTACATCTTCACTGGAAAGCTGCTAACAGAATACTGGCTTCCAGGCAGCTAGGATGAGGGTCTTAAAGCCCACACCCACAATGACACACCTACCTCAAAAGGCCACACCTACTCCAACAGGGCCACACCTCCAAATAGTGCCACTCCCTGGGCTAACCGCATACAAACCATCACAAATAGACACCTGTAAGTTATCCTACTACACACTCATCATGGAACAACATGGAACAAGTGTATACACACGGTTAGCTTTCTTCCTTTAAAAAATTAATTCTTTAGGGGTTGGGGATTTAGCTCAGCGGTAGAGCGCTTGCCTAGCAAACGCAAGGCCCTGGGTTCGGTCCCCAGCTCCGAAAAAAAAAAAAAAAAGAAAAAAATTAATTCTTTATAAAATATATCCCCACACAACATATCGTCTTTCCACTCCTCCCATTCCTACCCTCCCTCTCACAATAATCCACAACTTTTCTATTTCCTTTCAGAAAACAGCAGGTGTCCCCAGGATATGAACCTAACACAGCATAATACATTGCAGTAGGATTAGTCAAAACCCCTCATGTCAAGGCTTGACTAGGCAACCCAGTAGGAGCAAAGGGATATGAAGAACAGGCATTAGGATCGCAGATACCGGCCGCTCTGGGTGTCCCCTGGCCCCAGAGCCCAAAACCTGCCTGCTGAGCCACAGCCCTCACCCGGTCCCCGGGACCTGCATGCTAAAGGCCGCCTCCTCCGCTGCACACAGTGCGGGCCAGGGGCGGAGTGCCTGGAGGGGCGGGGGGCGGGAGGATTGGGTGAGGCCGCAGGTGGAAGTGGGACGGGGAGACAGCGTGGTTCCCCTGGCCGCACCTAACGTTGCGGCGAGCGCAACGGAGCCTCTGCCGCCGCTGTCCTGCAGGGCTCAACCTCCGCATCAGTTGCCTTCATTAGCGGCTTTTCTTCCTCCTCCTTCCAATCCTCAGAACCAAAGATTGTAAAGGGGGTCCATTGAGGGCTCACGTCCGCGCATCCTTTTCGGCCACCTAGACCCTTCACCACCAACCTTCAATGGTGACGGCGAGCTGGATCTGCAGTTCTACTCCAACAGACCAGGTGTTGGCGGGACTCCAGGACCCGGGTCGCCTGGGATAGGAGCAGTGGACAGGCGAACAGCGCTTCCCCTGTCCTGTGTGCAGAAAGTGCTTCCCATTCAATTCCATCCTGGCTTTGCACCTGAGAGCCCATCCTGGCCTCCAACCCTTCCAGTACCCACATTGTGGCCTCCGCGCAGCGCAGCGGGCTCTGCTGAGCTCACACCTCCGATCACACCAGCAAGAGCATCCACTCAGCCCCGCTGCGTGGCTGTTGCTGGAGTTAGAGGAACGCACCCTGCTTCGTGAAGACTCAGGAGAGCCAGAAGCACAGGGGGCATGCAGTGCAGCCCTGCCAGCGAGGGCCTGGCGCCTCATCTGCCTTCCGTTGCCCTTTCTGCAAAGGCAAGTTTTGCACCTCAGCGGAGCGGGAACGCCACCTGCAAATTCTTCACAGGCCCTTGAAGTACAGCTTGTGCAGTTTTGGTTCCAGCCAAGAGGAGGAGTTGCTGCACCTCAGTCTGACTGCTACGGGACTTCCGAGCGCCCCCTGGTAGTTACTGCTACGCCTGAATCCCAGCCTCCAGCGCAGCAAGAACCCAGTTCTACCTGGAGCCTGAGCTTGTACCTAGGCCAGAGCCTGAACGTGAGGCAAACCCTGCCCCAACTCCTGCACCTCCGGAGGAGCCCCCTGGCCCACCAGAGTTCTGTTGTCAAGTGTCCTGGTTTCTCAAGGGTCACATGAGCAAGCACAAGGCCTCTCTTGATCATGTGTGCCCTGTATGTGGTCGCTACTTCAAGGTGCACACCAGCAAGCTGGGTCCTTTGTATGCTCCAGGCCCTGGCTCTGTGCCTGCCAGTGCCCCTCAGGCTCCTGACCTGAGCCTGCTGGCTTATGAGCCACTGAGCCCTGCACTCCTCCTGGATGTTCTTTCCTTCAGTCTCTGCTCTACACTTTGTCTCCATATTTCCTCCTGTGAGCATTTTTGTTTCCCCTTCTAAGAAGGACAAATGCATCCACATTTTGGTTTTCCTTCTTGAGCTTCATGTGGTCTGTGAATTATATCTTGGGTATTCCCAGCTTTTGGGCCAATATCCACTTACCAGTAAGTGCATACCATGTGTGTTTTTCTGTGATTGGGTTACCTCACTCAGGATGATATTTTCCAGTTCCATCCACTTGCCTCTGAATTTCATGAAGTCATTGTTTTTGATAGCTGAGTAGTACTCCATTGTGTAGATGTACCACATTTTCTGTATCCATTCCTCTGTTGAAGGGCATCTGGGTTCTTTCTAGCTTCTGGCTATTATAAATAAGGCTGCTATGAACATAGTGGAGCACGTGTCTTTGTTATATGTTGGGGCATCTTTTGGGTATATGCCCAGATATGGTATAGCTGTGTTCTCAGGTAGTACTATGTCAAATTTTCTGAGGAACCTCCAGACTGATTTCCAGAGTGGTTGTAGCAGCTTGCAGTCCCACCAACAATGGAGGAGTGTTCCTCTTTCTCCACATCCTCACCAGCATCTGCTGTCACCTGAGACTTTTATCTTAGTCCTTCTGACTGGTGTGAGGTGACAGAGGTGTTTTGATTTGCATTTCCCTGATGTCTAAGGATGTTGAACATTTCTTTAGGTGCTTCTCAGGCATTCAATATTCCTCAGTTGAGAATTCTTTGTTTAGCTCTGTACCCCATTTTTAAAAAGGCTATTTGATTCTCTGGAGTTTAACTTCTAGCCCTCTATCAGATATAGGATTGAAAAAGATCTTTTCCCAATCTGTTTGTTGCTGTTTTGTCCTATTGATAGTGTCCTTTGCCCTACAGAAACTTTGCAACTTTATGATGTCCAATTTGTCGATTCTTGATATTGGAGCATAAGCCATTTGCATTCTGTTCAGGAAATTTTCCCCTGCCCCATGTATTCGAGGCTCTTCACCAATTTCTCTGGTTTTATGTGAAGGTTCTTGATCCACGTGGACTTGATCTTTGTACAATGCAAATCGACCCAAGAGCAGACTTTCTATGAACATAGGAGAGCAAGTGTCTATGAGATATGAGGGAGAATCACTGCAAACTAATGTTTTTATTTTCATTTTCTAATTGCTGTGACATAAATATACTATGAAAAAAGAACATTCTAGTATTATTTATTTTTCCAGTATGTGTTTTTTTCTCTTTCTGTGTCCTATATTTTCTGACTCATGGGTACTTAAGCTGAGATAGCAAATGGGAAAGTATACTAATCCTTTTCTATTTCAAGCTGCCTCACTCAAAGACAGCCATCTCTAAAAAGGAGAACTTAGCCTGGTTATCATGCTTGCCTCATATCTGGGGTGAGAAATGTAATAGTGATTAGCAGATTATACATTTGGAAACAGGGTTAAGAGAAAATTTCAAAGAAGTTTATCCCACAAGACACATAAAGTCTCAATTACCGAAAGTCATTAAGGTGACTGACTCCTCTGGCATGTGAGTTTGAATATATCCATTTCAGAAGTTTCGCTGGATGAATATGGAGCAGACAGGCTAAAATCAGACACACAAACACGCAAGGGGAATTCAGTGATGTCCCTAGCATGCCTGAGTCAAATGTCTAGGAGTGGATGATCCGTACAAGCCCTGTCTTCTCGATGACTGGTAAATAGGAAGAGGTTTCCAGATCCGTATCTGTCAAGCAGCTAATATGAGAGTGTAATCTACTTCTCTCCTACTTAGGATCTTATTAATAGAGACGCCATGACCAAGGACTCTTCCAAAGGAAACCATGTAACTGGGGCTGGCTTACTACTTCAGAGGTTTAGTCCATTGTCATGACTGCAGAAAGCACGGCAGCAGGTAAGTTGGTTCTGGAGAACAAACTGAGAGTTCTACAACATATTCCACAGGCAGGAGAAGGAGACTGCAAGATCAGGTTTAGCTTAAACATAGAGATCACAGAGTCTGGCTCCACAGTATGCTTCTTCCAACAAGCCCACATCTCCTAGTAACGCCACTCCTTATGTGCCAAGCATTAAAACATTTGAGTCTATGGTGGCCATTCATATTCAAGCCACCACAGTAACCATGAAAGTAAAAGTAGGAGCTTAGAACTGCTCTTCAGGGGCAAGGGAAGAAAATCTTTACTGTCATTTTTATTTATAGATGGGTAACTCTCAGTAAAAACTCCCTCTCTGTGTCAGTTTATTCTTTGGGTTCTCTTTATTTCTGGGCCTTTATTTATTTATTATATATAAGAACACTGTAGCTGCCTTCAGACACACCAGAAGAGGGCATCAGATCTCATTACAGATGGTTGTGAGCCACCATGTGGTTGCTGGGATTTGAACTCAGGACCTCTGGAAGAGCAGTCAGTGCTCTTAACCACTGAGCCATCTCTCCAGCCCATTTCTGGGCCTTAAGAACAAAGTGTCATTAATGTTCTGTACACAGGTCTGGTTTGAATATAACCTATGGGAAAAAGAGTGCAACTTACAGAAAAATATCAGAGTATTTTATTTTTCTACAACTCAATCTCTTTACAGCATTGGGGTTACTAAGTTTTCCAGATTTTTGCATCTACTTGCAGATGCACCTAAACTGATTGTTTTATTGGTCCCACCAAATCTAGCAAGAAACCATGCAAAGGTTGTGCAACAAAATGATCCCCAAATGGATCCTAAACTTCATTGTTGAATATATGTGCAGAACCTCTTGAAGATACCAAAAAAATTTCACCTCTGAGTTTGGCAAACTGCCTTACACAGCTTTAGTCAAGGTGCACTGCACAGTGATTCCAAATGAGTAACATGTCTTTAGGCACAGACACTGCTCCCCATATTGTAGAAAGCGCAGTTTGCCGAACAACTTCATTCAGAGGCAGTGTCCTGACCCAGGGTGTTGCAAAGACCACTTGGGCAACAGCTGGATATTGTGTCTCACCTCTATTTCCCTCCGTACTCCTCCATGTCTCTGGAAAGCAGCCCCTAGCTCACTATGTCAGGTCTTCTGAGCTAAAAGGGGCTCACATAGACACTCCTCACAGATCACAGCAATGGTTTTACAGTGTTCCACATGTTCCCACATGAGTGGTGGAGCAAGCCTACAACTTGGAACCTAGGAGAGTTCTCTAACCCTTCAGGCAGACGGGTACACGGGAGGTCATAATTGAGGACCTTCCTTGAGGAGTCAAGTACTAAAGACACACAGCAGGTCCTTATGGACCCTGGCTTCCCCTAACCCCCGAAAAAGACTAGTTCCAGTTCTGCAGAGACTTGCAATTCAGAATTATTCATTCCTGGCCTCCAAAACCTGACCATGGTGTCTCCCCTTACTTAACCAAGCTCCCAGGAGCAGTTCAGTCATAAAGGCTAGATGTCTCAGCTATATAAGCAGGAAACTAAGAACTTTGCCCTGATGCCATTCAAGGAATGAGCTTGCTAGAGAGAGCTTGGGTAAACCAAAAAGTACAAGAGCTTCCTTTTTCCCTGTTTTGTATATAGACCACTAACAAGTGTAGACCAAATTAAAGGTGGATCGTCTCACCTTAAAATAACAGAGTAATGGTCAATTTATCACTTAATGTAATTTTATTAAGAAAAAACCCTGTTTCCGGTTTCCGCTGGAAGCTGACCAGGTGCCACAGTTCTCTGTACCCAGATCCCGTGAGGAGTGAGATGGACTCTCAGATGTAGGGACAACCCTGAGAGTACAGCTGAGACCACCATTTCTGCTTACATTCCTGGCCCAAGAGGAACACGCCTGAACCCCTCTGGACACAGGAACCAAGGAACAGTCTGGGACAGGAGCCTACCAGTTTACCTGCATCCTGAGCTGACTCTGTGACACAGCTCTCTGTACCCAGATCCGGCCGGGAGGAAATGGACCATTTTCTAGACAGACCAGGTACCAAAGTTAAATCAGGATCAGATAAACCATCTAAACAGTCCCATAACTACAAAATCAACAGAAGCAGTTATTAAAAGTCTCCCAACCAAAACAGGCCCAGGACCAGATAGATGGGTTTAGTGCAAAATTCTATCAGACCTCCATAGAAGATCTAATACCAATACTGTCCAACTGGACAAAATAGAAACACTACCCAAGTCCTTCTATGAAGCCACAATTATGGTAATAACTAAACCATTCAATGACCCAACAAAGAAAGAGAACTTCAGACCAATTTCCCTTATGAATATCAATGCACAAATGCTCAATAAAATTCTCACAAACCAAATCCAAGAACACATCAAAATGATCATCCATCATGATCAAGTAGACTTCATCCCACGGATTCCGGGATGGTTCAATATATGGAAATCCATCAATGTAATCCACTATATAAAAAAAACTCAAAAGAAAAAAGAAAAACAACAACAATGATCATCTCATTAGATGCTGAGAAAGCATTTGACAAAATTCAACACCTGTCAAGTTAAAAGTCTTGGAAAGTCTTGGAAAGATCAGGAATTCAAGGCCCATACCTAAACATAGTAAAAGCCATATACAGCAAACCAATAGCCAACATCAAACTAAATGGAGAGAAACTTGAAGGAATCCCACTAAAATCAGGAACTATACAAGGCTGCCCACTCTCTCCCTCCTTATTCAATATAGTTCTCAAAGTCCCAGCCAGAACAATCAGACAACAAAAGGACATCAAAGGGATACACATTGGAAAGGAAGAAGTCAAAATATCAGTATTTGCAGATGACATGATAGTATACTTGAGTAACCCCAAAACTTCCACCAGAGAACTACTAAGTCTGATAAACAACTTCAGCAAAGTGGCTGGATATAAAATTAACTCAAACAAATCAGTAGCCTTCCTCTATTCAAAGGATTAACAGGCTGGGAAAGAAATTAGGGAAACGACACCCTTCACAATAGTCACAAATACTATAAACTACCTTCGGGAGGCTCTAACCAAGGAAGTGAAAGATCTGTATGACAAGAACTTCAAGTCTCTGAAGGAAGAAATTTTAGAGGATATCAGAAGATGGAAAGATCTCCTACGTTCATGTATGGCAGGATTAATATTGTATAAATGGCAATTTTGCCAAAAGCAATTTACAGATTCAATGCAATCCCCATCAAAACACCAATTCAATTCTTCATAGAGTTAAAAAAGCAATTTGCAAATTTATTTGGAATAGCAAAAACCCAGAATAGAGAAAACTCTCCTCAACAATAACAGAACTTCTGGGGGAATCATCCTCCCTGACCTCAAGCAGTATTACAGAGCAATAGCCATAAAAACTGTATGGTACTGGTACCGAGACAGGCAGGTAGATCAATGGAATAGAATTGAACACCCAGAAATAAACCCACACACATATGGTTACTTGATCTTTGACAAAGGAGCTAAAAACTTACAGTGGAAAAAATGTAGCATTTTCAACAAATGGTGCTGATTCAACTGGAGGTCAGCATGTAGAAGAATGTAAATTGATTCATTCTTAAGGCCCTGTTCTAAGTTCAAGTCCAAATTGATCAAGAACCTCCACATAAAACCAGATACACTCAAACTAAGAGAATAAAAAATGGGGAAGAGCCTCAAACACATGGGCACTGGGGAAATTTTCTGGTACAGAACACCAATGGCTTGTGCTCTAAAATCAAGAATTGACAAATGGGACCTCATAAAATTGCAAAGCTTCTATAAGGCAAAGGACACTGTCATTAGGACAAAACGGCAACCAACAGATTGGGAAAAGATCTTTATCAATCCTACTTCCAATATATAGGAATAACACAAAATTAGACCCCAGAGAATCAAATAACCTTATGAAAAATGGGGGTACAGAGCTAAACAAAGAATTCTCAACTGAGGAATATTGAATGGTTGAGCAGCACCTAAAGAATGTTCAACATCCTTAGTCATCAGGGAAATGCAAATCAAAACAACCCTGAGATTCCACCTCATGCCAGTCAGAACAGGTAAAATAAAAATCTCAGGTGACAACACATGCTAGAGAGGAGCTGGAGAAAGAGGAACACTCCTCCATTGTTGGTGGGATTGCAAGCTGGTACAACCACTCTGGAAATCAGTCTGGAGGTTCTTCAGAAAATTGGACATTGAACTGCCTGAGTATCCAGCTATACCTCTCTTGGGCATATACCCAAAAGATGCTCCAACATATAACAAAGACACATGCTCCTCTATGTTCATAGCAGTCTTACTTATAATAGCCAGAAGCTGGAAAGAACCCAGATGTCCTTCAACAGAGAAATGGATACAGAAAATGTGGTACATCTACACAATGGAGTACTACTCAGCTATCAAAAACAATGACTTCATGAAATTCATAGGCAAACAGATGGAACTAGAAAATATCGTCCTGAGTGAGCTAACCCAATGACAAAAACAAAACAAAACAAAGCAAAGCAAAACAAAACAAAATGCACATGGTATGCACTCAGTGATAAGTGGATATTAGTCCAAAAGCTGGGAGTACCCAAGATTCATTCCACAGACCACATGAAGCTCAAGAAGAAGGATGACCAAAGTGTGGATGCTTCAGTCCTCCTTAAAAGGGAAAACAAAAATATTCATAGGAAGAGATATGGAGACAAAGTTTGGAGCAGAGACTGAAGGAAAGGCCATTCAGAAACTACCTCACCTGGGGATCCAGCCCATATACATACAGTCACCAAACCCAGACAGTATTACTGATGTCAAGAAGTGCATGCTGACAGGAGCCTGATATAGCTGTCTGCTGAGAGGTTCTGCCAGACCTTGACGAATACAGAGGCGAAAGCTAGCCGCAGACCATTGAACTGAGAACAGGATCCCCAATGGAGGAATTAGAGAAAGGACTAAAGGAGCTGAAATGGGTTTGCAATCTCATAAGAACATCAATACCAACCAACCAGAGCTCCTAGGGACTAAACCACCATCCAAAGAGTACAAATGGACAGACCCATGGCTCCATAAAAGTTGAGAGGATTTTTCACATTCAAAGTGTTATAGAGTTAGTTGTAGAGCAGTAGTTCTCAACTTTCCTATTGCTTTGACTCTTTTATACTTTCTCATGTTCTGGAGCCCTTCACTATAAAATTATTTTGTTGCTACTTCATAGCTGTAAGATTGCTAATGTTATACAATGTAATATAAATATCTGATACATAGGATATTTGGTATGTTCCCCTGTGAAATTGTCATTTGAACCAAAAGAGGGTTCAAGACTCACAGGTTGAAAAGCTATGTTATGGAGCCTACTCACTGTATATTTATTGTATTGTAACACAGATTAGATTGACCCAAACTCCCTGTTCCCATATAATATCCTAATAAACACCTTTTCAAGCCATACTAGCAGAATAAAGAATATTATGAATCAGTATATTTAATATATATTATTGGAAACACTATGTAAGTGCATTACATCCAAGTAAGGAAATCTCTGTTACAGACTTTAGGTAGGATCTCAAAACAATGTCAGTCTATGGGTGTATGCATGAACTATAAAATATGCTTAGAAAAACTGTGATCACTGTAAATGTTAAATAAACAGAAACAATCATTGTTTTGATGAACAGTAACTCTCTTCAATATTCTTCAGTGTCTTATTTTCAACTGGTAATTAATTTCATATGTTCTCGATATTTTGATTATTTTCTTTTCTTTGTTTATTTTAGCTTTTTAAAATGTTCTGTGTGTATAGTCTTGTGCTAGAGTGTGTATTTCTCACTCAGAGGGCACCATACAGTTATCGATTATTACTTCCTTCATGAGTTCTAGAGATCAAACCTAGATGGTCAAATTTTTCAGCAAGTGACTTCATTGGCCGTTTTTCATTTAAAAATTATTTATATATGTGTTGTTGTTGTTGTGTGTGTCCATGTGTGTGTGATTGTGAGTGTGTGTGTGTGTGTGTGTGTGTATGCATTTGTGCATATGCCACAATTGAAGTGTAGAGATAAAAGAAAAACATAGTAGTAATATGGGTCTCTTAGAGATTGAACTAGGGTCATCAGGCTTAACAACAATCAATTTTGTCTAGTGTGACAATTCTCTGGCATCATTTGTGTTTCTGAGAAAGTGTTATGAGCAAGTGTTTAGTCCTAAGAATAAACTAATACATTCCAAAAATAACAACAAAAGCATGTTGGTACATTTCTTTAATCCCAGCATTCCTGAGGCAGAGGTAGGCACAACTTTGTGAGTATGAGGTCAGCCTTGTCTCAAAGAGAGATTCAGGACAGTCGTCAGGGATACATAAAGAAACACTGTCTCAAAAATCCGAAAGAGAGTGTCTGTGTGTGTGTGTGTGTGTGTGTGTGTGTGTGTGTGTGTGTGTGTGTAGGGAGTGGCAGTATTATATTGTGTTCATTTGCAAATAGAATATTTTATTAGATTTTCCTGTGTTCCTTCTATCCTTAAATGACAATATGCTTGACAAAATGATTGTGTGAGTTAGAGATGATGTTTTACTGAATTAATGTTCCTGTTAATCTTATGTCATTGCACTTGGGATGCCCCATTAGGAAAATAATGTGTGCAATGCTGGCAACCTGACCTTGACGACCATATAATGAGGGTCAGTAGAATGTCCACAAAGTTTTCTTCTACTTCACACATATCTAACGTGGACTACAAACTCACATCATAACACACACACACACACACACACACACACACACACACACACACACACCACTATGGCTATTTTAAAATAAATCACTTTTCATTTACATTATCTGGCATGTCTATGTAATTTCCTTAAGATGCAATTAAGAGCTTGAAGGGGCTTGAGACCCCATATGAACAACAATGCCAACCAACCAGAGCTTCCAGGGACTAAGCCACTACCCAAAGACTATACATGGACTGACCCTGGGCTCCAACCTCATGGGTAGCAATGAATAGCCTAGTAAGAGCACCAGTGGAAGGGGAAGCCCTTGGTCCTGCCAAGGCTGAACCCCCAGTGAACGTGATTGTTGGGGGGAGGGTGGTAATGGGGGGAGGATGGGGAGGGGAACACCCATACAGAAGGGGAGGGGGGGTTAGGGAGATATTGGCCCGGAAATCGGGAAGGGGAATAACAATTGAAATGTAAATAAGAAATACTCAAGTTAATAAAGACAAAAAAAAAATAAAATATACTTAGTCTAAATTCAATGATCCTTATTGTCTACAACAGCCCTTTACAGTGTTCAAAGGGCTCCTTTGACACTTAAAGCAATCTTTTGAATGCCACATGTGTTTTAGGGTCACTTGGAAATCATTCTTATGATTAATGACTGAATACAAGTCTGCAATAGTGTAAGGAAATACAAACATTTAAAACCAAATGCAAATAAGTAGATTTTTCAAAAACTGTATATATTTTGTATTATAAACATAAACAACTTGTTTTAAGCTCACTGCTTTATAAGTCATAAGCACTTTTGAAAGCATATCTATTCCCATTTTATGTGTATGTTTGTATGTGTGAGAGATAAAATGCCTTCCATGTGTGTACAGAAGACACACAAGGAAAGAGGGTGTCAGTCCCTTGGATCTGGAAAGCAGGTAGGTAAAGGCCTCCCAACTCGGGTTGGGTGTTGGTATCTGAATGCAAGTCAACCCCAAAATGAATAGTTTCTGCCCACCCACATAGTACTTTTTATCTAACAAGCAAACAGTGTTTCGTAGATGGACAACAACAAAAAGCTAAGTAAATAAATTAGCCCTGGGAACCTGATGCCTCACTATTAAGGAACCAGGTAGGATGCTGCCAGACCAGACCAGTTTCTGCTACCTGAGACCCATTTCTTAGTTAGGATTTTACTGCTATGATCAGACACCATGACCAAGGCAACTCTTATAAGAACGACATTTAATTGGGGCTTGCTTACATGTTCAGAGGTTCAGTCCACTATCATCAAGGTGGGAACATGGCAGCATCCAGGTAGTTATAGTGAAGGAGGAGCTGAGAGTTCTACACCTTCATCTGAAGCCTGCTAGTAGGATACTGCCCTATAGACAGCTAGGATGAGGGTCTTAAAGTCCACACCCACAATAACACACCCACTCCAAAGAGACCACACCTACTCCAATAGTGCCACTCCCTGATCAAAGCATATACAAACCATCACATTCTACCTTCTGGCCCCCATAGGTTTGTTCAAAAATCACATGAGTCTATAGGGGCCATACCTATATGTACCATAATGCAAAATACATTAAGTCCAACTTCCAAAGTCCCCATATTTTATACCAGTCTCTACAATGTTAAAAGTCCAAGTGCAAGCAAGGTCTCTTCTGAGATTCATCACAATCATGTAACTGTAATGCCCAAAGCAAGTCAGGAAAACAGCTGAACAAAGTCCAAACTCTGCATCTCCATGTCTGATGTCAGATCTCCAACTCCTTTTCATCTTTGTTGACTGCAATAAACTTCTTTCTCCTGAGCGGGTTCCACTCCCTGTTAAAAGCATTCCCCAGCAGATATACCATGGTTCTGGCATCTCAAACCCAAAGGGGTCTCCAAGGCAACTTCTTGTTTTAATGTCTGGGATCCACACATGATCTTCTAGGCTCCTCCTGAAAGACCACCGGGTTGGGGAAGACCCCCACTCAAATCTTGAGACAACACAACCCCCAAAAACTCACAAGGAACTAGTCTTGATGTAATTGAAAAGCTCTCAGGGAGAACTTTCCCTCGGGATGGAGACCCTCCAACTCCAAAGACCAGACCGAGACACCACAGGATGTAATCAGCAAGAGGATTTGGTTTATTGTCGGGATACACAGGCACAGGCACCTGCGGGCGCTTCAGTCACTCGGGGGACTGGCGCGTCCCACGGAACCAAGGATGGGCTTTTATAGGATTTTGGGGAGCAGAAGCAAGCATACAGAAGCAGATGCATGGTTACAGGGATATAATTGGTGGATTCTAATGTGGCAAGGGTTCAGCCCGGGGGCAAGTTTCCTAGCTACCTTCCTGAAACATAAGGACTGACTTGGCCCCCCAAGGGTTCAGCCCGGGGGCAAGTTTCTTAGCTACCTTTCTGGAACATAACGGCTGACTCGGCCCCCCAAGGGTTCAGCCCGGGGGCAAGTTTCCTAGCTACCTTCTTGGAACATAACGGCTGACTCGGGCCCCCCCACCAGGGTGTGGGACCTCTCCCGGGGCTTTTCTCATTGTCAGGTGCTCAACTGCAGTCGTCCTGTTGCCAGGCCTTCAACCAAACACATCCTGCTTGGCAGCTGCTTTGTACTCAGTGTTTTAACCTTTCTCTGAACCAGTCATCTTAAGTACAGCCTTGTAAAATGGCGTTACTGCTGTTAAGCTGGGGTCTTTCATTCTCCCATTTTTTTTTTTTTTTTGCTAACTTTGAGTGAAATCTTTCACTCGACTTGGTCAAGAAATTTCTGTCTGGTGGGGGCTTATTCCCCCACTGACTCTAGGCCACAAAAGGGCTAGGAGGAGCCACGTAGGAGGTTTAACTTTAAGGGGTTTGGAGTGCGCTGAACTCTCCATGTCTGGGGTGTAGTGTTGTGATTAGTCAATTCCTCAGACCGGACTGCCTTGACGTGTGGTGCGTGGATCTAAGGAGGACGGTGTAGGGTCCTTTCCACCGTGGCTCGAGATTCTTGGTCTGGTATCTGCGCACCCACACGGTGTCTCCAATCTGGAATGGGTGTGGCACCACCGGATGCTCAAGCTTGTCCTGGTAAGCAGCGGCCAAAGGTCTCCAGACGTCTCTCTGCACAATCTGTAGGGCCTGTAAATGGGCCCTCAGAGAAGGGCTGTCAGCAAAATCAGCAATGTTTGAATCAAAGAAATGGACAAATGGGGGTGGTGCTCCATACATTATTTCAAAAGGAGTTAGACCATGGGGGCCCGGGGTATTCCGGGCCCGATATAGAACTAGGGGAAGGAGGGCCACCCAATCCTTTGAGCCAGTTGCAAGCGTAAGTTTGGATAAAGTCTCCTTAATTGTTCTATTCATGCGTTTTACCTGACCTGAACTCTGGGGTCTATAGGCACAATGTAATTTCCAATCAATCCCCAGCAATTTGGCCACCAACTGACTTACTTGGGAGACGAAAGCGGGCCCGTTGTCCGACCCCAACGCTTGAGGCATGTCATACCTGGGAAAGATTTCCTCGAGCAGCTTCTTGGTGACCATTTTTTTAGTCTCGTGCTTCGTGGGGAAGGCTTTGACCCATCCTGAGAAGGTGTCTACAAACACTAGGAGATACTTGTATCTATATATATCTGGTTTAATTTTAGTAAAATCAATTTCTCAATGGATGTCGGGACGGTGTCCCCTAGGACGAACTCCTTGTCCAATCATGGTCCTTCCCGGGTTAACCTGAGCGCACGCTTTGTAACTCTCAGTCACCTTTTGTATCGCTTTGTCCCAATTCAAAAAAAAACACAGATTTATCTCTTCTCGATCTAGTAAGGTTTTTATCTTCTTATGTAAAAAGGAGATCAATTTAAAAGTCCTTTGTAGACCCACTGTTTTAGTTGAGGGTGGTAGATGGCCCCCATTTTTTTAGGAGCTCTATGTCCTCATGGGCATAAACCCAACTAGTTTGTCCCACTGGTGGGGGAGTGGGTTGGTCTGGGCTATTTAAGGACAAGATTTGTTTGTTCATGGCCGCTTCTCGCGCCGTGGCATCGGCCAGCCGGTTTCTTCATGTCTCTGGGTTGTGTCCTTTCTGGTGTCCTGGACAATGTATAATACTCAGTCTTTTGGGCAAGAATAGGGCTTCTAAGAGGGCCAGAATTTTAGCCATATCTTTACCCTCAGATGTGAGCAGCCCCCGCCTCCGGTAGATCTCCCCGTGGATGTGTGCCGTGGCAAAGGCATAACGGCTGTCTGTATATATATATTTAGCCTCTTACCTTTTGCCATCTTGAGCGCCTGAGTCAAGGCGATGAGTTCAGCCCGTTGTGCGGAGGTACCAGCAGGCAGGGCTTTCGCCCAAATCACTTTGTCCTCCGTAGTGACCGCAGCTCCAGCCTTTCGTTCTCCCTCTGCCAAGAAGCTGCTGCCATCTGTGTACCATGTGTGGTCAGCATTCTGAAGAGGCTGGTCCGATAGGTCCGGCCTGGTTCCATGTACTTCTGTGAGGATTTGTAGGCAGTCATGCTGTTCTGCCTCCTCTGGTAGGGGAAGCAAGGTGGCAGGATTGAGGGCAACTACGGGCCCAAACTGAACCCGTTCTGCATCCAGTAACAAGGCTTGGTGTGAGAATTAGAGAGCCAGCGGTCTGGGGGCTGCTTTACCAAGGCCTCCACTGCGTGGGGTGCTAGGATGGTGAGTGGCTGTCCCAAAGTCAATTTTCCAGTGTCCTTGATCAGGACAGCAATAGCAGCCACCATCTTTAGGCACGGTGGCCAGCCGGAGGCCACAGGGTCCAATTTCTTAGACAGGTAGGCCACAGGGCGTTTTCAGGGTCCCAACCTTTGTGTTAGGACCCCTTTAGCATACCCCTGTTTCTCATCGATGAACAGTTCAAAAGGTTTGTAGGAGTATGAGGGTGGGATGCTGAACCCTAAAGTCAGGAGCAAATTGTAAGGGTTTGGAACAGTCGGATGAATATCTTCTACCCTCTTGTTGACCTCTCTCAAGTCTTGTACTGGCCTATAATCTCTAGTGTCGGGTTTCTTAACAGGCAGAAGAGGCGTATTCCAAGGCGACCGGCAGGGGACTAGGATGCCTTGATCCAGAAGCCTCGTAATGTGAGGCCTTATACCTTGATAAGCTTCATGTGACAGGGGGTATTGTTTTATGGAGACTGGAGTTGTAATTAAGGGGGGCTGTTGGAGCGCCAACCCTAACCCACCAGTCTCTGCCCAAGCCAGTGGAAAATTCGTGACCCAAGTGTCTATTTCTAGGGATTGTGGCTTGTCCTGTCCCAGTTCATATAGTCTATATTCATAGAACTTGAAGGGGAGTTCCGTGGGGGCCAGTTATTCGGGCCCCTCTTTCCTCAAAATGAATTTGTGCTTTTAGTTTGGTGAGCAGGTCACGGCCCAGCAGAGGGTACGGGCAGTCTGGAACATGTAAGAAGGAATGGGTCACCTTACCAGTAGCCAGCTGAACCCGGCGGTCCGTAGTCCATCGGTATTGTTTCTCACCAGTAGCTCCTTGTACCCAGGCCGTCCGGTCGCTGAGTTGTCCTGAAGCTTGAGTGAGGACTGAATGTTGGGCTCCTGTGTCTATCAGGAAAGCAACCGGCTGCCCCCCAACTTTAAGCGTTACCCTGGGCTCAGGGGGGGGCTCCTGGCCCTGACCTCCCTAATCTTTATCTAGAGCCAAGAGGGAGGTTTGTGGTCGAGGCTTTCGGGGTCCGCCAGGCTTCTTGGGGCACTCTCTGGCCCAGTGCCCTTTCTCTTTGTAATAGGCACATTGATCTTTATCCAGCTTCAGCCCCTTTCGAGCTCCCCCCTATCTCCCTTCCTTTCTTGGCCCTGAACTACGGCGGCCAAGATTCGACTCAATTCTCTCTCTTATTAAAAATCTTTTCAGCTTCTTTAAGTAAATCCTGTAATGTATAGCCCTGCAAATTTTCTAACCTCTGTAACTTAGTCCTGATATCTGGAGCAGCCTGCCAGATGAAGGACATAGAGACACTCGTCATTTGTCCTGGGTCATCTGGGTCATAGGGAGTGTACATACGGTAGGCCTCCTTAAGTCTCTCTAGAAAGGCGGAGGGAGTTTCCCCTGCTTCCTGTAATACCTGTTTTACCTGAGCCAAATTAGTAGGGCGTCGTATAGCCCCTTGGAGACCCGCTAGAAGCAACTGGCGATAAAGGCATAGGTGTCCCTTACCTTCAGCTGTATTAAAATCCCAGTTTGGTCTCTTAAGTGGGAATGCAGCATCAATTTTCTCAGGCAGCTGGGTGGGACGCCCATCATCTCCCAGAACATGTTTTCTGGCCTCTAGGAACACTCTTTGTTTTTTTTCTGAGGTTAAGAGAGCCTGTAAGAGCTGTTGGCAGTCATCCCAAGTAGGCTGGTGGGTAAGTAAAACAGATTCTATTAGGTCGGTGAGTGCCACCGGGTCTTTGGAGAAAGAAGGGTTGTTTTGTTTCTAATTGTAAATGTCAGCTGTTGAAAACGGCCAGTATTGGGTCTGGCCACCGGTTCCCTGTCTAAGTGGGAAAGCCTGGGAGGTTGAATCTGGCATCACCTCGCGCTTATTGCGCAATCTCCCTGCGACAGGGGAGAAACCCTTATCAGACTGTGGCCCGGCAACTGATCTGGCCGGCGGCTCTGCCTCCTCCGTTTCAGCCGGGCCTGTCAGAGAGAAGATCTATGAGAGGGGAGTTTGGGTCTGCCGGGAGGACAGGTTTCTTAGAAGGCTCTGATTTCACAAAGGTAGAGAGAGGAAGACGTGGCCGGCGGACCGGGCGGGGCCGAGGGGACAGGCTGGGGGTTGAGGGGAGGCCAATTCGGGTCCACGAAGGGTTCCGCCCGGGGGGGGTTTAAGGCGAGACTCTCTCAAGTGATAATATAAGAAACCTGGTCAGGATGTCCGTGGACGACCCAATCTTTAACCTGTAAAATAATGATCTTATTAAATGTGCCATTCACTGGCCATCCCGCTCCGAAAGTGGGCCACTCGGATGTGTAGAGAGTCTGTCATTTTTCTTTTTTTAACCTCGACGGACTGGTTGTGTGCCCGGTCGTGGACGTCTTTCCAATGATCAAGAGTGAGACTTAGGGGCGTTGTTAGGGACTGTCCCATGTTAGTTCTAAGGAAGATTAGAACACAGAGAAAACAAACAACACCAACAGTCAAACAAACAACAGACAGGCGTGCTGCACGGCTTTGGTACCAAACTGAAAGCAAAAAGTCAGATGGAGGTGGCAAAGGTCCGGGGCCCTCTGAAAGCCAAAAATACAGACAGAGGTGCCGTTAGTCCGGATCTTTTTCCTCTCCCAGATTGGGCCCCGAAAAGTCGGGCCCCTAACACCCTTGGAACGTCTTCCAGGGCTGCGGGGCGAGAAGTCCGAGCTCGTCAGCTCCTTCTTCGTCCCGCCCAAATTCCAAACAACCTGGCTGAGCGCTCACAGAACAGACCTGGCTGAGCGCTCACAGAACCTGGCTGAGCGCTCACAGAACAGACCTGGCTGAGTGCTCACAGAACAGACAGAATAAGGCAGAACGAGACAAAATCAGACAGACAGACAGACGCCGGCCGGCTTACCTCCCAGTGGGTGGTCGGTGGTCCCTGGGTGGAGGATCTCCTTTCCCGGCCAACGCACCAAATGAAAAGCTCTCAGGGAGAACTTTCCCTCGGGATGGAGACCCTCCAACTCCAAAGACCAGACCGAGACACCACAGGATGTAATCAGCAAGAGGATTTGGTTTATTGTCGGGATACACAGGCACAGGCACCTGCGGGCGCTTCAGTCACTTGGGGAACTGGCGCGTCCCACGGAACCAAGGATGGGCTTTTATAGGATTTTGGGGAGCAGAAGCAAGCATACAGAAGCAGATGCATGGTTATAGGGATATAATTGGTGGATTCTAATGTGGCAAGGGTTCAGCCCGGGGGCAAGTTTCCTAGCTACCTTCCTGAAACATAAGGACTGACTCGGCCCCCCAAGGGTTCAGCCCGGGGGCAAGTTTCCTAGCTACCTTCTTGGAACATAACGGCTGACTCGGCCCCCCCACCAGGGTGTGGGACCTCTCCCGGGGCTTTTCTCATTGTCAGGTGCTCAACTGCAGTCGTCCTGTTGCCAGGCCTTCAACCAAACACATCCTGCTTGGCAGCTGCTTTGTACTCAGTGTTTTAACCTTTCTCTGAACCAGTCATCTTAAGTACAGCCTTGTAAAATGGCGTTACTGCTGTTAAGCTGGGGTCTTTCATAATAAACAAGAGGTGTATTTGAGGAACCAGAGCTCTGGGGACGACATGTATCTCACACAGGAGACAGAGGAGTTGACCCCGAGCCCAATTAGGGGGAGATATTTATAGGGAAAATTACATAGGCAGTTGGCAACAGTCACACAAAGCAATTTCATTGGTTGGTTTACATTGGCACACATGATCTAACTTGGGCTCAGTTCAACTCTAGACCACCCTGCTCCTGGGGCAAGCTGACCCTAGCTCTTGTTTTTCTCAGGACTGTTGAGTCAGGCCTTAACAAGCCAGATGGTTTGTAATGGCTATGGCCAGGCTACATCCCCAAACATATTATGTTATTCTTTTGTGAGGTGCACTTGTCCTCACAGCAGGGTCAGTGGGGGATAGTTTAAAATCTTTATTCTTTCACTCCAAATGGCTGGCATCACTTCTTCAGCTCTACCCTCTGTAGCACTCTAAGCTCAGGTTGTTCAATTTCCACTGCTGCTGCTGTTCTTGGTGATCATCCCATGGTACTGGCATCTCCAAAACACTGTGGTCTTTCGCTGCAACTAGGCCTCACCAATAGCCTCTCATAGACTGTTCATGGTGCCAAGACTCAAATCCTTTGCATGGCTCCTTCAGTCCTGGGCCATTAACTACAACTGAGGCTATATCTTCACCAATGTCGTTCCATGGCCTCTCATAGTGCTGAGCCTTAGTTGCTCTTCATGACCCCTTCATGCTTTCAAACCCTATACCACCTGGGTGACTCTTACACATTTACCAAGTCCAGCTGCAGTACAAGGTACAACCTTGGCTATCTCTAGAACACAGCCTGTTTGTGCCCTCAGAAAGCGCTTCCCAGAAGATTTCACCTCAATGATGCTAATCTCTTCTTAATTACAATTCATTTCTTAGCCCTAGCTAACCAGCATCAATTGTTCCAGTAGTCCCTTCTATTTTTCACTCTAAAGCCTGATCCAAATAGCTAAAGCCACCAAGGTCTGCTGCTTGCAGGAGCTGGAACATGGACACCCCTCCCTTATTCTATTACCAGCTTTCTGTTTTCTAATTGCCTCACTGCCTAGTCTTGTCTTTCCTGGAACTTGGTCTGTAGAATTACATTGAACTCAGAGATCCGCATGGCTCTGTCTCCTGTAATGCTGGGATTAAAGGCGTATACCCCAGGCCTGGATTTAATCTTTCCTTCACCTAGAACCTGATTTGTCCCAGCCTGGCCTTACACTCAGAGATCTATTTAGCTTTGTCTTCTGGGATTAAAGGTGTGTACCACCATAGCTGGATCTAAACTTAGCTGGGTATGATCTTGCCCCAAAATCCCTTTATCTGTTATCTCCTAGAACATAAGATTCACCTCCATTTCACTTCCTAGTGCCCCTTTAATACTTGAACCAAATATTTTATATTTTTCCTTTCTAAGCTTGCTACGCTTGTTCAAAACAGTCCTCATGAGACTTAACCAGAGAACAAAAAGTCTCTGCTGGGATTTTCTGAGACTTCCTTTGTCAATGCAATTAATATAAATCTCTTTATGCAAGCAGACTCTTCTGACAAGGGCAGAAAGCAGCCACATTCTTCACCAAAATAACAAAAAAAAAAGTCTCTAGACCACATACTGAAATTCTTCTCCACTGAATACTTTTGGGCCAGGTCTTCACAGTTGAAATCAATCTCAGCAACAAATTCAAGGATACCCCTTTAAGCACCATTTAAAGCATTCCACTGCTTTCCAAGCCCAAAATCCACATTCTTCCAAACAAAAGCATGGACAGGCCTATCATAGCAATACTCCAGTTCCTGTTCCCAACTCCTGTCTTAGGGTTTTACTGCTGTGAACAGACACCATGACCACAGCAACTCTTACAAGGAAACATTTATTTGGGGCTGGCTTACAGGTTCAGAGTTTTAGTCCATCATCATCAAGACGGGAACATGGAAGCATCCAGGTAGACATGGTACAAGAGCTGAGAGTTCTACATCATCTGAAGGCTGCTAGCAGAATACTGGCTTCCAGGATGAAGTCCACACCCACAAGGCCACACCTGCTCCAACAGAGCCATTCCCTGGTCCAACTATATACAAACCGTCACAGATCCAATGCTCAAGGTTGTCCTTAGGACTGTAGCTTCCCATCATATGTCTGTGCCTCCCATAGATCCAAAGATCATTTCTATCTTCCTTTCTGTTCTTGCACTGTCTTTGTATTTGAGCCCTCGACTCTACACAGAAACTTCCTACTGAAAACCATGCCAGAACTGCCAGAAGACCAGGCATTCTGTCCAGAGGCTATCCCACTATCTGTATTCTAGAACCAACTCTCATACTTGCCCAAACACTGTACCACAATAGGAGGAAAAGCTTTTTCTCCCAGTTTCCATGGCCCCAATAAATACCACAGAAAATCCTCAAGTGCCCTTCTTCTCCTGTCTCACCTCTATGTTCCAGCCCCTGCTCAGCAAGATACACACCTTCTCAACCATATGCCATGCTTGCCAGAAGACCACTTAGGCTGTTCTTAGATCTAACACACTATCTGTTGCTCTAGACGCAATTTTCAGTTTTCCCTAGCACTGGACTATATAACACAAAAGAAAGCTTCCTCTCTCTTCTGTCAAATGTCCTATGGATTACTAAGATCATCTTTCCCTTGTTTCCTCTTCCCCCAACCTCCAAAACCAGCAAACACGCGCCCTTAAACACTCCCAAAAACCAAATCAGTAAATGAGCAACACTCATCCAACATACTCCCTGAAAGGGCAGAGAACATAAACCTAGGATCAAAACTCCCTCCAAAAGAAAACACAGAAATCAGCACCTAGAACTATAATCACAACAAACCTAGATGACTAGACACCAGTTTAGGAATATAACAGCCAGAAAAATATGTCATGATAGAACAAAGCTTTCCTCACACAGAAAGTCTTGAAAATTCTACCATAACTGAAAGCACAAGAAGAAGGCCTTAAAAGCAACAGTATGAAGGTGATAGAGGTCCTTAAAGATGCAATGTATAAATCCTGGAAAATATGATCAAACAACTAGACAAAACCAAGAAATTCCATAAATGAAGCAAGAAAAACTAGCAAACTGTTGAAGAAAAAAACAATAGTTCATGGGGTAAAAATAGAAATAGGAATATAAAGAAAATACAAAGGACAGGTTCACCCCGCCCACCACACCCAGCAGCTGCAGATTCCCATTCGTTCTCCTGGTCCTCTGGGCTTCTCTTCTGTCTCCCTCCATACCTGATCCTCACCCCCTTCTCTCCTCCTCTTCTTCTACTCAGATCCCTCAGTCCCTCTCCGGGGAGCATACATGGGCTGGTCTGTGGTTGTAGAGGGCCGCAATAACATTTGCCACCACAAGATGGCGCTGGCTTCCACTGCGCCCCACGTGGAAAGCCAGGATAGCTTTCGCCATTACAAGATGGCGCTGGCCTCCGCCGCGCCAGCCGACTTCCTTTCAGGAAGTTAACTGTGTGCACATGTGCAAGAGTGCCTTCGTGCCAGGTCTTTGCCCACTCCGGGGCGTGCCTATGAGACCATGGGTAAGCGACAAATCAGGTGTGGACGCGCCGCACTAGGGTGTATTTAAGCAGCGCCATTCTGGGCCCCGGCTCTCTCCTCTTCAAGATGCAATAAACGCTTTGCTGCAGAAGGATCCTGATGTCCGCGCGTCGTTCTTGCTGGCGAGACGTTGGGCGCGCGACATGTGGTCCCAGGCACATATGTAACAGAAGAGAGCCTCTTCCGGTGTCAGTGGGAGAAGACGCACCTAATCCTGTAGATACGTATGCTCCAGGGAAGGCTGATCCTGGGGATTATGAAATAGGGCAGGGGTTAAGTTATGGGGTTGGTAGTTGCTTGGGTAGGGGAGCACCTTCTCAGAAGCAAAGGAGTAAAATGGGATGAAGAACTCTAGGAGGGAGGGATGGGGGGAGCAACATCCTGAGCGAGTGAACCCAGACACAAAAAGACATGTTGTGCATTTGAGTTCTGGAAGCCTTTTACATCCCAGGTCTATTGGTCTTTCAGCTATTAAAAACAAGGACACCATGAATTTTGCAGGCCAACGGATGCAGCGCAAAAATATCATCCTGAGTAAGTTAACCCAGACCCAAAAGAAATGTAAATAAATAAAATAATGTAAAAAAAAAACCAATAAAAATAAAAAAGAAAGCACAAACTGGGGGAATCCTGTAAATCAAATTTTTAGGACTGCAAAGAGGAACTACAGAGTCAACAAAGGAGTAAAAAGAAAAGGTGGCTATGAATTTTAAAGCAAGGAACCACTAATGGGAGGTGAACAGGAAAAAAAAAGAAAAGGAAAAGGAAAGGACATGACTGCTCCTAGGTATGGTCAAGTAGAAAGTTGATTATACATGAAAGAGAGACTATAACCAGAGCCAGGAACATCTGGGAGATAGAGCGGACAGGACCCTGAGCCGTGTGGAGAGAGGAAGGAATGGGGAAGAAGAGCCAAAGAGATCAAGATGATTAGTGAGAGATGAAAACGACCAGGTAACCAAAATGGCGGGATTACGTAGGAATGGCAGTAAGGGGGACCCCTGCTCCTGGGCTAGTGGGTGAAGTATGCCAGCAATGTGCTGCGACAGGTAGGGACTGAGGTCTGCTGAGAGAAGCCAGGTTAGTTCTGATTTGTTAAATAGACCCCTCAACCATTTGTCCCAAGGTTTCAGACTTAGTAGTAGAGAGAAAAATAAAATGATTGAATTATACTCTCAAAAATTATTTTTAAAAGTTGAAGCACAATTTAAGGTCCCATATTCTTCAGGAACTAAGTGGATGTACTAGAGCGCACTAAATGTTACACCTTTTCTCTCACATTCTGTATTTTTAAACAGGTAAAATAATATTCTTGTTAGGCACACACCACCAGTTTGTCTAGATCCTGTGTTGCTTGAGCAAGTATAAATATAGAAATTTAGTTTCTAGAAATAAGTTCAGTTTCTCATCCAGATTCCTGATTGCCCTGACCTGGGACTGGGACACACACACACACACACACACACACACACACACACAGATGACCAGTTTGGACTTTTACTGATTGTCTAAAATTGATTTCCTGACTACTTATTTGCCATCACCAGCTACTATCAAAGCAGAAAGCCACCAGCACCCTTCCCCAAATCCAGCCAGGTCACTCATTCACTGGTCTGTTTTTCTCCTCACAGACCAGGGTCCAGTATACACCATTCTTTAATGTTGGTTGTAAACCTATAAAGCCACCTTAAGGAGCTTGTAAGGGGCCTGTTCTTTGCTATCACAATGGGCCCAGTGGCTGATTGTAAACCAGAGTTGTCTCATTTGTTATGGTTTGGAAATAAATGTCTGGACAATCCTGGTACACAAGTATGTATTCGACCATCCTAAATTCTAATAATCCTGGTTACCATACTACATACCTCTCCGGTGTTTTAGAGGCTGTCCTCCCTCAGCTACACTCTAATTGGTGTCACATACTATTCCCTAAGCATCGATAAATCCTTTACATGATCAATATTGCTCTTCTACATCACAGCTTAATATTGGAGTGCTACCCAACATATGAGATGCCTTTTACAGACTCCACAAAATTAACTACAAAGAGATCTTACACCTACATATTAAATGCTAAGGGCAGAACGTACAGAAGGTAATAAAGAAATTAGGGCTCTCTGGTTTGGCATTTGAGAAGGATTTTTCTACACACAAGCCCCTGCCCCAAATGTTTTGTGCAGTTGCAGCATCCATAATAAAGGTATTCAGATACCATCTATGGATCGAAGGAAGACTAGACCCACAAAGGACCTCACAGGTGGCCATATCTGTTTGGCTGTTGCTTACCCTCCAGCTGCTGGGAAGATCCACCACACTTGTACCCTTTGGTAAGCCGCTCGTTCCTCCCCCTTGTGAGAGATGACCCTGCGCTTACCATGTCTGGAATTTTGAGCTTGCCTGAGCTCCCTCACAGTACCCAGCAGATGCACTCAGAAAATATCACACAGAAAAAAATTCATGCCTGCTCACTTACACCTAGAAACATTCAGGCTTGGTAACCGGAAGAGCATCCTTCCCTTCTGATTGGCAGGTCAGTGTGGAGGTTTTGATTGGCTAGTGAGTCTTGAGTGACATGAGCACCACCCTTAGGGGTAGAGTGTACTGAAGAGAAACTACCCAGTGCTTCTAGCCTGGCACGGGTCTTTTTCTAGATCTGCAGATTTGCATTTCAGTAGAACTAATGCCTGCCCTTCAATACTCTACGTGTGTGCCCTCCCACCGAGCTCCTGGGCGGACCTACAACTCCACATCCCAGTGTTCAGCTGCTCGCTTCTCCCCATTGTGGTAGTGACCCAGTGCTGACCACTTGGCTGATTTGGACCTTGCCAGAGCTCCAGGCAGAGTACTCAGTAGGCACTTAACCTTCTTCACCTGGAATCAGGCTGGATAGCTTTTCGTGCCCATTACTCAACTCACAGTGGAGTTATCAGTCTGTCTCACAAGTGGACCGGTGCCCAGAATATTATCAACTAAAGAGAGATTTTCGGGAATAAGATTTTGTTTAGTGGTTACAGGCTGGATTCAAGTAAACAGCAAGTACTTTTCACCTGATAGTTATGAGACCCCTCAGCGCAAAGAAGGAAACACATGACAAACACTGGAGCACTACTGTTAACCAGCACATCTTCTTCAGTGGGTCTGTAAAACAAACAAAGAACAACAAACTCAGCCATGTTAGTAAAGGTTCTGCAGGTGAATAAAAACGATAGAAGGAGTCTCTGTTATGTAGAAAATGGATTTTTTAGAATGGCTCACAGGCTGTGGTTCAACTAACCCAAAAACGGGAAAAGTGAAGAATCCTATAGTTGTTCAGTTCATGTGGCTAGATGCCTCAGCTGGTGTCAACGACGGGGATGGGGGTACCTGGAAGAGAATGGGGGACAAGAGACACGAAGAAGGACACCAAGACAAGAGTCTGATCAAGGCAACAATTTTATTTTTCTCCAAGGCTGAATTTATACCATAACAGGGGTAACAGAGGGAGGGGGGAAGTGGGAAACATTTACACAGGCCAAGGACACAGTATTCGTGTGGTCAGGGAATTGGCTGATGTTGACAGGATGTTACAAAGGTCACAGGTTTGTCATATTATTAGTCAGCAGGAGAACTTTATCATATTATTATTTATCTTGACCACCAGATTTGTATTAGACTTCTGCAGCTGGCTGGGGATTTTCCATGAACCTAGTCATACTTAATTCTAACCATAATAATAACATCAACAATGGAGGGCTTCAAGGGCATCACTCCCAACATCTCCCCCTTCCTCATAGTCAAATGAAAAGGTAGCCAAATGGCTGTGCTTGTCCTGGAAATGAGCCCCTCAGGAACTGTGTCTGTCTTAGGTTGGAGTGATATTTATCACATGGCCAAGAGAATCTTGTGGCCAGGGTCTGTCATGGGATAAGGCAGCAGCTAATGGTGGCCCTCCTGTCTTAGGCCCTTTATTCATGAATATATCACTCTCTTACTTGTCATTGACTGTCCAGCTCAGCACACAGGGGTGACAATTCATTGATTTTTTTTTCAGAAAAAGCATCAGGACAGCAGGCAAAAAAGAATGTTGGCCTCATTTGGCTGAAGGACAAAAATGTCCCTGCCTGGGCTGGGAGGAGATGTGTAGTCATCCTCCATAGCTGGCCTATGATAATGTACCTGGATAGGTTTTGCTGCTATATTATCTACCTGTTGTTTAATAAAGCTGGTTAAACAATTAAATGTCCGAGGGCCAAAACAGAGAGGGAAGCAGAGTGGAGAACCAAAGAGAGGTGGAGAAGCAATTTTGATATCAGCTCTCAGCTTTTTCTCTTTCTCATTTTCTCTTTTCTACGCCTTCTCTGACTTTATCTCTCTTTAACCATATTCTAAGACACAGGAAGTAGCCAAGCGCTGCCTTTCTCTCACAAATCAGAATTAATGTGATTGTTCAAAGTTGGGAAATTAAAGATAAAAAGACAACCAGGAAGAAGTACACTTGTTAGCATACACAGCTTATGTAAAAGAGGGGTCAGCCAATTGTCCTTTTTAATTAACCTCTGACTCTTAAAGACAGTGCAGGTCAAAATTAAAATAGTCAGATATACTTAAAACTCTACTCCATTTTGGATAGATGTGGAAGCTTAAAAATTGAATGAATTTATATGATTTTAGATGTTTACCATGAAATATCACAGAAGGGATGCCACCAGGCAGAGAATTACAATTTTAACTGATATTAAACATCTTAAATAATTTGGAGAAACCTCAGCATTGAATTATAACCATCAGAAAAAAAAGACATACATAGGTATCCCATGCATGTTAAGTCAGAAATAAGCAAACCCCAACTCAGTACAGTACAGCATCAATAACTGAAAATTAAATAATATGTTGATACATAGGAGGAAAAGTAACATGTTGATTGATATTGTTGAAATTCTCAAAATAAATCCAATAGACAATTCAATTTGGGTTCTTTAACAATCATAATAGCATTATCCAAAAAGCCAAACCCTACAAAAGGTATCGCATTGTGGAAGAATACATATCTCAGCTGTCCTGGAGAGGGCGGTAGAGCTTCCAGTTCTTCTTGTGGGACAGCAGTGGTCTTGAAGCAGTGCAGTTCTTTGAGCAAGCAGCTCCTCTTGGTGGAGTGCAGGCTATAGATGAAGTCTCGTGTGCCCTGCACCGTGTTCAGCACCTCCATGGGCTCCTTCTTGGGATGAGTGACCAAAAGGCAGGAAGTAGGAATGTACAGGCTCTTTTAACAATTTTATGGTAAATATAATCCCTTTATCAGCACGTGATTGAAACATTCTAAGACCCCAAGTATATCCACGTATTCAATCCTGGTTTCAAACCACAGAGGTAAATTTAATATTTAGGGGGATACACCATCCCCTTGTTTTAGAATTAGAACCTTCACAATGGGAATCTGGGACATGCATATTAGTAGGACGGGAGGTATTATAAGTCAAACAATGCAGTGTATTAGGTGATAAAATTCTTAAGAACAGAGGAAAGGGGCCAGGCAAGAAAGCTAGAGGATGGCCCAGTGAGAGCTGGCAGAACAACCAGATCAGGTGACAAATAGCATTCAGTCACACAGCTAAACCAGGAAGCTTTCTTGGGACAAAAAGGCCAGTGCAAAAACGAGAGCAAGCGTTGTGCCTGTGAAACAGAAAGGTGAGCAGAGGGGCAGCTGCAGTCTGTTACTGGCTGTCCCTCTGGACTTAGATTCTCCCTTAAGGAGTACCTCCCTTCAGTGTCAGCTCGGTGGCTCTGCCTCTCAAGAGACTCAGCCTCCAAACGTCACTAGGCTTCCAGTAAGAACTAATAACAAAAGGATGGAGAGATGGTTAGGACCTGGGTGCTAGATGCCAAGCGGCTGACAAAAGAATTGTATGACTCGTCCGCTTTAGGGGGGAGGTTTCTTCCAGGATGTCAGACACTCCTGGCAACCTTGAGTCAAGAGACCAGGGGAGAAAAGCATCTGAGTCTCTAGAGTGTTGAAGTTAGGCTTGCCCAGGGGGGTGTGATCCGATTGAAGCCTCGGATATCAGAGAGTAAGCTATAGTTAGAGATGACTGGCTGTAAGGACTCTTTCCACTGCCATTCCTGAGGCAGGAGTCACAGTTGAGTGGGGCTTCCTGCCTCTTATATCCAATAAAGGGATTGCTAACACTGGAGTACTGCCCTTTAATAGTACTATAGCCCTCCCTGTGCCTCTGAATTCCAGGACTTCAGTAGCAGTCCTCACCAAGCTGTCTCACTGGGTTAGAGGTCCATGGAAAAGAAAACATTGATCCTGACCTTGGCCACAGCCTCCAGTTGGAGTAGGCTGAAGAGCCCCTGCCAAGACGTTCTCCTGTTATCATCCTAGAGTAAAGCCTGTTCTGTCTGGCAAAACAAAGTTCCTGCTGCAGACTCTTTCTGAAACTACTTTAGGGGCTCCCTGCCCCCAAGCCTGGGGCATTTTGACCATAGGGGCAGGAACTGACTGCTGTGGGGATAGGATCAGAGGCACTCTCTATGTCAATGATGACTAACGGGGAAGGCGACTTAATGCTGGAGATCAACTCTCTCTTGGAATAGGGCCAGCAGATACGGCAGGCTCCCTTAAAGAACTTCTCTTAATGAACGCTCTCCTGTGAGCAAGTGTTGAAGGTCTGGCCACTGAAGGCAGAGACTGGAATTTTTTTCAGGGCCAAAAGTCTCATAATAATCTTTAAAATAAATAATCACTAACTCTCCACTATCTTTTTGCTGTTAAAGCGTCAGCCCCAGCCGGCCTCATCACCTTGAAACTCCTCTTACACCGACTTGGCCTGAGCTGTGCTGCTGCCCATGCTCAGCCTGCAGCTTGCTTGCTAGCAGGCTCGCTGTCTGTCACCCTCAGCCCCACACTTCACTACTCTGTGCTGTCTCTTCTTTAGAAGCTGTGACTGTCTAAACAACAGAGAGATCCTTTCTTCAGGATCCAAGGCAAAGCTTTCAGGTTCTTGTTTATGCCTACTTCAGACATGATCACTGGATAACCTGGAGTCCTTCATGCGCATGTATGATAAACTGTTAATAGTTGCTAGACTGGGCAAGGGGATCAAAAGGAGGGACATCTGTCCTTGGGGAGGAGGCTCAAGAGAGAAAGACAAAACTCCCGGGGGAGAAAACAATTTCTCTCAAGCAAATTATTTCCAAGTTAAGCACCAAGAGAACCAAGTAAAATTCCTTGACAAACAGCTCCATGATTTGAAACACAGTCGTCAGTCCATGAATTCAAACACAGTCATCAGTCCAAGTCCAAAAACAAAACAAAAGCCAAAAAGACATGACAATACCACAGAAAACAAACTAGACAAACCAGACCAAGAGAAGGCATCCTATAACCAATTTCCACAGATGCTTGATACCTTCAGTACCTGGCCCAAACTGCAACTTAACCTTAGCTGCTTCTGGGATGAGGCAGACTGTCTGATTCCACCTCTCAATGGGATTCTTGAGTGTCCTCTAGATTCCTTTCTCCTCCTAGAGCATCCTTTGGGGCCTGTGGCCTGTGACAACTAGCACGTCTGCCTGTCACAGCCATAAGCCCCTCACAGAACCCACAGCGACCACTGAGGGAACTCTAACCCCTCTCCGAGGGGGACTCAAACCCCCCTCTGAAGGGACTCAAACCCTTCAGACAGCAGACGCAGACAACACAAGACAACATGAAACAAAGATGAGACAACATGACACAGAGACAAAACAGAAAGTAACACAGAACACAGAACACAGATTTGCTCGAGCTTACCACCGATCTCTTTGCCAATTGTGGTCTCGGAGGAGTGCAATTCCCGGTTGATGCACAAAAATGTTGTAAGACCCCATAGTGGCCTTACCTCAGGAGTGCCACCCATAGAGCACAGATTGACAAAGTGACCACTGCAATAGCATGAGAGTATAAGGTTTTTAATCCACGTATGTGGGGTTGCTCATCCATGCAGGGAGAGGCAACCTTGAACCCAAAAAGCACACAACTTTTATTCATTACAGAAGGCAGACTTCAGCAACAGGGTTAGCCAATCCATTAAACAATCACCAACTGTCAATTGTTCCCCCTGGGAGAACTATGGACAAATATTTCCTACAGAATCTAAGAATTTATTTAAAAATTTTAACCCTATTCTTCGCATCCTGAGAGACTCCCTGAGTCCTGTCACAAAAGCTATCTGTAGAATGCTTGTCCCATCACTCACCACTGAGATCTGTGTTGTCAGGGGAGAAACACACACCAAGCCTCTGAACCAAGGTTGGCAGTCCATGGTTGCCAAAAGCGAGGGAGCAAAGGCTCCGACAAACAAGGAAGACAGGCCTGTCTATTCACGGGGGACGATGTTCTCCTCCAGAAGACCTCCAAACAGCTGCACACTGGGCGCCATTTGTCAACGACGGGGATGGGGGTACCTGGAAGAGAATGGGGGACAAGAGACACAAAGAAGGACACCAAGACAGGAGTCTGATCAAGGCGACAATTTTATTTTTCCCCAAGGCTGAATTTATACCATAACAGGGGTAACAGAGGGAGGGGGAAGTGGGAAACATTTACACAGGCCAAGGACACAGTATTCGTGTGGTCAGGGAATCGGCTGATGTTGACAGGATGTTACAAAGGTCACAGGTTTGTCATATTATTAGTCAGCAGGAGAACTTTATCATATTATTTTTTTTTGACCACCAGATTTGTATTAGACTTCTGCAGCTGGCTGGGGATTTTCCATGAACCTAGTCATACTTAATTCTAACCATAATAATAACATCAACAATGGAGGGCTTCAAGGGCACTCTCCCAACAAGCTGGTTTTCAGTATATACCTGAATTTCAAAGAAATAGGCTCTAATGCCAGTTTGAAAGATTGAAATTGCTAGCCAGAGGTAGGGCAAGCGGACAAAGAGAAAAAGATCTACCATCTTCAATCTCCTTTATATATGTAAGCTGCCATGGGAAGCTGTCACCTAGACTAAAGGTGGATCTTATCGCATCGAGAGATCCAGAATAAGGTTTTTCCCAGGTACAAAAATATAATTAAGAAAAATTCCCCACACTACCCAACTCTTTGGTTTTAGTTAATTCCAGATGTGGTTAATTTCGCTACCAAGAATAGCTAGCACAACATCCAAAACAGAACAGCTGAAAAAGATTTTTTCCTGTGGCAGGTAAGGAGGGCATAGGAGCCATTTCCAAAGCAATGACTGTGCTCAATAAAGGAAGCACTGAGACTTAGGGAATCTGGATACATTCACAATTAGATCCGCCTACTCCTGAGCAAGCTAAGTTAAATCCTCTCCTGAAGATGGTCAAATGTAAAACAGAGATATTTAAGGGCATTCTTAGCTCAAAGTCATCGAGAAACATAGGTGAATTATGAAAGGATAGTCCGAAATGTTTCTGGAATGTTCACCTTACATTAAAAGGTCATAGCTGAAAAATCAAGTAAATGACACTGTGAAAGTAGATTGCTCAGAAGCCAGTGATCCCGTTCCTCATGTCTGTGATGAAACAAATAAATGTGTCAATGCCACGATTTTCACATATGCAATGGAAAAAGAACACAAATTTAGAGAACCTCAAGGAAAAGTCACCTTTTCAGTATGGTGGACACTGTTCTTAGAAGAACCTCTGTCTTTCTCAGAGCTGTGACATCACTGTATAAAAATTCATGTGTGTGTGTGTGTGTGTGTGTGTGTGTGTGTGTGTGTGTGTAGCCATCTGTGGAGGCAAACCTCACCTACCTTTTGCTATAGAAACATATATAGACACAGAGAGACATTTATATATACATATATATACACACATATATGTATTAAGTATATGTATATATGAATAATATTTTCTATGCTGTATAAAGTTTACACTTGGGTTATTCAGATGTTGATTTCTGTGCCCTCAAGTCCTGTTTCAATCCAGAAATGGCGTTGTGATGCTTATATCAAGAATCTTCTGGGGTTGGGGATTTAGCTCAGTGGTAGAGCGCTTGCCTAGCAATTGCAAGGCCCTGGGTTCAGTCCCCAGCTCTGGAAAAAAAAAGAATCTCCTGTTTCAAGTTTGTATAAACAATTCTTACCATTTATTCTCTACCTTTTCAATAAATATTGATAATCCAATAGCTAGGAAGAATCAGAGTATAGAGTAGGACTTCCATTGCCAAAAAGGAGGAGAAAAGGAAAGCATTTATCATGGGAAGACATAGGAATTTGAGCTATTAGAAGAGGGTCTGAAAAGCCAGATCAATAATAATATGCAAGTATCATGGGCTGTGGATTAGAGGTAGTCAGATTAGCAGAAAAGGTACAGATGGCTCATTTAATGGGTCAGAGATTGAGTTGTAGTTTTAAATAGATTTTGGTTTCCCTGTACAGGTACTGGGGACTAACACAAGGAAAAGAAATACCGCCACCAGATTAACTCACTTTTTATATTTATATTAAAAATAATTTAGGATCATGTGTGTGTGCGTTTGTGCTTGTGTTTGTGTGTGTGTGTGTGTTAAACCTATGAGAGAGAGAAAGAGAGACAGATTGTGTGTGCGTGAGCGTGCATGTGTGTGTGTGTGTGTGTGTGTGTGTGTGTGTGTGTGTGCTTGTGTCTGGACCAACAGAGGCCAGAAAACTGCAGGAGATGCCTGGGACTGGAATTAGAGAAAAATTGTTTTCTAGAAACAGAATCAGAATTCTTTCTTTGTAACAACAAGTGCTCTGAATTCTAAGCTATCCCTCTAACCAGTTTCTTAATATAAATTTATCTTTATACATTTTAATACATTAAATAATAATTTAATACATTAAAATAATAATAATTAAAATGTGTTAAATCACTTCCAACTTCTGGTCCTAGCTCCATCACATCCCAAATTGTTTGCAATCAATTTCTTCCTACTTAAGTATGAGTGAATGAGTATGTTCAAATATATGAATAATGCATGCTGAGTCCATTTCTGTTGGTTGTGTGCATATGGTTTGAGGACTGACCACATTGCATTGGTTGCATAGCATAGAGGTCAGCCAAAAGACTGAACTCACCTTTTCCTGAGGCTAATTGTCTCACTTGCAGGAGAGTTCTGCTCTTTAATGAGCAACAGGATATTGGGGACACAGAGGCCCTTGCAAACACAGGTAACCTGGGAAAGCAGTAATGTTAAACACACAAGGAATCTCTTCTCAATGAAGATGATAAAATACATACTCTCAGTGCAAAAGGCTTAGAGTAGATTTTATTAGTGACCTGATGACCCTTTGCCATTTGTGGAGGCCAGACTTCACCTACCTTTTGCTATAGAGTAGACCCAAATTCCCCAGAATGAGTATCGCAGACTCTTTTCCCTAGTCTTACATATCCTTAGGGGGATGTCACATGTGTTTCATGATTAGCTGACTTCTATGCTATTGGCCAGAGACCACAATGAATTCTAGGTCTTTCAGCACTAGAAACCATGCTCTTTGTCACAGGTACATTGTGAAAGAGTTTCTATGTAGTCACAAGTTAAGCTTTACTGTATACCTAGAAGTAGACTGATTAGACTGATTGTTGCCTGTAAATCTTTCCCAAATTGTTCTGTGTCTTAAATATGCTGGCAAATATTCCCCTGGTATTTGATTCCCCATGTCTGATCTAGATTGACAAAGTCAATCGGCATTGGGTTTCCATTCTTATCTCTTACCATGGTTTGCTTTCCTATCTGATAACTACAGGGATCCTCTCAACAGAAGTTGGGCCCTCAAGTGACCTAGAATACCTTGAAGAGGAAAACATTAGCAGTGCCAGGGTGCCAGTCCCATCTGTCCTTCTTTCTTGGTTCCTCTTGAGGTAGCAGAAGGAGAAGAATGTCAGCTGGGGGGCAATACTTGGTCTTGGGACATATTCATGGTTACAGTTTAATGAACGATAAAACATTTACCTATCTTAAGTCTAAGTCACTTTGCTACTGTAACTGACCTACTGGAGTTCTTTTGAGGACAGAAATTGCAGTCTCTGCTGTTTAGCACTTCATCATAAAATTATAGCAGGTATTTAAGTAAAGGATTAATTGCTAGAAGCTTTTCCTTCTTGTCCAGATGCCACATGCTTTTCAGGGTAGGGGGAGGTTGGGAGCAATAAACTTTGAACCAGGAGGAAAGAGTCACATTTGAGAAGGAAACTTATTTACACAATCAAATATAGATTAAATGCCCACAAATTTGTATATAAATTCATGCTTACTTATTCTTACATCATCATTCAAACCACTTGGGTTCACCTACATACTTTTCTCATAATTACATACATACATACACACACACACACACACACACACACACACACACACACACACACACACACTTACATATGTATATGGAGCAAAAGACCAAGTGCCCATGCAGAATGAACTCAATAATTCTGGATAAAAAATAGGTTCCAATCTTTATCGCAAAGAGAAATAAAAAGCTTCTACCCTTTTATTGCTAAATGAATTAAACCCAAGTCTGTAAAGTTCTCTTTAGGAATACTAACCCTGCCTTCTTATTCAAAAAAGACCTGTTCTGTCCCATGGTAAGGAGAAACCTGCCTGTTTTATCTGCTCTCTCTGTAGCTTCTTTTTTCCTCTTTCCCTCTGTATTCTGCATATTGTTCTCTTAATTTTTTAAGTTGCCTTATAATTTCTAAGTTATTCCCCTCTGCATTCTCCTTCTAATCTTGGTCTCTCCTGCTCTGATGTAACAATGCCTATACCCCCAATGCCTAACTCCCAATGGCTTACACCCAGTGCTATGTTCCCAAGGCTATGCCTGCCAATGTAATCGTTTCTACCTTTTCTAGAAGAATAGATCACATGGTTTTTCCAAGCATCCACTTTTTTTTTTACAAAAGTTTGCTAGAACTTCAAACATAAATTCAAAACATAAATTGAAAAAGAACTATACAAGAAAGACTGTTTACATGCATATCCATTAAGTGTAATTACTGGGCTAAAACTTCATTATCTATCACTAGGTCAACATATTTGTTAAAAACTAAAAACCATATTGTTTTTTATTAGATATATTTCTTTCCTTACATTTCAAATGTTATTCCCCTTCCGGGTTTCCTGTCCATGGGCCTCCTCACCTCCCCCCACAAGGTTATTCCCCCCTATACATCCCCCTTACTGACCACCCCATATTCCCCTGCATTGGGGTTCATCCTTGGCAGGACCAAGGGCTTCCCCTTCCACAGGTGCCCCAATGAGGCTATTCTCTGCTACATATGCAATTGGAGCCCTGGGTCAGTCCATGTATAGTCTTTCAGTAGTGGTTTAGTCCCTGGAAGCTCTGGTTGGTTGGCATTGTTGTTTTTATGGGGTTGCAAGCTCCTTCAACTCTTTCAATACTTCCTCTAATTCCCCCCAAGGGGGTCCTGTTCCCAGTTCAGTGGTTTGCTGCTAGCATTGACCTTTGTATTGGACATGCTCTGGATGTATCTCTCAGGAAAGATCTATATCCAGTCCCTTTCAGCATGCATTTTTTAGCTTCATCAATCTTATCTAGTTTAGATGTCTGTATATATATGGGCCACATGTGGGGCAGGCTCTGAATGGCCATTCCTTGAGTCGTTGTTCTAAACTTTGCTTCCATATCCCCACCTAGGAATATATTTTCCCCTTTTAAGAAGTGGGAGCATCCACATTTTGGTCACCCTTCTTCTTGAGCTTCCTGTTGTCTATGGATTGCACCATGGGTAATTCATGCTTTTTGGCTAATATCAACTTACCAATGAGTGCATACCAAGTGTGTTTTTCTGTGATTAAGTTACCTCACTCAGGATGATATTTTCTAGTTCATTCCATTTGCGTATGAATTTCATGAAGTCATTGTTTTTCATAGCTGAGTAGTGCTCCATTGTGTAGATGTACCACATTTTTTAAAATCCGTTCCTCTGTTGAAAGGCATCAGGGTTCTTTCCAGCTTCTGGCTATTATAAATAAGGCTGCTATGAACATAGTGGAACATGTGTCTTTGTTGTATGTTGGAGCATCTTTTGGGTATATGCCCAGGAGAGGTATAGCTGGGTACTCAGGTAGTGTAATGTCCAATCTTCTGAGGAACCTCCAGACTGATTTCCAGAGTGGTTCTACCAGTTTGCAATCCCACCAACAATGGAGGAGTGTCCCTCTTTCTCCATATCCTCGCCGGCATCTGCTGTCACCTGAGTTTTTTATCTCAGCCATTCTGACTGGTGTGAGGTAGAATCTCGGGGTTGTTTTGATTTGCATTTCCCTGATGACTAAGGATGTTGAACATTTCTTTAGGTACTTTTTGGCCATTCGATAATCCTCTGCTGAGAATGTTTTGTTTAGCTCTGTACCCCATTTTTAATAGGGTTATTTGGCTCTCCTGAATCTAACTTCTTGAGTTCTTTGTATATTTTGGATATTAGCCCTCTATCAGATGTAGGATTGTTAAAGATATTTTCCCAATCTGTTGATTGCCATTTTGTCCTAACGACAGTGTCTTTTGCCTTACAGAAGCTTTGTCATTTTATGAGATCCCATTTGTCGATTCTTGATCTTAGAGCATAAGCCATTAGTGTTTTGTTCAGGAAAATTTCCCCAGTGCCCGTGTGTATGAGACTCTTCCCCACTTTTTCTTCTATTAGTTTGAGTGTATCTGGTTGGATGTGGAGGTCCTTGATCCACTTGGACTTAAGCTTTGTACAGGGTGATAAGCATGGATCGATTTGCATTCTTCTACATGCTGACCTCCAGTTTAACCAGCACCATTTGCTGAAAATGCTATCTTTCTTCCATTGGATGGTTTTAGCTCCTTTGTCAAATATCAAGTGGCTATAGGTGTGTGTGTGTGTGTGTGTGTGTGTGTGTGTGTGTGTGTTCACTTCTGGGTCTTCAATTCTGTTCCACTGATCTATCTGTCTGTCTCTGTACCAACATCATATAGTTTTTATGACTATTGCTCTGTAACACTGCTTGAGTTCAGGGATGGTGATTCCCCCAGTGTCGCGCCCAACCTCGACCAGCAAGGAAGACACGACCATCGAAGATCTTCTTCAAGCAGATTTACTCAGGAACATTGATACAATCTTCTGACCCCGGGAAATCCCCACACCACACTTAAATAGCTAGTGCTGGCCACTCCTAGAAGCCACGTGGGGACAGCTGATAGGTTGTACTATGCGGAAGCGACCAGGCCAAGCAGAAACAGCCAAATAAGGACTTGTTTTTCTCAATGAGCAGAAGGCGGAAACCAGCGCCATCCCCAGGGTGCAGGACCTCGCAGCTCCCTACACCCAGAAGTCCTTTTATTGTTGAGTATAGTTTTCGCTATCCTGGGTTTTTTTGGTATTTGCAAATTGCTCTTTCTATCTCTATAAAGAATTGAGTAGGAATTTTGATGGGGATTGCATTGAATCTGTAGATTGCTTTTGGCAAAATGGCCATCTTTGCTATGTTAATCCTGCCAATCCATGAGCATGGGAGATCTTTCCATCTTCTGAGATCCTTCTCAATTTCTTTCTTCAGAGACTTGAAGTTCTTGTCATACAGATCTTTCACTTGCTTGGTTAAAGTCACACCAAGATATTTTATATTATTTCGACTATTGTGAAGGATGTCATTTCCTTAATTTCTTTCTCAGCCAGTTTATCCTTTGAGTAGAGGAAGGTTACTGATTTGTTTGAGTTAATTTTATACCCCGACACTTTGCTGAAGTTGTTTATCAGGTTAAGTAGTTCTCTGGTGGAACTTTTGGGGTCACTTAAGTACACTACCATATCATCTGCAAATAGTGATATTTTCATTTCTTCCCTTCCAATTTGTATCCCTTTGACCTCCTTTCGCTGTCTGATTGCTCTGGTTAGGACTTCAAGTACTATATTGAATAAGAAGGGAGAGAGTGGCCAGCCTTGTCTAGTTCTTGATTTTAGTGGGATTGCTTCAACTTTCTCTCTATTTAGTTTGATGTTAGCTACTGCTTTACTGTATATTGCTTTTACTGTGTTTAGATATGTGCCTTGAATTCCTGATCTTTCCAGGACTTTTATCATGAAGGGGTGTTGAATTTTATCAAATGCTTTCTCAGCATCTAATGAAATGGTCATGTTAAAAACCATATTTTTGTGACTAAATTATTAGTGAAGTTTCAAATAGATAAACCCAGTCAATATTTTTATTGTCTTTGCACCAATAGTAAATCTTTAGTTATTCTTTATGACCTTCGGTTAATGGTTTTACAACCTCTTAGAATGTGCTTTAAGTTGTAGATGCCTACTTGTTTCTCAGAAGCAATTAACTCATAATACTTGAAGACTGGCAGAGTTTTTAATGGCAGGTTTTTCTTATTATTATCAGAAAGGATTTAATAACAGTCTTATTATAAAAGAAATTAATAATTTCTAATATAATTTTAGGAATTTAGTGATTGTTAATATATTTAATAATAACAGGAAAAGCATATTAATAGCAGGAATCTTTCCTAAAATGCAGTCTTCTTGACCTTGCCTAGAGATGCAAATCTGTCATTAAATTTAATAGTCCATGGCAGAACAGTGTCAAGAAGATCAACTGCTAGTTTTTAGCTTCTCTTTGATGGCTCCTGGTATACCAGGAAAAGAAAACTTGATGTAGAAAATACCTCAAAACCACACACACACACACACACACACACACACACACACACAGAGAGAGAGAGAGAGAGAGAGAGAGAGAGAAAGAGAAAGAGAGAGAGAGAGAGAGAACAAAATTAATAACATAAAGAGAGAACTGGAGAATCAGGTTAATATATTAACTTTGTCATTTTGTTTCAAACCAGTGCCATATCATTTTCAAAAATGAATATTTTCAAGCATGATAGTGTGTGCTAGCAATCTCAGCACTTTGGATGCAAATTCATAACCATGAATTTGAAGCCATGATGGTCCACTTAGTTACTTTCATAATATAACACATCTCAAGTAGACCTATTGAGAAAGAAAGAAAGAAAGAGAGAGAGAGAGAGAGAGAGAGAGAGAGAAAGAGAGAAAGAGAGGAAGAAAGAAAGAAAGAGAGAGAGAGAAAGAAAGAAGGAAAAGGTGTGGGGCCAACATGGTTCATATATGTAATTCTAGATAAGTCAGGGCTCTATGGAGAGATATTATCTCAATTAAAAAACAAGCAAACAAAAGCACAAAAAACCCTGGACGTTCTCGGGAATGCTACATGGGTGCCATATGCTGTCAGGTAGCTTGCAGCAGCTTTAAAGAATGTTAAAAGCTTTTTCATTGGCTTCCCAAGCCCAAAGTTGGAGGAACCTTGCCTCAGCACTTACTTCTGTTCACAGCAGCTGCAGAGAAGTGGGCCAGTGACAGATCCCAGTGCTGGACACATGTTGAGCCCAGTGAGCCCTCCAGTTGTAAAGACTTGAGTCAGTGTTGGGGCTGACTGTCTGGAAAGACTGCTGTTGCTGGATCACAGCACAGCTAGGAATCCTTTTGGTCTCAGGGAACCTCCAGAGTTCTGGATATCCATGAACACAGCAATAACAGGATTGAGAAAATCTAAGTCATGAAGGCTGACGCAGAGATTGTGGGATCAGTAAAACTGATGTCCCCAAGGGCTAGGCTCCAGCAGGGTCGACAGAGTCTGAGTTGGAAGCTGAACTAGAAGTGGACATTGCCTCCCATTACCCGAAGCAGGAGACAGAACTGCCTATGGACAGCTGCACTGAGGTCACGTTCTCAGTAGAGGTTGGAGGAAAAGAGGACCATGGCCCCCCGACTGGACTGTCTCTGAGAAGTGACACCCAAAGTTAACTGGGGCTAGAGAGCAGCTGAGTGTACCCTTGAGATCAGGTTAACACCTGGGAGGCTACTATGGCTTGAACTGAAGCCCCAGCATCCAGAGTAGCCCAGAATGAAGCCTTCAGGTGCTACCAAGAGCTCTGGCCCCCGGGACCCAGCAGTGACCACTCACCATCAGGCTGGTGTCTACTCGGGGAGAAGCCACAGGCTGATTCCAAGCCTCCTTGCCCACACCCTTGTGCCCTGGCTTCTTTTCTTGGGTCTTGAGTGATGACTTACTGACGTGCTACCAGCCTCCAGATATTTACATGGCTCTCTGGAACAGAACCAACACCTAACTGCTTTTACTCCTGAGGCAGGGGGAAGTTAAAGGGTGAATACTCATCATCACTGGCACAACGATAGCCTGTACCCATCACTCAGGGAGGGCAAAATGAGACCCTTCTGGAACAGCCTCCCTGCTCTGTGAACCCCCTCAGTAGCTGCATTGACCCCACTTTGACTCTACTTTGCTCAGGGACTTCCTATCACACAGAGGTGGGAGTACTGTAGTCCTGGAGGTCCTTAACACTTTGTGCCTCCAAAGCTCATGTCCAAGTGTATCAAAGACCTCAACATAAAAACAGATACACTGAATCTAAATAGAAGAGAAAGTGGGAAAGAGCCTTGAACTCATTGACATAGGTGAAAAGTCCCTAAACAATGCTCTAAGAGCAAGTATTGATAAATGGGACCTCATGAAACTGGAAAGCTTCTGTAACACAAAAGACATAGTCAATAAGACCAATCAGCATCCTACTGATTGGGGAAAAAAATCTTCACTAACCCCACATCTGTTAGAGAGCTAATATCCGAAATATGTAAGAACTCAAGAAGCTAATCACCAAAAAATCAAACAACCCAATAAAAAATGGGGTACAGAAGTAAACTCAGAATTCACAACAGCAGAATCTCGAATGACTGAAAAGCACCTAAAGAAATATTCAAAGTCCTTAGTGATCAGAGAAATGCAAATCAAAACGACCCTGAGATTCCACCTTACACTAGTTGACTAAGTGAATGACTAAGTTGAAACCTCAGGTGACAGCACATGTTGGCAAGAATGTGGAGAAACACTCCTCCACTGCTGGTGGGATTGCAAACTTAGACAACTACTTGGACAATCAATCTGGAGGTTCCTCAGAAAATTGGAAATAGACCTACCTAAAGACCCAGAAATACCACTCTTGGGAATATACCCAAAAGATGCCCCACCATGCCACAGGGGCACATGTTTCACTATGTTCATAGCAGCCCTATTTGTGATAGGCAGAAGCTAGAAACAACCCAGGTGCTCCCACAACAGAATGGATACAGAAAATGTGGTTCATTTACACAGTGGAATACTTCTCAGCTATTAAGAATGAGGACTTCCTGAGTTTTGCAGGCAAATGGATGGAGCTAGAATGTCATCCTGAGTTAGGTAACTCAGACCCAAAAGGACATGCATGGTATGTTCTCACTAATAAGTGAATATTAGGGGGAAAAAAAGGAAAAACCCAGAATACTCAAGATACAGTCCACAAAACTCAAAAAAAAGTCAACAAGCTGAAGGATCCAAGTGAGGATGCCTTAGTCCCACTTGGGAGGGAGAAGAAAGCAACCACAAGTCGGAGGAAGGAACGGAAGGAGGAAGGGAGGGAGGGAGGGAAGGAGGGAGGGAGAGGGGAGGAAAAGGGGATGAGGCTGGGGGAAAGGGGAATGTCACCTGGTATTGGGTGGGGGAAAAGGACTGAAGCCCTGAGGGCCAGGAGAAAGAATGGAAGCAGGTGACTTTGGGAGGAAGGAGGTTGGGAAGACCCTCTAGAATGTACCAGAGACCTGGGAAGTAAGAGATTCTCAGGACTCAAAGGGGAACCTATATGAAATGCCCTACAATGGGGAGAAGGAACTTATTGAACCCACCACCAGCAGAAAGACAGGGCATCAAGTGTGGGATGGGGTTGCTAACCCACAGTCAAAGCTCTGACCCATAATTCTTCCTGTCTGAAAGAAAGGTAGGGTTGGAAATGGAGAAGAGCCTGAGGAAAAGAAGGTCCAGCAGTAGGCCCAAAATGGGATCCAGCTCAAAGGGAGGCCCCAAGACCTGACACCATTACTGAGGCTATGGGGCATTCACAGAAAGGAACCTACTATGTCTGATCTCCAAAAGACCCAACAAGCAGCTGAAAGAGTCAGATGAAGATATGTGCACCCAACCAATAATCAGTGAATCAATGAACCAATGAAGCTGCTGACCTCTCTGGTTGAATTAGGAAAAAGCTGGAGGAAGCTGAAAAGGAGGGCAACCCTGTAGGAGGACCAGCAGTCTCAATTAACCTGGACTCATGAGATCTCTTAGACACTGGATCACCAACCAGGTAGCATATATCAGCTGAGATGAGGCCCCCAATATATATACAGGAGAAGACTCCCGGGTCTGGGTTCAGTCAGAGAAGATCCACCTAACTCTAAGAGACCAGAGGCCCCAGGAAGTTTAGAGGTCGGGTGGGGTGGGGACATCCTTGATAAGACTGGGAAGAAGGATGAGGAGGTATGGGACATGGAACAGTAAGGGGTGGAGGGGAATAAAATCTAGAGTGTAAAAATTAATTAATCAATCAATTAATTAATTTAAAAAACACTTTGTGCCTCTATCTATTCCACCGTGGAAATGAAGAAGCATTGTCTCTAAGCCACCAGGACAAAGCCTGACACCTAGCAGGTTGGAGCCTACCTTTGGAGGCTCCCTACTGTTCACACTGCTTGTCAGACCCTGTGCTCACGTGAGGAGGAAGTTCCCATGAACACACCTGAAGTTCTGCTTTTAATGTTTTGTTTTTCCTTCTGAGGTACTGAGAATTGAGCCCATGGGTTTGCACATGCCAGGCAAATGTTGCAGGGCTGATCAACACCAGTCTAGCATTTCTAGCCTGGCTCACTCCCTGGCACCTGCATACTCTTGTAACAAACAAGCAGTCAACTGGATGACACATCTGCTCTGTGGCAGCCAAAGGACTCTGGACTTACCCTTGGGCCAGGCAGGGAGAATTCTGTTTACTCACTAGCTCTGTTTGCTGTTTGGAGGAAATTGGGACCCTGTCAAGAATCACTAGGGGAGTTTCTGAAATCTCCCGAATCTATGGGGAAAAGTTGGAGCGGCTGAGTACCACCAGAGGCATTATACCACAGTCTGGATACTGGCCAGAAGGGATGTGTTGGGGCTGGACAGTTGCCCATTTGTCTTGTGGGAGGACACAGTGGATATGTGGGCATTCACAGTGATCCCCAAAGCCAGGTCATGATGACCACATGGATGCCATAGTTTCAGAAGATATTGCCCAACTTTTTCTTCTTCTTTTTTTTTTCTAAGATAGGATCTTGTTCTGTATCCTGGGATAGATTCAAACTTGATATGTAGCCCAGGCTGATCTTGAACCTGTGACCCTCCTATTGTAACTTCCTAAGGAATGACAGGCTTGAGCCGCTATGCCAGATTGCCACACATTTCAACAAAATGACATAGTCCCTTGCAAAGTAGCCCTTCACACAATTTTTGACCCTCTAAAAATTCCTAAGGGCCTGTAAAAATAAATGGATTTGTGAGACTGAAGACTGATCACAGAGATGAGTAGTGGGAGACCCTGAACACGAAGGCTGGCAGGGGTCTGGTCTGTCCTCCCCAAGCAGGGATGTTCTGTGTGTGCACACGCTGCAGCCACAGTCAAGTGCAGGAGCCTGTGAGCAGCTGTGTGCCCTTTAAATCTCTCCTTGTCCATCTGGGCAGGCTCCTCTTCCCTGTTCAAGGCCTGTCCTCCAAGGATGCTGGGAGTAAAGGGCCTCTGCTCACAAAAGGAGCGGTGACTAAAATTATGTTTGGTAAAATTTTATTTAATTTCCAAGACCATCTTGCAGTCTTCTATGATTGGGAGAGAGAACTAAACCTCAGTAAATGAAGAGGAACTTTTTATATTAAAACTCGAGGCTATGGTACATAGTGGGTGATTTCTAAACTGGAACTGCTTTGCAGTTGGTAATTTAATTAAACATCTGCCAGTTCTAAAAACGTACCATGAACAACGGAAACAATTTACACTGTGTAAATCTCAAGATTATAGAGGGAAAACAACTCAGAGAGAGAGAGAGAGAGAGAGAGAGAGAGAGAGAGAGAGAGAGTTGACCTTCAACATGGAACATGATTAGAGAAAACATCATAGTTAACAATATGGAAATTAATCATTTTATCTTTAGGAATAATTAGAAACATAAAGAAAAACATAGTCAGCTGGTCTTTGACAAATATAATTTAGAATTTTTATTTTTTGTTTGAGACAGCTGACCTTGATTCACTAAGTAAACGATATTACATAATGTATATTGAATGTATAATAAAGAGCAGTATATATTTAATCTTGTTCTTTTGGGCCACCATTGCTAGCATGACAGTCTTTTACAATAGATAGGCCTAAGGAATTATTTGATATTGGGTTGGGTTAGAAGTAAAGGAAACTGTTCTTTTTATTATTATTATTATTATTAACTTGAGCATTTCTTATATACATTTCGAGTGTTATTCCCTTTCCCGGTTTCCAGGCAAACATCCCCCTCCCCCCTCCCCTTCCTTATGGGTGTTCCCCTCCCCACCCTCCCCCCCTTGTCACCCTTCCCCCCATAGTCTAGTTCACTGGGGGTTCAGTCTTAGCAGGACCCAGGGCTTCCCCTTCCACTGGTGCTCTTACAAGGAAAGTGTTCTTAAAAGGGTTGCTTCTTCATGGAAGTCTATATTGTCAATCTTGGGATGACTTCTAAAATTTAAAAGCATGAGACAGCTAATAACTACTCTAGTGAAAATGTTTGAAAAATATTCCTCTCTGGTTTCTATAGTTGGAAAGGATGGTTTTCTGTGTTCTGATCTTCTACAAAACACTTCTGTATTTCCATTGTTTTCATAAAACAGGACAAAGCAAACTATACTTGAAGGCATCAAATCAGGCTTACAATTCCAAAGAGATTCAATACTTGCGACATAAACACACGGCATCAGGTAGAGCTGAGAGTTCACATGTTGAACCTATGACAAGAAGTAGCCAGCAAAATGAAATGATCAGCAGATTTTAAAGCCTAAAAATGCGCCAATGTTGCTAAGAGCATGTTCAAACCCTTTTCCTTTCCTAGCAGTCACACGGCAGCTCACCATGGTCTGTAACTACACTTCCATAAGAACCATATATCAAAATAGGTATATGCTGGTACCTGGCATTGTCTTTGGTAGTTACATAAATGAAATGTTTTCTGTAAGTCCTGACCTACAGATTCAAAACTTGGTGATATAAAGTTATACCTCCGTTGCCAAGGTCCAAGCCTGGGCTCGGAGGGAGGTTCTAAAAGAGAGTGTCTGGGAGCAGCAAACACAAAGGACTAGCAGTCAAATCTTAGGTCCAACCTGGTGGCCTATGCTCTCCTGGAGACAGCTTCCTAGCCAGCTTTCTCTCTGTTCTGCTTTCTTTCTGATCTGCTTTCTAGGGAGATCTCCAGACAGCTCTCTCTAAGTTCTGCTAGTGACCTTTCTCCAAGATATTATCTCTTGGTATTCTAAAAAATTATCTGGATAGTTTATCTCCTGCAGATCATAAGCCCAGTTTTCTATTTTACATATCAATTCAGTCATTTACTCCAAGTTTCCTTTTGATTATCTTAAGAATCAGCATCCCATGACCCTGGCTCTTAATTCTTAAGAGACCGCAAGCACACATTTTCTTCTAACGTTGCAAAAGCATTCAGAGATCTGTGTGCTTCTATTAAGCACAGAGGCTAAACCAGTTGGGTGAGACCTAGTCCTGAAATTAGCATTTTACCACACCTGGACCTAAACTTGCTCTGTCCCAGGATAATCCGGATCTCAAGAATTTGTCTGTCTTAGTAAGCATAAACAAAACAAAAAACAAACAAAAAAAAAAAACTTAGCTGGGAGCCGACCTCCTGTGATCGCCACTTCCTAATCTCTTTATACCGTATGTCCTTTCTTAGCATCTTTCTAACAAGTTGGCTCACATTATATATTTTGTTCCTTTAGATTTGTGAAGCCCCTTGTAATTCATATTGCATCCTTACTTTTTAAGAAATCATATATATATTTGAACCCAGGATTTAGACATATCTTCCACAGCCTTAAGGGCTGTCTTGAAGGTCCTAAGCATTTACCATTTGCTGAGACATTAGCAACACCTTTGCCTCCTGGACTTGTGCTGTCTCTGATTATCACAGAGTCATCAGCATTAACATGGGGATATTTTTTAAAGGAGGAATATAAAATATATACATTATTATACAGACAAGACTTATGCCCATTGCATCCATAGATACTGCTGTAGGCCCACATCCAGCATCCCTATAGGGGCAGGAACCATGTCAATCTGTTCTGACCAAGGCCATATTGGGCTTGGCACTCGATCCTACATGGGAACATGAAAAGGTTGTTTGTTGCTTACTGTCTTCTGCCAGTAACTGGCAGCAAGTGATGTCAAGAATGAAAGGGATATTCTAGCAGTATTTATATCCAGGGGAAATATTCTATTATGATAGCAAAGATTGGGGACAGTCTTGGGAATCGTGTTGGATAATTGGGTCTGAGGAATCAGAGATCAAATACAAATGAACAACCTTGAGTACTTGACAGCAACCCTCTTCTCAAAGGAGGTTCCACTTCTTATAGGTGGCACAACCGCAAAGTAGCACTGTCAGGTTGGGATCCGTGGTCTTTGAAACGCATGAGCTCTGGAGGGCATTTCACATTCAAACCAGAATGTTAATTCTGGAGCAAGACATCAGAGGCCATGACCTAGTAAAAGAGACTAGATTACTAAACATCATGCTCTTCTATAATGGCACTGTCATAGGTTGTTTTCCCCCCACAATAATATAACGAAGGAAGTGATAAATAGATGATGACTGGAAGCATGACACAGATGTATTACGTCAAACTGGGGAAATGAGCTGGGCATGGCACTGCATGCCTTGAATCCCAGCACTCATGAGGCAGAAGCAGAGAATTTCTGTGAGTTTGAGGGCACACTGGTCTAAAAAGCATATCCAGAATAGGTAGGGCTCATGTTACACAAAGAAAGCCTGCCTAGAAAAACAAAAGGGAAAGGGAAATATATAAAACAAAAATAAAAATAAAATTCCATTTTACATCACTTTATCTATTTAGGTATGTTTGATACGTGTGTTGTGGTTCGTGATATTTCAGTGTTTTTGTTTTTTAGGTTTTTCTTGTGTTTTGTTTTTTGTTTTTTTAACAACTTGATATGAGCTAGAGTCATCTGGAAAAGTAAACGTCAAAAATGTATACAATAATAGTGGTCTTTAGCTTAATGAGTGGGAGATTTACTTGGTTGATGATTGATGTGTAAGGACTTAGCCCAACTTATAGTCTGAACTCTTGGCGGGTTATCCACAGATGTGAACTCTTGGCGGGTTATCCACAGATGTGAACTCTTGGCGGGTTATCCACAGATGCATAAGAAAGGTCTGTAATGAAGCCGGAGACATGGCACCCTGAGTAGGAACACCCAACCTCCTTTCAGAGGACCCAAGTTTAGTTTCCAACACTTTCAGAAAGCAACATAAAAATGTGTTTCACAGTAGCTCCATGGAGAATATATGCCATTAGTACATGAACCTTCATTCATGTACTTTCACATGTGCTCGCCCACATGCACAATCACACACACACACACACACACACACACACACACACACACACACACACACACTCAATGTATAAAGAGACTGAATATATATATATATATATATATATATTATTTTAAGTAGCTGAATGAGAGACTGGAGAGTAAGGAGGTATAAAGCATTCCTTCATGGTCTCTACTATAGTTCTGGCTATTAGATGAACACTGATTTAGTTCATTCTTTGTTTTCTCTCCATAATAGTTTTTAATAAAGACAAGTCAAATAAAAGCATTTTCCTCCCTATTGCTTTCTATCATGGTGTTTATCACAGTAAGGCGGAGCAAAGTAATATATACATTCACACCGAGATAATAGGGGTATTTCTAGGATTAGTGCGATGTGCTGCTTATGTGAAGATGGTGGACATCCTTTGAACTTCTGGCCATACTAGCCATTGGGAATTTAGAGCTTAAGTAGCTATGGTGGTAAATTTAAATACAATTCTGAGAGCAATGCTCATGATACAGACCTGGCTTATGAAGCCCTAAAAACACCTGTCAGGGCCATGTGTATGATATATTTGTATTAAAAAAAATCTATGTTTTCTGGTTATCTGGGACAGACAAATCATGAATAACTAACTATAGAAATTATCACTGAAGTGAAATATTGTCTTTATTTGATTAACTAATATTTGTGGACTAGAGATAAGAAATCAAATGCGATAAAAAAAAATCATTCCTGTTGCCAAAATTTTTTGAAAGTATTTCCTTATAGTCAGTTAACAAAAGTCATATTCCATAAAAGTCAAAGGCTACAATTTATGCCCACAGTAGAATCCTATAATATACAGTAGTCTTCTAGGTGTTATTTGTTTGTCAGCATAGAAACTGTGAGATTGGAAGTGCCATGGAGCGCACCTTGTACTTGACACTGTGTGGAGGTGCTGGAGTCTCTGAAGAGAGGCCGTTGGCAATGGTGTAGCCTTGGTTGCAGAGCAAACCCCAGATTCAAGGTATCACACAAATAGGGTGAGCCTTGGCACCAAGTGGCGGGGCTGCATTTCCTGAATAGGATAAAGAAGGTCTATCCTGAAGACAAAGTTTCAGACCCACATCTGTAGCCACAGTCCAGTTTTAAAGTCTGTTTAAGCTTGTAAACTTTCGGTTGTTATTCATTTTAACTTCTATTTGGGACGTTAAAGTGTAACTCCTGTGCCATATTCTGCCTTCCTGCTACATATAATGGGCATCCTATTTTCTCAAAGTAAAAATTTCAAGTTTATGCCTAGTAATAATAATAACTTTGCAATATTTGGGGTATATCTCTCAACAATGCTTGCTGCATAGGTTTATTTAGAAAAAAATTCCATGATACCAATTAAGGTACAGAACAGAGTCTTCACTGGAGAAAGATGATTAAGCCTTTTACCTCTAATGTCAAATCATTTCTCAGCTTATGAGTTGGATCTACTTGTAAAAGCAATGTCCAACAAGCCTCATAACTTGAGAAGGTCCTCAGGGACCTCACATGGTGGGGAAGATTAGAGCTGATGTTACCTCTAATCTCCATATGTATGGCATTGCCATCAAAGGGAATAAGGAAATCCATGAACATGATATAAATTCTGAATAGATTTACTTCACAGACATCTGCAGCTGCTGGTAAAGATATCATCAAGTAGTCATGGGAAGAATTACTTTTTATGAAAAGCCATAATTCAAATTGAAGAACTTTCCTCCATTTGGAAGAAAATCTCATCAGTGATCTCCCTCTTTGCAAAGTGAGAAAATCCTTTTTCTGTTTAGGATTCTATTAAGGGTAGTTCATTTCTAGTCCTCAATTTGTTATAGGTCTTGAAGGCATTATCCTTTTTGAATTTTCTCTTCAGACTGAGGCCTCAATGAAGTAACACATGCTCACCTGTATAGGGCAGTATAGCATCTCAATTAATGGAATCCGCTTGTTCTTTTGTCTTTAATCATAATTCCCTGTCCATTCTACTTGTCTTCAATTGTTAATTCTATTGTTAAAAGTCAAATTCCAAGTCAATGTTCTGTTTTTTTTTTTTTTTCTTCTGAGAGGGGGTTGTTTGACTGGTGGGTTTTATTTTTAGTTAACTGACAGTGTTAAAATTTATTACACGCTTTAATAATTTCCTCTTAATGCCTGGAATAGATTGTGTAATGAAATGACATAAGCTTAAAGACCTCCAAAGTTGAAAATGCTTAAATAAAGTATTTGTGATGGTTTGACTACGAGTGTCCACTATAGGCCCATGCATTTAAATGCTTAGTCATCAGAGAGCGGTAGGACTTGAAAACACAAGAAGAATAAAAAGTTCTGGCCCACACTAGGTGTGAATTTTTGAAATTTCAAAATCCCACAACAGACCCAATCTCTCTCTCTCTCTCTCTCTCTCTCTCTCTCTCTCTCTCTCTCTCTCTCTCTCTGTGTGTGTGTGTGTGTGTGTGTGTGTGTGTGTGTATCTGTAATGAAATTCACATGTGCAATATTCCTAGTGTAGGTCCTAAGTTTGATCTCCTCCCCACCCCCACAGAGTGTACACGACCGGGTCTGAAGGTACCTGGAAGAGAATGGGGGACAAGAGACACGAAGAAGGACGCCAAGACAAGAGTCTGATCAAGGCGACAATTTTATTTTTCCCCAAAGCTGAATTTATACCATAACATGGGTAACAGAGGCAGGGGGAGTAAGAAACATTTACACAGGCCAAGGACACAATATTCGTGTGGTCAGGGAGTAGGCTGATGTTGACAGGTTGTCAGAAAGGTCACAGGTTTGTCATATCTATTAGTCAGCAGGACAACTTTATCATATTATTATTTTTTTTGACCGCCAGATTTGTATTAGTCTTCTGTAGCTGGCTGGGGATTTTCCATGAACCTAGTCATACTTAATTCTAACATCAACAATGAAGGGCTTCAAGGGCATCGCTCCCAACAACAGAGCACACATTCATGTGTAACTCCAGTTCTGTGAGGATCTATCCCACCTTTCTGGCTTCTACCAGTGTTATGCATGTGATACATACATATACATGCAGGCACAACAGCCGTACACATAAAAAAACCAAATGCTTTCTCTCAAAAATCGATTTGGTCAGTCTATTTTTATGAATGAGTAAATAAACTCATAAAGTATATAACTACATAAATACAAATATGTATAAACATAAGCATACAAACACAAAGTACATAAAGAAATAAAATGAAATTAATATCAGAGTCCTGCAGTTGATGGTAAAAAAAAAATAATGTGAATTCGTGCCTCTTTGTGACTTGCAAAACTTTTTTAGAGGACGATGAAGTTGTTTGTCAAACTGAGATGACATTGAAGGCTGAAAGACTGAGTAGCTGCTCATGTTGAAAAGTGAAAGAATGGTTTTAGAATCACTGTGTTTGCGTGGGATATGTTTATGCACACAAATGAACGTGTCCACGAGGAAAGGGCTAATGGCAAGTATTTACAGTGGCGCTATGGTGGTGTGCAGCGTGCACACAAGTGCTCTTCCACTGACTCGCTCCCTGACCCCAATGCAAATGTAAGGTCTAATGAGATACCACTTTATAAACTATCAGGTTGACAAGCATCCATGCGTTTAACAACATAGTCTGCCGAGGTGGATGCAGGGAAACAGGGAGTCCAGCATGTAACTGGCAGGAATTCAGGGATATGAGAAGTCCCAAGCACTAGCTAGGCAAACTGGAGTTATTTATCAAATGGCAGGTCCATTGACTCCCTGAGTCTAGCAATCCATTCTCGGGAACTCACCATAGAGACTTCCCTAAACACCCACCTATTTGCTAACAGTTATTACTGCTGAGGATATAGCAAACTCACACCCAAGTGTGCCTGGGTGTGGGAGCTTGTCAAGAAACCATGGTACAGCAACCCAAAGGAATAGCACAGCTGTTATGCGTTCCTTGAGTTTTTGGCTTGGAGGGCTTTTTGTGGAGAAACTATATTGGATTTCTCTTCTTCATCTTAAAGGATCACCTAATCTCATTCTTTGGCATATCTGTGTTTTTCAGTTGTCTACGATCATCATTGATTTGTAGATGTTGTTGTTTGTTTGTTTTTGTACTTAAATGATTGATATGGGTAATAGATTAGTTTTTAAGAAATTGTCATATATTATTGTCTCTGAGACCTCTTAACCTTCAGATGTCAACATGATATACCCTAGCATCACCTGAAGAGACATCAGCTGTTGCCAATCTTAGATAAGAAAGGTTTATGGGAGATTGTGTTGATTGTTGAGTGATATGGGAAGGCTCATCCACTGAGGTGACCCTATCCTTAAACAAATGGGCACGGGTTGGATCAGAGCAAGGTGAGCATGAGACAGTGACTAAGTAAGAGAAAAAGTCAATAAACAATATTTCCTCATGGTTATTGCCTTGAACTTTTAGTTTGAGTTTCTAACCTGTGCTCTGATAATTAATAGTCACCTAGCAGTATCAGGCAAATACACACATTCATTACCTGAGTTGCTTTTGGTTAGCATATTTTTTTTTTACAGCAACCAAGAAGTAATTAATAAGAAAAAAAATTAGTACCCTAAAAGTGAGTTTGTGGAAGCAAAGAACCTGGGAGTGTTGACTTTGGAAAAATGTGAAGGATATGAGAAATTTATATGAACCAAAGGCCTAGAAAGCTGTCCACAGAGATTAAAGAGAAATTCTTGGAGGACCTGGAAAATCAGAGTGTTGAGAGTAATGCAGAGAGTGGATGTCAAGGTCTAAGGTTTCAGTGGGAAATGGGTTCTATGAAAAATAAACTAGAGGTCATTTGTGTAGTATTTTGTCAAAAATATTTCTTAGTTTTCAAATGTCCTGAAAAATTGACTGAGACCAAATTAAAAACCAATGGGATGATTTCTTTGACAAAATGTTGATTCTGTTGTTTGGCTCTTACTGATTCATTAAGGTCCTCAGAGAAAAGGAGCAACAAGTAGGACAAAAATAATGATACGACTGTAATTTGTAGAAAAAACAGCACTAGATGGTTTTAGGTGACAGTCAATTGCTGAAACAGATAGGAATTTTCAAGGGGATTATTAGCATTAAAGAAAAGGATCTTGGCCAGAGAGATGGCTCAGAGGTTAAGAGCCCTGAATGCTCTTCCAGAAGACTTGAGTTCAATTCCTAGCAACCACGTGGTGGCACATGACCATCTGTAATGGCATCTGATGCTCTCTTCTGGTTTGTCAGAAGTGTTGTCAGTGTACACACATAAAATAAATAAATAATTCTTAAAAAAAATAAGATTGAAAAGGCCCCTGCTCTGCATTGGAAGCCTAGGAAGACACTCTAAAAATAAGATGCCATCCAGTTAAGACTTCACCTTTTGGAAAGAGTATGCAAAGTAATTTCTAAGCCCAGGAAACAACTTCCTACAGAACCTGCTACAAATGCGGTCCACCCTGTCAGTTTTCATGCCAATTTAGAAGCCAAACTTGAAACAAGAAAGGTATAAATTACAGATCATAGATTCTTCTTTTTTGTTTCAGTTCAGCACCGTTACACCCATTCATATTTGGCAGAGTCAGAGTCGCAGTGGGGACTGTGGGTTCAATAAGATTAGGCACAAACATTAATGACTAGGCTGAAAGAGGCAAGCTGGTGGGAGGAAAATACCAAGAGCAGGTATGAGAGTCTGAGACACCTCCCAATTTCACTGCTATGAGTCCCACAATAACACCAAGCTACTTAACCATAACATATATGGAGAGGACCTAGTCCACACTCCCGAAAGCTTTGTGGTTGTCACTTCAGTATCCGTGAGCCCCTAGGTGCCTTGTTTAGTTGATTTTATGGGCCATGTTCTCCTGGTTAATCAAACTCTTGGGCTCCCATATGCTTACTTACTCCCTGTTCTTGGTAAGTTCTTCAAGCTCTGCCCAGTGTTTGGCTGTGAGTCCCTGCATTCATACCTATTAGCTGCTGGAGGATGCCTCTTTGATGAAAACTGGGCTAGGCTCTAATCTATGAGTATTGCAGAATATCGTTAGGAAACATTTCGTTTACTTTTTTTTTTCTTTTCTTTTTTTCGGAGCTGGGGACCGAACCCAGGGCCTTACGCTTGCTAGGCAAGTGCTCTACCGCTGAGCTAAATCCCCAACCCCTCGTTTACTTTTTTGACCAGTTGTGTTTGATTCTATTCTGGGTCCCTGAGCTATCCAACTTCTGATTGCAGCCCATCCAAACAGTGTTGTTGTGCATGAGCATGGGCTCTCACCAAGGCTTTGTGCCCCAATCCCACTACTGGAAGGATTGCCTGGTTACAGAAGATGCCTGGTTCTGGCTCTATATCCTCCATTACTTTGGATTTTCACTAGGATCGCCCTCAGAGGTTCCACAAAGTTCTACTCCATGAGGTTTAAACATTGCCCCTCATATGACCCCAAATTTTAGTTCATTCTCCATACTATTGCCCTCTGTCCCTACGTCTCCTTCCTGATCCACCCTGTTCCCATTCCCACCTACCACCTGTCCACCAGCAAAATCTATTTCCCCTTCTCTGGGAGATCCATGAGTCCCCCACCTACTTGATCCCTTCTAGTTACTTGGTCTCTCTGGGTGTGTGGATGATAGCATCATTATTCCTTACTTCATAACTAATATCCACTTAGAAATGATTACATATCATTTGTGCCTATATGGGTCTGAGTTACCTCGATCTGATTGATTTGCTTTTCTGCTTCCATGCCTGCAAGATTCATGATGTCATTTGTTTAAACAGCTGAGTATTAATCCATTATTTAAATGTCCTACATTTCCTTTGTCCATTCTTCAGCTGCGGGTTATCTGAGTGTCTCTTGTTTGTGGATATAGTAAAATAAGTGTGAACATCGTGGAACAAAGATCCATGTGGTAGGATAGAGCATCCCTCCAAGATCATCCTTTTCATTTTTTATTTGCTGTAAAATAAATACGCTATGGAAAGAATACTCTAACAGCATTCCTTTCTGCATTTTTTTATATATTTTGTTCTTTCTGTATAATATATTCTTGGATCCATGGAGATTTAAGCTAATATATAATAAAGTATACTATTAACTTTTCTAACCCAGGCAGCCAGACTTGTAGACAGCTGTCTGTAAGATGGGCAGTTGAGTCTGAGTGCCATCATGCTTGACTACTCTCTAGAGTGAGAAGTGTAACTGGGATTAACAGATTATACATGTAAAGAATATGTTTAAGGGATTGTTTAAAAACATTAGAGTTTATCCCACAAGACAGCCAAAATTCTTGCAAGCCAAAAGTCATTAAGAATTTACTAATTTCTTTAGCATGTGAGTTTCAATATGGACATTCCAGAAGATTTGCTGTATGAAGATCCTGGACAGACAAGCTAAAATCAGACACACAAAATTTAAAGGTCACACGTATTCCTGAGTCAAATGTTTAGGAATGGAGAATTCATACAGGCTATGTCTTCTGGTTCATTAATGAAGAATAGGAGGATGTGGGTATCCAGGTATAAATCAGTAAACCAGATAACATGAGAAGTAAATACTTTTATTTATGTCTTACGGTTTTATTGCTGTGAAGAGACACCATGACTAAGCCAACCTTCATGAAGGAAATCATGTAACTGGTGCTGGGTTACCATTTCAGTGGTTTACTCTATTATCATCATGGCAAAAAACATGGTGGCATGCAGGCAGATATGGTGTGGGGAGAGGAACTGAGAGTTCTACAACTTAATCCACAGGCACCAGAAGGAGATTGCTATACTCAGCTTAGTTTGAGCATGTGAGTGAGACCTCAAAGCCCACCTCCACAGTAGCATCCTTCCTCTAACAAGGCCACACCTACTCCAACAAAACCATCTTCCTAATAATGCCACTCTATGGGGCAAGCATTCAAACACATGAGACTATGGTGACCATTCCTATTAAAAACACCACAGTAACCATGAGGGGAAAAAATACTAGCAAAGAACTCCACTGGGAATGTTCTGCAGAAGTAGGCAAAGAAGATCTAGATTTTTCAGGTTATTTTCAGTTTTCTTAAAAGATGAATAGGGTAGCTGTCAGTAAAGGCTCCCCTCAGTGTATATTTACCCTTTTGAATCTCTTCCAGCTCTCGGCCTTAAGAACAAAGTGTCAATAGTTTTCTGTGCACAGACCTGTCATGAATATAAATTGTGGGATAAAGGGTACCCCACACAGAAAAATGCCAGAGTATTGTATTTTTCTACAATTTGATCTTTTTAGAGAATGAGGATACAGACTAAATATTTCAGGTTGTCTGCATTTATTTGTAATGCATCTAAACTTTTTGCATTTATTGGTCACACCAAGTTTACCCAGGAATGTCCAGACTGGGTCTCTATAAATATCTCCAAAGACATCCTAAAGTTCATTATAGAATGTACATTCAGAAATTCTTGAAGATACCAGAGAAATTTCACCTCTGAGTGTGGCAACCTGCTTTGCAGAGCTATATTCAAAGCTCATTGCACGGGGATTGTGAATGAGAAGGCTATGTCAAGGCACAGACTCTATCCCCCATGCTCTATGGAGCTCTGTTTGCTGGGCAAAGTCATTCACACGCTAGTGCCCTAACCCACGGAGTTGCAAGGATGACTCCTGGCCCAGCTGGATACTGTTTGTCCTTCAGTTTCCACCCAGAAATGTGGAGCATCCACCATACCTTCTTGAGCAGCTCAGCTGGCTGTTGCTTTCTATCTATTGAAAGCAGGTCTTAGCTTACCACGTGAGGTCTTCTGAGCTCAATGTAGTATACCCATAGCTCCTGTAAGTAGTTTCACAGTGCTGCAAAAACACCTACATGAGTGGTGTAGAAGGCCTACAACTTGGAGGTGGAAGAGTATCCAACCTTATAGGCTGGTGGGTCTAATTGGAGGCCCTGGTTGGCTGGTGAGCCCTCAGTGACAAGTGTAGATTTTTTAAGAAGGCAGGGTGCTGATTGGACATAACACCGTCTTTACTTGCTTTGGCTTCCACCCGGATACAGACTAGTCCCAGTTCTGTAGAGATTTGTAATTCAGAAGCATTCATGTCTGACCTCCAAAAGTCGTACCTCACTTAAACAAGAATCCAGTAGTTTTTCAGTCCTCTAGGCCAAATTTCTCAGCTAGTCTTCAGTACAAACAGGAAATCCAAGAAGTGGACTCTAATACCACTAAAGGAACGAACTTGCTAGAGAGAGCTAGGCTCATCCAGCTTTTTATATAGGCTGCCAAACAATATTCCCAAATTAAAGATGGATCTTGTCACCTCAGAGGCATCAGATTCATCATGTGTTTCCCATTTCACATGATGTAATTTTAAAAAAATCCTCATAAGTATACCCAACTGTGTAGATTTTAGATAATTTCAGACAGACTTAAGTTGACAACCAAGACTTGCCACACAAGAGCCAATTTAGAAAGAGCTGAGAAACATTTCTGACCCATACCATCAAGAAAAGCTTAGAATCTCTTCTGAGTCATAACTGCAAATCAAGTAAATGATATTGTAAAGGTAGGTTGCTTAGGAGGCAATAATACTGTTACTCCAGAAACAGATATGTCAATTATATTTTCACATATATATAGGACTGAGAACAGAAACAAAAAAAAAAAAACCTTGAAGGAAAAGCCATCTATCTGCACTGTGCACACTATTCTTAGATGGACACCTTTGCTGAGTTCTTCTAACCTCAGAACAAGGCTGCTTTTGCCCCCTGAGCAGACTGCCTGAGAGAAAGACCACAGGTGTTTCCATGAAGGATCAGAAAGAAGAATTTTTAACTATCCCCTGGCCACTGTTAGTCTCAGAACTGTAACATCACTATAGATAATTTCATTCTTCTTTATATAGTATTTTTATTATATGTATACATGTGTTTGCCTGCACGTGTCTGTGTACAGTATCTGCAGAGGCCAGAAGACTGCATCAGATCATCTGGGAATGGAGTTATACAGCAAATTGTTAGCTGATATGTGGATTGCTGAGAATGGAACCTGGATACTCTGGAACAGCATTCAGTGGTCTTAACCACCGAGCCATGAGTCTAGCCCTTCCTTTTTATTTACACTTTATTTTCATTCGTTTTTAATTAAAATATAATTGCATCACTTCTACTCTACCTTGCCATTCTTCCAATCCGCCTCAGTTTCTCTCCTACACTTTTTCTTGTTAATTATGTATATACGTATATGTATGTACAAGTATACATAAGCACGTGAAGATATCATACTCATTGTCTTGTTTCTGGGCTGACCCAAGTGTTTTCTACAAACAGTTAAGGAATCCATTCTTCACTGGGGCTAATTCTCCCACCTGAAGGAGAATTCCACTCATAAATAATGAAGAGGAGTCTGATTTTTTTAATCCCAACCCAGGGTATCTACCTCGGCTTTGACCCTTTAATTCCCAGATAAAAGACACACACAACCTATAAGCTATTAGAATCTACTTTCCTATCAATAACCCAAAATTATTACTTATTACTTACTATGTACTATGTTTCGTCTGGGCTGCTTTCAACTCTAATTGGCCACACCTCGAGAGCCTCACTTCTTTGTCTCACCTAACACAAGGCAGCTACACCTTCCCCCTCTACCATCTATCTTCTCCTCCTTGTGGTTCTCCTCGGACCCTAAGCTCAAGAAACCTGAACCCTACCTATGTCTCTTCTGCCTAGCTACCAGCTGTTGACATCGTTATTTACCAGTCAGGATTAACTTGGGGGTAGGGTCACTAATCTACGTGCAGACTCCAGGTCTTGGGGGCTCATACTTAGCATTACAATAGACAGCAAGACCAAACCTTAACAGACCTAGGCTGAGTCAGACAGGAAAAATTGTCAAGAATAAAACACTTTGGCTGAGCAGTCAGCATTCACTCGAGGAACACATATAGTGGCTAGAATCTATCCACATCCCCAGTTTGCAACAGTAGCAACAGAATTCAGTATGAATTTATTACTGTGAATATCATATAGGTCAACATATGCTATTACTAATAATAGAATTTTCAGTTTCTGTATAAATTAAACTGAATATACGTGTCTCAGTATTTAATGTTCACAAATACAACCCTTTAGATACTGTGAAAAAGTAGATAAAGCTGGAAGAGCTGTGTTATGCCATAAGTTAATTAAAAATTTATATACAGATACTCATAAATTGTGGCTATGACTTAAAACCTTTTTCATTATTATTTACTTCAAAGATTGTCTCTGACAAATGTCTAACTTCAAAAAAAATAAAATTAACATGTTTTCGTAAGAGAGAGAGAAAGAGAGAGAGAGAAGCCAGATGTCCCTTCTCACCATGCAAGAATGAGATACAGAGACATAAAAAAGAGGCAAAACACCCAAACACATTAAATAATGAATGAAAAATTAAAAAGAAAAAGAAGAGGAAAGTTGCAGTACAAATCTCAAATTTTAAGGCTGGCATGTTAGTGTATACCTTCATCTCAGGATACAGAAGGCAGAGGCAGGAAGATCACTGTCAGTCTGAGGAAATCCAGTGTTTCACACACACACACTAAGAAAAGGAAAAACAGGAAAAGAATCCCTGGAGACTTCGGACAATGCCTCTTAAAATCACTTGTAATGCAGATTTCCAATCATTCTAATGCTCATCCAGCCCTGTTCTTCCCCACACCCTACCCTGAAACCCTTACTCCCCTCCCAATCCCCATTCCCATCCAGTTCCCTCCCTCCATCTGCCTTCCATGACCATTCCACTCCACCTTCCAAGTAAGGCTCAAGCATCCTATCGTGTGTCCTCTTTACTGCCTAGCCTCCTTGGGTCTATGAAGTGTAGCATGGGCATTCTGTATTTTATAGCTATTATTCCCTTATAAGTAAATCTGTACATGGTTCCCTCACTCAGGATAATATTCTCAAGATATATCCATTTGCCAACAAAATACATTATGCCTTGTTCTTTCATAGCTGAATGGTGTTCCATCACATATTTTCTCCTTCTGTTCTTCAGTTGAAAGACATCTAAAGAGGGGGCAGTAAGTGGGATGTAAAGTGAATAAGGAAAAACATAAATAAATTAAAATGATTTAAGCCAAATTATTGTATTCTCAACAATTACTATTTTAATACTGAGAGAAATCACATGTTCAAATTCAGTTATGCTACTAAGGAAGTTATCTGTCCAACTTATCATTAAAATAGCTGAGACAAGGAGAACTACACCCCAGCATCAGATTATTGACGACACAGACAGTGTCGTCAATAATTATTTGTTGAATGAATTAAAGACATTATCTTGGGCTACATAATTTCATTTCTGTAGAAATGGGTCGCAAATACCCCAGGGTAGGCACAAGCTCACTATGTAGAGACAAAGATAACTCCAAGCTTCTGATCACCCTGCCTCTACCTCCTGGAGCACTAAGGAAGTTCCTACTGATGCCCTCTGTTGTAATCCTAAACACTCAGAACATGCCACAACTCATTCAAAGCTTCGAATTCTGAGTCACTCCTAATTCACTCTGGCCTCCATTTATATTTTGAATTTATTTGCACAATCTTGGACTCATTCAAACTCCAAATTCAAGTCAATTTTTCTTCCCTTAATTGATTTAAATAACCTAGAAATATGGCAGCTAAGTGGTACATAGACCAATGTCCCCCAAAAATCACAATAAAGCATACCTTTGTATCTCCTGATGCCTACCAATCAGTCAGGAATACTGAATAAGCATTCGCTGCATGTGTATATTGTATAAGGTTCTAAGGATACAGGAAGAAATGCATCTTTGTGTTGATTAAGCTCACAGCAGCATGGGCAGTAAGGGTTTTGTCAATCTGACAATGTAAACTCCTATGAAAATTTTCTAGGTACAAGGTATAATTTGAACAGCACTATTCAATTATAGCCTTCAATGTTCATAAAAGAAAAAAAAATCATTTGTGGTTTAGCCAATGCCACTTGTACAATCTATCATTTTGAAAAATAAGGATTGCCCAACACATTCTTAATGACAGCACCCGGAAAACAGACTCAGGTGATGATTTTGAGACCTTACCTGACTACACAGTTTCATAGTAAGACCCATGTCAAAAACAAACACAAAACATGAATATAATTTTTCCTTATTGTCTTTTTTTTGAGGCAGGATCTCATTAGCAATTACAGGTGAGCTTGATTCACTACATACAGTAAAATGTAATATATACAATAAACACAGGCATATAATTCTGTGCCTTTGGCTCTTAATTGCTAGCAGGATAGACTTCTACATACAGGAGGGACAGTTTCCAAAGATTGTTCTCAACATGGTTGCCTCTTCATAGCATTTTACTTGCAAATCTTGGATTCTCTCCTACCCTAAAAGGCATGGCACTTATGATATCTGTACTAGAGCCAAAGTTATAGCAAACTCCTCTCTGGTTTGGGTAGTTGGAAAAGGAGCTCTTTTCAACCTTCTGGTCTCCCACAGGGCATGTCTGTATTACTTAACACTCTATTGTTCTGAAAACAGCATAATCATGGTGACTTGTAAATAAAAGCGTTGCATTACACAATCTTCCTGCGCTGTCACCATGGTGTGCATGAATGTCTTGGCCAATGCTCTCAGGAGCATCAGCAGTGATGAGAAAAGAGGCAAATGCTGGGTCCAGATTAGATGTGCAACTCAAAAACCTAGGAAAATGTCAGAACAATCTGCTCTCATCTTGTCAGTTTGGTTTCATTTTATTCTTAACCTCAGCTGTCATGGACAATGAAGAAACAAGATGGAAACATACAGGAGGGAAAATCCTGGGATTCTTTTTCTAGAGATGTAAAACATAAATAACCTTCAAAACAACAACAACAACAACAACAACAACAATTTGTGGTGTTGGCCAGTGACACTTTGTGGACTGTGAAAAAGATAGATAAAGGAAAGCATCAAAGTAGCTTGATGGTTTAAGAGGATTGGGGTTGATGACATCTGAGTAAATTTAATGGAGCAAGAACAGCTAAGAGCTTATATCCCAAACTACAGCAGGGAGTTAGAGAACAAACAGGGGATGGTGGGAGACTTTGGAATCCTCAAAACCCACTCCTGTAACATGGCTCCTTCAAATAGAACATATTTCTAATGCCTCGTAAATGGTCCAACAAATGTGAAACAAGTTTTCAAACAGGGGATTCTATGGGAGCTCTTCTGATTCAAACTCTACATGTTTTTGTTCAGTGTTCTACACTGACAACTACTTTTCATCTGACCATTTTCTACTGTATCCATATGTGAGCCTGTCATGTTTCTAACATACAATACCTCAGAATAAACATTCCTATTCCATTAGGAAGGGATCAGAGTACAGTGAGGAGTAAACATGCCAAACTAAGACCTAATTCCATCAGCACAAACTCCAAATCTTGCAGCTCCATGTACAGCATCTTGACCTAATGGGGAAATTACCTGGACTACAGAGGGTTTAGTTAGTCCCACCCCTCCAGCTCTGTCACCTTAAGCATGCATAAGCTTTTTTCTGGCCAGTTCCATGACTGTCTGTAGCTTTCCCCAAAGGATGTCCCATGGTCCTCCTATCTGCTGTCCCCTATATACATTATCCTCTAACATTATTGAAAGTGCATTAGAGAGGACTAAGAGATCACCTAGTGGATAAGAACATTATCTTCTCCTCCAGAGGACCCAGGATAAGTTATCTTCATCCACATGTCAGCTCACAACTAGCTGTAACTACCGTCTCATGAGAACCATAAAGCTAAATAGTTGGGTATACATACATTGTTATCTGGCACCAATTTCAATGACTGGCACCAGTGAGAGAGGTTCTTCTGTGAGTCCCAGTTATGAATGCCTAGCATGAAAGACGAATTTCTCCCAGGTGTCTCTTTCACTTCTGCTTCCAGATTCCTTCTCTATTTTAGTCCCTACCATGCTGTCCCCAATAGGGGGACATGTAATATGAAAATGTAAGTTAAATCAACCCTCTCCTCCCTTAGGTGCTTTTCATCATGGTCATTATTACAGTAATAGATATCAAACGATGATAATAGTTGATACCAGCATCAGGGGTCTTGCTGGGTCAAGTCTTATACTGGTTTTTTTTTTTTTTTTTTTTGGTTCTTTTTTTCGGAGCTGGGGACCGAACCCAGGGCCTTGCGCTTCCTAGGCAAGCGCTCTACCACTGAGCTAAATCCCCAAACCCCTTATACTGTTGATTATGTAAAGATTCTGGAAACCTTCCTTTCCCAGTTGAATCCCTTTGATCTCCTTTATTTGTGCTAATTGTTCTACCTAGAACTTCAAGTACTGTGTTGAACAGACAGGGAGAAAGTACAGATCCTTTTCTTCTCTCTGCTTTTAGTGGAATTGTTTTAGTTTCACTCCACTTAATTTGATGTTAGCTATTGGCTTGCTTTATATTGCTTTTATTATGTTAAGGCATGCACCTTGTTTTCCTAAACATTTAAACATGAAAGGGTGTTTAATTTTTGACAAAGGCTATTTCAGCATCTAATAAGATGATAACATGACTTGTTTTAGTCAGTTTATATAGTAGATTCCATGGATAGATTTCATATACTGAATCATCCCTATATCCCTGGAAGGAAGCCTATTTGAACGTAGTGGACAATGTTTTTGGTGTGTTTGTGAATGTTTTATTGAGTATTTTTACATCAGTGTTCATAAGTACAATAGAAAAAAAAAGAAATTCTCTTTCCTTTCTGAATCATTGGGTTACCAAGGTATCAGGGAGACTCTTCGATGGATTCAGTTTTCATATCTGGCTACAGGATTTCTTTTTTAAATTTTTTTTTGTTATTTTGTTTATTTTCATTTCAAATATAATCCCTCTTCCCAGCTTCCCCTCCAAAAACCTCCCATCCCAACCCACCCTTGCCTCCACAAGTGTGCTCTCCCACCCACCTACCCACTCCCACCTCACTACCCTTGCATTCCCCTACACTGGGGTATTGAGCCTTCAAAGGACCAAAGGCCTCTCCTCCCATTGATTCCAGATAAGGCCATCATTATGGCCTTATCTCATCATCGTCATCGTCGTCGTCGTCATCATCATCATCATCATCATCATCATCATCATTTGCTTTCTGATTTTAATAACCGAATAATTACTTTTAGAAGTTTTCTTTTTGGCTTGACCAGTAGATCCAATTGACCAGTAGATCCAAGAATTCTTATAGAAAACCCGTGAACTATCCAGCGAACTTTTAGAATTTAAAAAGAAAATTAGAATTATTTGTTATATGTATACAAGTACACTGTAGCTGTCTTCAGACACATCAGATCTCATTACAGATGGTTGTAAGCCACCATGTGGTTGCTGGGATTGGAACTCAGGACCTCTGGAAGAGCAGTCAGTGCTCTTAACCACTGAGCCATCTCTCCAGCCTTAGGACTCTTAACTAGCAGGGAGAGAGCTTTCTCAAGCAGAAAGCTACCTATCTCAACAAGAGAGTTTTTCGAATAGCAAGAAAAAGCTAGAGCAGAGAAGAACTACCCCTGCATGCATGCTCGCACACACACACAAGAGAGAGAGAGAGAGAGAGAGAGAGAGAGACAGAGAGACAGAGAGACAGAGAGACAGAGAGACAGAGAGACAGAGAGACAGACAGAGACAAAGACAGAAAAAGAGAGACACAGAAAGAGACAGAGACAGAGAGAGACAGAGAGAGACAGAGAGAGACAGAGAGAACTAGCTAGAAGTCTGAAGAGCTATTTCATGTGGAAAGCCAACTCAGCAGAGCTTAAGCCACCAGCTTCGACCCATGATTTGACTTCAAGTTGTTGTTTGTTTCCCTGCTGCTCTCAAACACCCCTTCTCTTAGGAACCCAGACCTATTCGAATTTAGTCTTTGGCATCTGTGTTTTTTTTTTTTTTCTTTCTATATGTGAGAATTGTGACATCGATACATTGATTGGTTAGATCACAGGTAATGATTAGCAGGTAGCATTGGCTCCTGAGCAATCTACCTTCACAGTGTCATCTTGATCTTCAGCTAAGACCTTGTAGTACAAGACGAACATCCCAGAGGCATTCCTGTCCATCGTTTTAATATTTTACATGTTTCTGCCTCACTTTGAGCTAAGCATGCCCTTAGAAAAAAATCTCTGCTTTTACCTTGTGACCCAGTTCAGAAGAAGACTTAACTTAGCATGCTGAGGAGTAGGCAAACCTCTGTGTGAGCGTATCCATATTCCCTGGTAAAGCCTCAATGCTTCCTTTTATAGAGGAAAATTATTGTTTTGGAAATGGCTCCCGTGCTCTCCTTGCCTGACACAGGGGGGAAAAAGATTCTTAGCTCTCCTGACTAGATAGTTGTACTGGCTATCCTTGGTAGTTAATTTAAATATATCTGCAATTAGCTGAAACTTAAGTAGTTGGCTATTGTGGGGGATTTTCATAAATCAAAGCTTTTGAAATAGAAAAATCCTTATAAAATCTGAATCTTCTGAGTTGATAAGATCCATCTTTAAACAGGGACACAGATTACATATATAAAGGACACTGAAGATGATAGATACCTCTCTTTCTCTTTGTTTGTCTTGCCTCTGGCTAGCTAGTTCATTTTAAAAAAACAAACAAAACTGGTGTTAGAGCTTATTTCTTTCTTCAGAATTCGGATGTATACTGAAGACCAGCTGAGGCATGCAGTCACATGGGCTAAACCATTACTGGATTCTCCAACTTTCCACATGTAGACAGCCACTGTTGGCCTAGTAGAATGACACGGCTCTTGAGGCGTTCTAATAAATCTGTTTCCAACATGATAGAGAGATGGAGTCTGTCGGTTCTGTATATCTAGAGAATCTTTACTAATGCAGCTGTGGGTTTTGTTGTTCTTTGTTTGCTTTACCAACCCACTGAGGAAGATATGCTGGTTAACAACAGTGCTCCAGGGTTTGTCACGTCTGAACCCCGAAGAAAACACAAAACAAAAGTCTCGTTTCCTAATATCTCTCTTTAATTGTTAATATTCTGGGCACCTTTCCACTTGTGGGACAGACTGATAACTGCACTGGCTATGCCAGTTATGTACCTTGATTGTAGAAGGAAGAAGGGGAAGTGCCTACTGAGTGCTGTAATTGGAGCTCAGGCCAGCTCCAAAGTTGCAACAAGGTAGCACAGCGTCACTTCTCAGAAAGGAAAGAGCAGTGCATCCAGAAGCTGAGCATCCAGAAGCTGGAGTTGTGGATCCTCCCCGGACTTGGGTGGGAAAACAGACGCAAGTTGTACTAAAATGCAAAGCTCTGGAGATCTGCAAAACGTCTAGCCTCTGACTGGAAGCCTGTGCCTAGAATTACTCCTCCACTTTTGTCCCTTCAGCACACTCTAACCTTAAGGGTGGTGCTTATGTCACTCAAGACTCATTAGCCAATCAGCACATCTACGCGGCCCTACCAATCAGAGGAGAAGGCGGGCTTTTCCGGGAGCATTCCAGCGAGTTCCCGTCGGGAGCTTTCTTGCAAGTTTCCCTCTGAAGCCGAACAGTCAGGAGTATTTCCGTTTGACGTGTTCTGTCTGCTGCTGCTGGGTGCTGTGAGGAGAGCTCCGGCAAGCTCAGAAGTCCCGACATGGTACGTGCAGGGCCATCTTCCACGAAGGGATGGAGCAAGCGGCTGAGCAGAGGGACCTGGTGTGGTGGGTCATCCCGGGGGCTCGGTGGTAAACAGCAGCTAGACAGAAGCAGCGACTTCTGAGTTCCCTGTGGTCCTATTCTCTCCACGGACCCGAAGTGGCCTCTGAATAACTACACTAGGATGGCTTTATCTGCACAAAGCATTTGGGGAAAGGGCTTCTATGTAGAAACATCCTTAGCAAGATGCCAGACTCGGAGAGCCCTAGTTTCTCTGGTATCTTCAGTAAGTTCTGGCCTTAGCATTTAGCTCTTTAATATGTAGGTGTAAGATCCATTTGGAGTTAATTCTGTGGAAGCTGCAAAAGGCATCTCGTGTGTTGAATATGTAGCACTCAGATATTTAGCTGTGGTGTAGAAGAGTAAAATTGATCATGTAAAGGATTTATCAAAACTTATAGTGACACCAAGTAGAATGTAACTGAGGGAGGACTGTCTCTAAAACTCCCCACAGATACACGGTATGCTAACCAGGCCTATTAGAGAGTAGAATGTTAGAATACATGCGTTTCTTTCCCAGGATCGCCCAAACATTTGTCTACAAACCATAACTAAGGAGACAACTCTGGTTTACAATCACGAACAAGGTCCAATCAAAGAACAGAACTCTAACAAGTGGCTCAAGGTGACAATATAGGGTCACAGACAACATTAAGGCCTGGAGTTCCTTAAAGGACCAGTTTTCTTCTTGAGAAAAGCATAGTTTTGCCACATGGGCAAGACTACACTGGGTGACAAGTCTTTGAAAAGGAAAAACACTGTTGTGCTGAGGACTGGCCTGATCAAGCAAGATCTTTATGTATGGAGAATGTCACAGCTCTGTACCCCATTTTTAATAGGGTTATTTGATTCTGTGGACTTTACCTTCTTGATTTTCTTGTATATATTGGATATTATCCCTCTATCAGATGTAGGTTTGGTAAAGATCATTTCCCGATCTGTTGATTGCCATTTTGTCCTAGTGACCTGTCCTTTACCTTACAGAAGCTTTGCAATTTTATGAGGTTCCATTTGTCAATTCTTGATCTTAGAGCGTAAGCCATTGGTGTTCTGTTCAGGAAATTTGCCCACATGTTCGAGGCTTCCTGCTTTTTCTTCGATTAGTTTGAGTGTATCTGGTTTTATGTGTAGGTCCTTGATGCATTTGGACTTGAGCTTTGTACAGGGCCATAAGAATGGATCAATTTGCATTCCTCTACATGCTTACCTCCAGTTGAACCCAGTACCATTTGTTGAAAATGCTTTTTTCCATTGGATGGTTTTAGTTCCTTTGTCAAAGATTGAGTGAACATAGCTGTGTGGGTTCATTTGTGGGTCTTAAAATTTTATTCCACTGATCTGTCTGCCTGTCTCTGTACCAATACCATACAGTTTTTATCACTATTGTTCTGTAATACAACAGGATGTGAGGGATGGCTATTCCCCCAGAAGTTTTTTTATTGATGAAGATAGATTTATCTATCCTTTTTTTTTTTGTTATTCCAAATGAATTTGCAAATTGCTCTTTCTAACTCTATGAAGAATTGAGTTGGAATTTTGATGGGGATTGCATTGAATCTGTAGATTGCTTTCAGCAAGATAGCCATTTTTACAATATTAATCCTGCCAATCCATGAGCATGGGAGATCTTTCCATCTTCTGAGATCTCCTTCATTTTCTTTCTTCAGAGGCTTGAAGTTCTTGCCATACAGATGTTTCACTTGCCTGGTTAGAGTCACACCGAGGTATTTTATGTTATTTGTGTTTATTGTGAAGGGTGTCGTTTCCCAAATGCCTTTCCCAGACTATTTGTTCTTTGAGTAGAGGAAGGCTACTGATTTGTTTGAGTTAATCTTATGTTCAGCCCCTTTGCTGAAGTTGTTTATAAGGCTTAGTAGTTCTCTGGTGGAACTTTTGGGGTCACTTAAGTGTACTATCATCTGCACTAGTGATATTTTGACTTCTTTCTTTCCAATTTGTATCTGTTTGATTGACCTCCTTTCGTTGTTTGATTGCTCTAGCTAGGCTAATATTGGTAGGTAGGGAGAGGGTAGGCAGCCTTGTCTAGTCCCTGATTTTAGTGGGAGTGCTTCAAGTTTCTCTCTATTTTGTTTGATGTTGGCTACTGGTTTGCTGTAAATTGCTTTTACTGTGTTTAGGTATGGGCCTTGAATTTCTGATCTTTACAGGACTTTTATCATGAAGAGGTGTTGAATTTTGCCAAATGCTTTTTCAGCATCTAATGAGATGATCATGTGGTATTTTCCTTGAGCTTGTTTACACAGTGGATCACCTTGATGGATTTCCATATATTAAACCATTCTTGCATCCCTGGGATGAAGCCTACTTGATCATGATGGATGATCATTTTGATGTGTTCTTGGATTTGGTTTGCAAGAATTTTATTGAGTATTTTGGTGTCCATATTCATAAGGGATATTGGTCTGAAGTTCTCTTTCTTTGTGGGGTTTTTATGTGGTTTAGGTATAAGCACAATTGTAGCTTTATAGAAGGAATTGGGTAGCGCTCCATCTGTTTTTATTTTGTGGAATAGTTTGGATAGTATTGGTATGAGGTCTTCTATGAAAGTCTGATAGAATTTCCACTAAACCCATCTGGTCCTGGGCTTTTTCTGGTTGCGAGACTTTTAATAATTACTTCTATTTCTTAAGGAGTCATAGGACTGTTAAGATGGTTTATTTGATCCTGATTTAACTTTGATACCTGGTATCTGTTTAAAAAATTGTCCATTTCGTCCAGATTTTCCAGCTTTTGTAGTAGGATCTGATGACTTTTTTGAATTTCCTAGTATTCAGTTGTTTTGTCTCCCTTTTCATTTCTAATTTTGTTAATTTGGATCCTCTCTCTGTGCCCTCTGGTTAGTCTGGCTTAGGGTTTATCTATCTTGTTGATTTTCTCAAAGAACCAGCTCCTGGTTTTGTTGATTCTTTGTTTCTGCTTGGTTGATTTCAGCACTGAGTTTATTTCTTGCTGTCTCCTCCTCTTGGGTTTATTTGCTTCTTTTTGTCCTAGAGCTTTTAGGTGTGCTGTGAAGCTGCTAGTGCATGCTCTCTGAAGTTTCTTTTTGGAGGCACTCAGAGCTATCAGTTTTCCTCTTAGCACTGCTTTCATTGTGTCCCATAAGTTTGGGTGTGTTGTGCCTTCATTTTCATTGAATTCTATAAAGTCTTTACTTCTTCTTTATTTCTTTCTTGACCAAGTTATCATTGAGTAGAGCGTAGTTCAACTTCCATGTGTATGTGGGCTTTCTGTTGTTTTTGTTGTTATTGAAGACCAGCCTAAATCCGTGGTGATCTGATAGGATGCATGGGATTATTTCAGTCTTTTTGTATCTGTTGAGGCTTGTTTTGTGACTGATTATATGGTCAGTTTTGGAGAAGGTACCATGAGGTGCTGAGAAGAAGGTATATATTCTTTTGTTTTAGGATGAAATGTTGTGTAGATATCAGTTAAATCCATTTGGTTCATAACTTCTCATAGTTTTTCTTTGTCTCTGTTTAATTTCTGTTTCCCTGATCTGTCCATCAATGAGAGTGGGGCGTGGAAATCTCCCACTCTTATTGTGTGAGGTACAATGTGTGCTTTGAGGTTTAATACGGTTTCTTTTATGAATGTTGCATTTGGAGCATAGATATTCAGGATTGAGAGTTTATCTTGGTGGGTTCTTCCTTTGATGAATATGAAGTGTCCTTCCTTATCTTTTTTGATTTTCAACTTTTGGTTGAAATTTGATGTTATTAGATATTAGAATTGCTACCCCAGCTTGTTCCTTGGGACTGTTTGCTTAGAAAATTGTTTTCCAGCCTTTTTCTCTGAGGTAGTGTCTGCCTTTTTCAGTGAGGTTTATTTCCTGAATGCAGCAAAATGCTGGGTCCTCTTTATGTATCCGGTCTGTTAGTCTATGTCTTTTTATTGGGGAATTGAGTCCATTGATGTTAAGAGATATTAAGGAATAGTGATTGTTGTTTCCTGTTATTTTTGTTGTTAGAGGTAGGATTATGTTTGTGGGTCTCTCTTCTTTTGGGTTTGTTGCAGGAAGATTACTTTCTTGCTTTTTGTAAAATGTAGTTTTTCTCCTTGTGTTGGAGTTTTCCATCTATTATCCTTTGTAGAACTGGATTTGTGGAAAGATATTGTATAAATTTGGTTTTTGTCATGGAATATCTTGGTTTCTCCATCTATGTTAATTGAGAGTTTTGCTGGATACAGTAGCTTGGGCTGTTTTTGTGTTCTCTTAGGGTCTGTATGACATCTGTCCAGGATCTTCTGGCTTTCATGGTCTCTGGTGAGAAGTCTGATGATAGGTCTGTCTTTATATGTTACTTGACCTTTTTCCCTTATTGCTTTTAATATACTTTCTGACTTTTAAAATTTTTTTTTTAATTTTTTTTTTTTTTTTTGCATTTGGTGTTTTGACTGTTATGTGACAGGAGAAATTTCTTTTCTGGTGCAATGTATTTGGAGTTGTGTAGGCTTCTTGTATGTTTATGTGCATCTCTTTCTTTAGGTTAGGGAAGTTTTCTTTTGTACTTTTTATGTATGTGAGTACACTATAGCTGTTTTTTTTTTTTTTTTTCTTTTCCTTCTTTTTTTCGGAGCTGGGGACCAAACCCAGGGCCTTGCACTTGCTAGGCAAGCGCTCTACCACTGAGCTAAATCCCCAACTCCACTCTTCTGTACTTTTGTTGAAGATATTTACTGGCCCTTTAAGTTGGGAATCTTTGCTCTCCTCTATACCTTTTATCCTTAGCTTTGGTCTTCTCATTGTATCCTGGATTTCCTGGATGTTTTGGATTAGGAGCTTTTTGTGTTTTACAGTATCTTTGACAGTTGTGTCAGTGTTTTCTCTGGTATCTTCTGCTCCTGAGAGTCTCTCTTCTATCTCTTGTATTCTGTTGCTGATGCTTGCATCCATGACTCCTGATCTCTTTCATAGGTTTTCTATCTCCAGGGTTGTCTTCCTTTGTGATTTCTTTATCATTTCTATTTCCATTTTTAGATCCTGGATGGTTTTGTTCAATTCCTTCACCTGTTTAGTTGTGTTTTCCTATAATTCTTTAAGGGATTTTTGTGTAAAGGGCTTCTACTTGTTTACCTGTGTTGTCCTGTATTTCTTTAAGGAGTTATTTATGTCCTTCTTAAAGGCCTCTATCATCATCGGGAGATATGATTTTAAATCCAAATCTTGCCTTTCCGGTGTTTTGGGATATCCAATATTTGCTTTGGTGGGAGAATTGGGCGCTGAGGATGCTAAGTAGCCTTGGTTTCTGTTGCTTAGGTTCCTGTGTTTGCCTCTCACCATCTGGTTGTCTCTAGTGTTAGCTGGTCTTGCTGTCTCTGACATTGGCTTGACCCTCCTGTAAGCCTGTCTAAACATTGTCCTCTGTGATACCTAGAAGCATGTCTTTCCTTTTTTTATTTCTTTTCTTTCTTCTTTTTTTCATTTACCTCCCATTAACTGCTTCTTGCTTTAAAATCCACGACCATGTTTTGCTTTAATTATTATTACTACTCAAATTTGACTGAAGTTAGGCTTCAGGACTTCCTAACTATGAAGTAGAGATGGCTGGGTTGGACATTGTGTGTGTAATGGAATATGCAAACAGAGGACCCAGTGTCTTGGAAGAGGAGAAGAAGTGCTCTAAGAGACTAGAAAATTCCATTAAATACAATCTTCCCAGACTAGGGCTCTGTCTGCACCTAGGCTGGAAAGGCAGACTTAGGAAGGCTTCAGCTGTTTGAGGCATTTGCTCTCTGATCCCTCAGGAGAGGAGTTGCTACCGTCATGAGGTCCAGCTGGGTTTTCCAAGCTTATGAGGGACATTGGCAGGCTTAGCAATCAGGATCACCAGTGGAAGGTAGTGTGCAGATCTTTTACAGGATTCTCCTCAGATGCAGGTGTAGCACGCTGTGAGGAGGACTGGAAGCCGTGCCATGTTTATTGTGTGGGAGCTGCCAAGGTTCCAGATTAGTTGAGACTGGTGTCCCCAGTCCAGGAGGAGCGAGACTGCTGAGCCCTCAGCGTCTGATCTGCTGTGACTGAGACGGATTGTGAGTCAGACTGTGGTTCCGTTGGTCAGCGCGGTGATCTGAGCAGAGGGTCTTGTCCTGTGGCCCTCCCTGAGTGTGGATTTCCTGGGACGGGGAGGTTAAGGTGAACACTGGCAGTGCAAAGCTGGGGTGCTCATGATATCACTATCCAGGTGTACCCCAAGGCAGTGTGCTTGCTGCACAGTAGGGAGACACTGGGGAACTGAAGGTCCGGTTTCCGTAAGTACTGACCCTCGCGTTCCACACTCAGTTCTGTCTGAGAAGTTTTATAAGTGGTTTAGTAATTGGGAGAAGGGAGGTGATAGGGATAATCCTTCAGCCATATTTGATTAGAATCTTTTACTTTTCCCTTACTTCCAGTCACAATGGCATGATTCATGGAAATTCAAGTCAGGGTACAAAAGGAGTTTCTGAGACGCAGGCATTTCTCAGGTGTGCGTGGTGGTGGGTAGGTGGATTGGACAAATTGCACATCTTGTGACATAATCCGTGGCATGAAGCAAACAGTAAATTGTTCTTCAGCATTATTTTGTGTGGGCTTCAGAAGGGCTGTGTCTGCATGAAACTACAAGGGGTCATGAGTGGTTGCAGGGTCATAGCCCACCTTTCTGATCACCTCCATTTACAGAGAAAGCTGTAGAGCATTGAGCCTTTGGAAGACAGATCAATAAACAGAAGCTGGAAGGTGAAAAATGTAACAGTTTAGGGAATACTTTGAGTTATGTGTATAGGAGTCATGAAGTCTGTGTTTATTTAATTTGTATATACATACTGTCATAGGTAACATAGGTCAAGTTCGAACTATTGATAGTGTAGTTTCCTTAGGTATTTTGATGAAAACTCCATCCCATCACTTTCACAAATCTTCTTGATTATTGTGTCTTTATTGTAAGAACAGAAGTCACACTGTGCCAGTGTGTGTACTATTTCTTAATAATCCTATTGTGAATTCTGAGTTTTCTCATGACACAGCTTTGGAATCAATGATCATGTTATAAACGTATGAATTCTTAGATGGAACTCTTTCTGTCCTGTGTATCCATTCCTTCTATTGTACCTTCAATGCCTGAGATTCTCTCCTCTATCTCTGTTCCATGGGTGAACCTTGCCTCTGAAGTTCCTCTTTGCAGTTCAAAAGTTTCCTTGCCAGGATTCCCTCAGTTTGTGCTTCCTTTATTTTCATTTTTAAGTCATGAACAGTTGTTTTCTTCAATTGTTTGCTTTATTTTTCTTCCCTTTATATATGGAATTTGGTTTTTTTTTCCAGTTGTTTGATTGTGTTTTGATTTTAGAAAGAGATTTATCCATTCCTTTTTAAGGATGTCTATCTCTTCACGTAATTTGTTTTAAGGTCTTTTTTTTTTTTTTTTTTTTTTTTTTGGACTTTCACCTATGTTGGAATATGCAGGACTTGCTGTGGGAGGATAGTTTTGTTCCTTTGGTGACATATTTTTCTGGTTGTTACTAGGTTCCTAAGCTTGGTGTCTAGGCATCTAGGTTTGATGTGATTATAGGTGCTGATTTCTGGATATGTTCTTAGGGTGGATGTTTTTTCCCGGATTTCTGCTTGTTCTCTGTATTTTCAGAGAGTGTGTTGTCTCATTTACTGTTCTGGTCTTTTTTGCAGGGGGTGTTCAAGGACTCATGTTTGCTGATTTTGAAGGTTGGGGGAGGAGGAATCAAGTGAAAGATGATCTTAGTGATCCATAGGACATTTGACAGAAGAGAGGGGAAATTGCCTCTTATGTTCTGGTCCAGTACAGGGGAAACTGAAAACTGCATCCAAGGTACTAGGTAGTGTGTTAGTTCTGTGGACAGCCTGCCTGGTTTTCTGGCAAGAGTGGCATGTGGTTGAGAAGAGATGTGTGCCCATGTCAGGGCAGGGATACAGTTGAGGTGGGAAAAGAAAGGCAGTTGTGGATGGTCTGTGATCTTCACAGGAAGTGTGAACGCAGAGGAGGAATCATCCTCTGAGAATTGTGTTGCAGTGCTAAGGGCAACTGTGAGAATTGCGTGTGGGGTAACAGATACTAGGGTAGGTCTTTGGACAGACTACCTTGTCTTCTGACGGGAATGGCCTGTGGTTGAGCAGGGGGTGTCTACTGATACTTGGGGGCTCACTCGCAGAGATGGGGCATGAAGAAAAGGGAAGGTGGGAATGGTCTATTGAATCTCCAGGAGGCCTGGATAGAGGAGAGGAAGCTGCTGCACCAGGGGCAACCTGGATTATTTGGACAACAGAAAGTTGGGAAGGTCTGGTGGCATTCTACCTGGTCCGGTAACTAACATTTTAATAAGGAGGCACCAGGTTCCCAGGAATCATTTATTTACTTAGGTTTTCATGTTGTTCGTCTGTGAAGGATTATTTGCTTATTGGATAAAAAGCACTATGTGGGCTGGGCAGAATAGAGAGTATCTACTCTTTTGGGGTTGACCTGAGTTCATATACAAACATCCAACCCAAGTTCAGATGCTCCTGCTCCTCCATATCCAGGGGCTCTGACATCCTCTTCCCCTGTGTGTCACCTGTACTTACATGGAAGATATTCATTCTCACACACAAACCAAACATAAACATAAAAATGGGAATAGATATGTTTTCAAATGTGCTTATGACTTATAAAGCAGTTACTGCAAAAGAATCTATTTTAGAGTACTGTTTTTGAAATGTCTTCTTTCTTGCACTTGGTTTTTAAAAGTTTGCATTTCCTCCCACTGGTGTGGATTTGTATGCAGTCATTAATCGTAGAAAACAAAATGATTTCTAAGTGATCCTAACAGGCATCCTTTTCTTTATCATGAAAAAGGAGATACTTTTTAGTAGGCAATATTATTTTCTCCAATGTTGAAACGTTTGCATGCTTTAGGCATATCTCTCCAATTGGAACAGCCTCCTGATCCATTTTATATTTTTGGCAAAGGAGAGTAGAGCCCACAGGATGAATTCCGGTCAGTGACTTCTTTGATTTTGATTTTGACCATAATCCCATATTTCTTATTTGAAGGTCTGTCACATATTTATTGGTCTGTCTTTGTCTGTACTTTAATCAGTGTTGTCAACTATTTTGTCCTCTGAAAATTTAATATATTATGTTATGAAGTTTTGTTGGATGGCCTGTGGTCTGTGGAGAATCAGTTTTTTTAGTTGTCTCCTCTTGATCCTCTAAAGACTCACCTCTGTGCATTTATTGGCAACCTATGATTTCCAGTTGTTCTAATTATCAATGTTTGGGGCTTTGCTAAAGTGATTGGTATTGGTGACACATTGGTTTAGGGTTATTAAAACCTTCTCATGTATTATCATGTATTTCTCATGTATTACACATATATCTGTGTGTCATAATCAGCTTCAGTTCTCAACATTTCAGAGCATCTGTTCCCTCAAATGAGGGTGTGCCCAATCAGAATGGCTGGTTGGTGTGTCTGTGAGAGGTAGTTCAAAGCCACTTCCACTGAGGTGGCAATATCCCTAAAGCAAGTGTGTCTGGGTTGGATAAGAGACTAGCCAAGCTTGAGATAGTGACCAAACAAGAGAGCAAGCCAGGAAACAATGTTTCCCCATAGTTGGGCCTGTATTTTCTAGCTTCAGTTTCTGTCTTAAACTCTTAAAATGATGGACTGTGATTTGACAGACAGAAGCATCAAGGTTCATTACCTGAGAAGCAAGTTAGAACAAAAAAATGGTACACAATAATTGATTTCAATTCTGGACAGAGCCTGGGAATGCTCTCTTTTGGAGGAATGTGGAAAGCATAAGGACTGGGATGGCAAAGGCACAGAAAGCTGCACACGGATCTTCATCTGCTGTTCTTGTGGGACCTGACAGACCACACTGTAGACTAATACAGGCACAGGAAGTTGAGGTCATAGGATTTCAGGGGGAAAGCGATGTCATGAAAATTTTAGCTAGAGGTCATAGGTGATATTTTGGTCCCAAATGTTCCTTATTCTGCCCATGCCCTGCAAAATTGAGTAAGGCAGAGTTCAAAGATAAGGGACTGATTCTTAGTTTAGTTAGAATATCGAGTCTGTTGAATGGTATTTACCTGTCGCACAAAGAGAAAAAAAAGAAACAAGTGATGTAGAAGGAAATGCAAAGTCTGTGGTTTGTAGAGAAAAAGAACACTAGATAGCTTCAGATGCAGTCAGTGCTGAAACAGGCAGGAATTTTCAAGGACACTATCACCATTAAAGAGAAAGCCCTTGCTCTGTATTGGAAGCCTAAGAGAGTGACCTGAGAGTAAGACTCCCTTCTGCTAAGTTTTTAATTAATGGAAGGAGTAGGCAAAATGATTTCTAGTCCCAGGAAGGAACTTTGTATAAAACGTGCTCTAACTATGGTCCACATGTGGCAGGCTCCATCCAATTTAGAAGCCAAACTTAACAGACTCACCCATATTGTGCTATTTCTGGAAACAGGGAAGACACAAAATTATGGTCATGGATTCTTCTTCTCTGGTTTCAGTCCAACACTACTTCAGCCATCTGTTTTTGGCAGAAGAGTCAGAGCCCCAGTAAGGACTCTGTGAGAGTTCATTGGATGATGCCTGAGTTGCATTTTGAGACCACACGATGTTGAGATACCTGTGGTATGAGAGTCTGCCATGGAGAGATGCACATAGGGAGTGAAAGAACTAGAACTGAGAGATAATGAGAAGTTGCAGGGACAGAGCCAGGTAAGCACTTTGAACCTGAAGCCCCAAGTGTCTGAGACAGAGCTACAGAATTTCCTGTTTGCCCTCTTGGGTTTCTTGCCTTGTTCCCATGTACACATTTCTCACTATTGAAATAGGAATGGGCATTCTGTGCCTCCGTATACTGGAAAGACACAAAAATGTTATCTTATATCACAGTACGTGGCAGTGGAGAGATTGCCGAGAGGGTAAAAGAAATCTTTGGACATTCAAACAGTGTAGGGACTGCTGCAGACCATTAAGATCATTGAAATTAGACGACATATATTTTCATGAAAGGATGACCATGAGCCTATAGTGACCAGAGTCACAATAGTGTTGACTGAATCCAAAAAGCTCCTACATAGGATGTCTTTGAACACTTGTCTCTCCTTTATGGCTTCTTTTGAGGAGCTTATAGAAGGTTTTGTAGAAGAACCTTTCTCGATTACAAAATGGGGATGGGATTTAAGTATTCATCTACTCATACCATTTCCTTTTCTTTGTGTCTACTCTGTTGTGGTTGAAACTAATGAGTTAGCTTCCTCCTGCTGTCACGTCCTCACCATTAAAAACACTATCCCTGTGTCACATAAGAAATAGTAGAAGCACTTGCTATTCAATGCTAAGCTGCTTTGCTAGCATATATTTATATTTTTAATTTTTGTTTTTGTTTTTAAAGATTTATTTATTTTGTGTATGAGGGTACATTGTCACTGTCTTCAGACACACTAGAAGAGGGCATTGGATCCCATGACAGATGGTTGTGAGCAACCATGTGGTTGCTGGGAATTGAACTCAGGACCTCTGGAAGAGCAGTCAGTGCTCTTAACCACTGAGCCATTTCTCCAGCCCTCATTTTTGTTTTTGATATTGAAGACAAAGTATCTCTATGTAACCTTGGCTGTCCTGAAAGTAGTTATATAGACCAGGTAGGCCTTGAATTTAATAACCCATATAACTCTGACTCCAGAGTGCTAGGAATAGATGTGGCCCCAAATGACTGGCTTGTTTTGTTTTTATATTATTTACTGATGGACCTGGAATGTAGGTTTTTGTACAGGGAAGCATATGCTATGGTGCTGACCTTCATGTACACTTGGAATTTTAAAATTTAGCAGACAATATATTAAATTTCTCAGGATGTCATTTATTTATGGCATTAAATCTACCTAGGTGTTCCATTGGCTTGCAAGTTTTGACATTATTACTACCTGTTTTTGTTTTGAATTTTTGAATAAATATGAGTATTTTCCCTCTATGCATGAATAAGTACATCATATGTGCCTCGTTTGGACAGTATTCAGAATATGACCTCAGAACTCTTGAACTTGGGATAATGGGTAATTGTGAGCCTCCATGTAAATACTGGCAATTAACCCTAGTTATTTGCAAGATTGGCCATAGATCTAGTGAGCCCCCTCTCCTGGTCTATGTTGCTATTCATGGTCAACATTTATACTGCTGTTATTTTCATCTGTCCATTTATAACTGTTTAATCATGCGTTCCCTTTTAGTAAGATCTTATTAATGTTACAGTTTAAACTGGCACTCTTCAGTTGTTTGGATTATGAATACCCAACGGAATGGATATACAATTCTTTACCTGAACTCCAGTAAAGAGCTCTAAGGTTTTTTTTTTATTTAAACCATTTTTGTCTTTTTGAATGATTGATTATTGCAGAGCAATCAGGGTCTTAATATGTATCTCTTGCTGTCCTGAAACTCATTGCATAGACCAGGCTGGCATCCACCTCAAAGAGATATACACTTGTGTCTGTCTTTTGACTGCTGGGATTAAAGGCATGAATAATACACCCAATCTGTTCATCATTTTATAGTTAGTAATTCTTCATACAATTTATCTGATGTGTGCTCAGTACTGTTGATCTGTTTGCTTGTCGGTCCTTACGGCTGTTAGCTTCCATTTCTCTTCTAACTCTTTATCCTATTCAGAGGGTACAGAAATGGCAGAGGTGAACCTCATTCATTACTGAGTTTCTTTCTAAAATGAATGTGGGATTACATAAGAACATTTGTTTCAGGAATTAACTGGAGGAAGCACCAGAATTACATGAATATTCTCAATGAAGTATAGATTTACAATATTGTCAGTATCATGCCTTCTCATGTACACATGTATGGAATATTTCAGGGTGTTGTGACCTATGATGATGTGCATGTGAACTTCACTCAGGAAGAGTGGGCTTTGCTGGATCCTTCCCAGAAGAGTCTCTACAAAGATGTGATGCTGGAGACCTACAGGAATCTTGCTGCTGTAGGTAAGACTGTGAGTTTTTTTTGTTGTTTTTTTTTTCATTTTTTTTTCTTTTCTTTTTTTTCGGAGCTGGGGACCGAACCCAGGGCCTTGTGCTTGCTAGGCAAGCACTCTACCACTAAGCTAAATCCCCAACCCCTTTTTTTCATTTTTTAAAATGTAAGGACAACTGTTTATTTTTTATTGGCATTTCTTTTTGTAATTTCTGTTGAGAATGATGAATAATGAGATGAATAAATCAAGCACGGTTCTAAGGTTCACTGAAGATAGTAACTTCAATTTTGCCTAATTTCCAATAATATAACATATGTTCTCTGGTATTATATTTAGGCAACAATTGGGAAGACCATAATATTGAAGAACATTTTCAAAGTTCTAGAAGACATGGAAGGTAATTTTCAAGTACAAACTGATAAAAATGTGTCTCTGAATACATTTTAATGTGTCCTGCAAATTTTAAAGGAAAGCAAAGGAAAAAAAAAAGCACTGCTTTAAGTTATGCATGATTACTAAGTTTTCACGAAACCATGTATGTTAATATCAGGTATCTAATTTGTGCTTACACAGTATTCCTCTAACTACAAACACAAAGAAACAATGCCTTCACAGATATCACCATTTGAATCATAGCCCAATAGAGCTTATACTGTAGGACTGCCGGTTTGTTCAACCTACTACTATTCAGATATTGCAGAGGGTACACACAATGATTAGGTGATGAGCCTATGTCCAAAGCCTTCTAATAAGAAAATAGTCCACAGTAAAGTTAGTATTACTCATATATTTGTAATAATGTAGCTAAGTTTAGTGATATGGGCAGTTTATGAGAGTCAAGAATGTGGCATAGAGAAACCTTAATCCCTGTACCACATGTCTATAAGGAAAAAAGGTCAAACTGTTTGAATGTAATGTGAAAGCTTTTCATTTGCTATTCTTCTTTTGATATTGATATCATATATCACAATGGATACCAGCCGTATAATATAGAAATATTGAAAGTAGCAATGAACCTCGCTCTCAACCAGAACAATTAAATAGAAAATACATAGTAGTCTCCACTTTGAGGAGGGATACAGATATACAAATAATTCTTTATCAGGGCCATATACAAACTTACAGTGCAATCTATTGCTATGAATACTAAATGTGAAAATACTTGTGTTTGCTTTGGTTCACTTTGAAAATGTATTATGACTCACAGAATAGCAAAATTTATGAATACAGTCAGTGTGGTGAAGATCTGAGTTCTTCCAGTTTCTTCAAATATGTAGCAAACCTCTTATAGAAAAAGGATGCTATAAACGTGAGCCATTTAATCAATGCTCTCACATGACTTGTATCTTCAAACATGTAAAACAGCCCATAATGGCGGGGAACACTATGAATGAAAAATACTGATAATACCTTAATATCAGATTGCTCTTTATAATTAGGCCAAACTGTAAAACTAATTCACACAGATAAAAAGAGTCATCAGTATAATGCACGTGGGAAAGCTTGCATATGTGCCATTTATCTTTGCAGGCATGAAAAAAGTCCTATTGAAGAGAAATCCTCAGAATTTACTCAACATGGTAAAATCTTTGCTTATCACAGCCATTCTCAAAGACATCAACAAATTCATACCGGAGAGAAATCCTATGAAGGTATTCAATATTTTGAGTCCTTTGCATATCACAGTAGTATACAAATACATAAAAGAACACACGGCGGAGACAAACCCTCTAATTGTAACCAATGTGGTAAAGCCTTTACAGGTCACAGTTCTCTTAAAATGCATAAAAGAATTCATACAGGTGAGAAACCTGACGAATGTAATCAACGTGGTAAAGACGTTCCACAACACAGTCATCTTCAGCAACATGCAGGAATTCATACTGTGAAATGTAGCCAAAGTGGTAAAGACTTTGCATGTTATACCAATCTACAAATACGTCAAAGAACACATACTGCAGAGAAAGCTTATGAATGCAATCTCTGTGGTAAGGCCTTTGTACAGCACAGTCATCTTGAAAGGCATGGAAGAAGTCATACTGGGGAGAAACCCTATAAATGTAATCAGTGCGGTAAAGCCTTTTCACAAAGCAGTAATCTCCAAGTGCATAAAAGAACACATACTGGAGAAAAACCCTTTGAGTGTAAGCAATGTGGGAAAGCCTTTGCAAGTCAGAGTGGTCTCCAACAGCATAAAAGAACACATACGGGAAAGAGACCCTTTGAATGTAAGCAGTGTGATAAAGCCTTTGCACGTCACAGTCATCTTCAAAGACATCAAAGAATTCATACTGTAGAGAAGCTCTATGAATGTAATCAATGTGGTAAATCCTTTGCACAAAACAATCATTTTATACAACATATAAGAACACATACTGGAAAGAAACTCTATGAGTGTAAGCAATGTAATAAAGCCTTTGCATGTCAAAGTGGTCTCCAGTATCATAGAAGAACACATACTGGAGAGAAGCCCCATGGATGTAATGAATGTGGGAAAACATTCATATATCACAGTTATCTTCAGATACATCGAAGAACACATACTGGAGAGAAACCCTTTGAATGTGACCAATGTGGGAAAGCCTTTGCACGGAACAATAATCTCCAAGTGCATAAAACAATACATACTAGAGAGAAACTCTGTGAATGTAAGCAGTGTGGCAAAGCCATTTGTAAGTCACAGTAGTCTCCACGTGCATAAAAGAACACATGCTGAAGAGAAACCCTATGAATGTAAGCAGTGTAGCAAAGACTGCACAGCAAAGTGGTCTCCAGAAACATAAACAAATGCATAATGGAGAGAAACCCGATGAGGGTAATCAATGTGATCAAGCCTTTGCATGTCAAAATGGTCTCCTGTATCATAAAACAACACATCCTGGAGAGAAACCCTATGGATGTAATGAATATGGTAAAGTCTTTCACCTGGCAGTTATTTTCAAATATATAAAAGAATACACATACTGGAGAGAAACCCTTTGAATGTGACCAATGTGGTAAAGCCTTTGCGTGAAGCAGTCATCTCCTAACATATAAAAGAAGACATACTGGACAGAAACCCTATGAATGTAAGCAATGTGGCAAAACCTTTGTGTGTCAAAGTGGTCTCCAATATCATAAAAGAACCCATAACATATACAGCAAAGAAACCCTATAAAGGTCATCAATATGATCAAGCCTTTGCATGTGAAAGTGGTCTCCTGTATCATAAAACAACACATGCTGGAGAGAGACCCTATGGATGTAATAAATATGCTAAAGTCTTTGTACTTCACAGTTATCTTCATATATATAAAATAATACATACTGGAGAGAAATTCTTTGAATATGACCAATGTGGTAAAGCCTTTGTGTGTCAAAGTCGTCTCCAGTATCATAAAAGAACCCATAACACACAGGAAAGAAACCCTGTGACTGTCATCAATGTGATATACCCTTTGCATGTCAGACATCTTCAAAGGCACTAAGGAAACTATAATGTAGAGAAACTCTGAGTATATTTAACATGATGAAGCCTTTGTACATTTCTGTAGTCTTCATCATCATGAAAGAAACCCATAGTGGAGAGAAACAATGAGTGTACTACATTGGGTCAAGCCTTTTCACATTTCACAAGTCTTCATCGTCTTGAAAGAATGCATACTAGGGCAAGGCTATATGGATATATTTAATATAGTGAAACATTTGAACATTTCTACAATCTTTATCATCATGAAAGAATTTCTACTGGAGAGAAACTATGACTATAAAGGATTTGGCAATATGTATAGCTGTCACATTTATATTCAGTCAAACAGGATTATTTTTCTGGACAAAAAAATGGGACAAGTGTCAACAATCTATTCAAACTTTATGGTTTGATGTCCCTCTTTATTTTGTTTGTACTTGTGAGCACAGAAATCCCTGTTTATTTTTGTTTGTACTTATAATCACATTTCTCTACAATTACATGAAATAGCTCATTCTGATATAAAACTTTCATAGTTTGAAATGTTTGGAGTAGGAATTGAAGTTTGCTGTATGTCTTACAAATCTATTTACAAAAGTGCTTTTTCTGTTGCTGTGATAAAACACAATGTCTAAGGCAGCTTATAAAAGAGATTAATTTGGCTTATGGTTCCAGAAAGGTATGGGATCACCATGACAGTCATGAAATGTCACACATGGCAGCTAAAGCAGGGTGATCAGAGCTCACATCCTCATCCTAAAGCATGAAGCAGAGAGTGTACACTAGAAATGGTGTATAGATGTAAATTCTCAAACCTACCCCAAGTGACATATTGCCTCCAACAGGACAGCATTTTTTTAAGTCTTCCAGAAGGATACTACCAGCTGAGGATTGTACTTCAACCGTACACACTTGCTTTCTGTTACATGAACCAATTTATGGTGAAGAAAAGCTTTAGGTAAGCCTTTAAATACCTCAAAACCTGAGTCACAGGAATGAATGCTTACACACTAAATACATTTATGAGTAAAACTTATTTGGTCAACCAGTTCTATTCCTTTTAATTATGTGATGTCAGTGTGTCCTTTTGTGTGTATGAACACGAGCATTGTTGGTTCTCAAGAAGATTAGAACTCTTGGATCTTCTCATAGCAGGAATTATAGGAAGTTATCAAAAACCTGACCTTTGTCCTGGGAATAAATTTGTCTTTACACAGCCATGTCTCTAGCCCTGTAAACATTTTCTTTTCTTTTTTTTTTCGGAGCTGGGGACCGAACCCAGGGCCTTGTGCTTGCTAGGCAAGTGCTCTACCACTAAGCTAAATCCCCAACCCGCCCTGTAAACATTTTAAAGCCTTTATATATCATCTTGATGCCAGGAAATAGGAAAGAATTCATACAAGAGAAACATCTTATTCATGTAAATGACTTGATAAAGCCTTTACTGTGATTATATCACAGGTGTCTTCAGTTTCAGGGAAAAATACCATTCATTTCTTTTTCATCATAACCTTGCAGCAAGGAAATCATTTACCATGCTCACTCAAATGTAGTTGAAGAGATCACCGATTGTGGTTGTGGTTTCTATTTAGAACCATTTGGAGTAGGTATTGAAGTTTGCTGTATGTGTTGCAAATCCATTTACAGAAGTTTATTGGACTGTTCTTATAGCTCTTCTGTGGCTCCTGTTCATCTTCTTTTGCATTGTCACTTGGTGATAGTTATCCTTCTGCCAAAATGTATAGAATGACATACCCCTCATCTTAAATGACCCATTGCTTATTTAAACTTCAGGCAGTATGTGATCACACTTTTTTAGTAGATGTACCTGTGAAAGGGTGGTGGGTGGTGGTTCCTTGTTTTGTTTTGAATTTTCACATATTCTCTTCACATATTGTGCTTTGTTATCTAGCCCAGCTCGAAGAGAATACGACAAGAGAATGTAGCATTAGATACTCATGTGTATTCAAAAGAGCATTTTCATGTATCTGCCAGAGATGTAATGAAGTAGGATAATCAGCAACCAACCGTCTATCAGCAGCATGACTTCATTGGTATGGATGTGTACTTACTATTACATATTCCATGCTTCTACATGGTCCCATTACTTACCATTTGGTACTTCTTCTTGAGTTCTGCCTTCTAAGAAAATCATCTCTATTATCTAGAGATGCCAGAAACTGTAACAGCAATATGATTTATTTTTCATAAAGCATTTCTGTATATGTGTAATGTGATGACGGTTTTTTAGGTGGAAACTAGGTGACACCGCTGTAGGATCTACTTTGGACATCTTTATCCAATGATCATGTTCAAGAGGCCAGCATTGCATAGTGTAGACATTTCCCACTGAGCCCATCCCACCGAGTAAAATTAGTTGAAACATTACATTAGTAAAATATTGCTTTTTCAGATTGTAAACAGCACGTCTTTTTCCCCCCCACTATTTTTGTGAGACTAAACTTGCCTTGATGCTAAACTCTATTGAAATCATGACCTGACTACTCGTGCACTGATGCATGATGATGCACTGTTGACTATGCTATCCAGTTGATTGTATGACAGACTGAAACAGATGAATGAGCTTTCCTTACCATTCAGGAGTCATGCATTACTCAATCACTGTGCATGTAGTAACCTCACTGGATGTAGTTTACATTTAGGTGTTATAAAGAACCTGCAGGTAAAGCCAGTTCCCGGGTCTATGCCCTTATGACTAGCTGCTCAGTGAACAGTGCTGATATGGGCCCAGGATTATGACTTCACAGCTGTTGTCTGCCTATTCTCTTCCTATTTATTCAATATAGTACTGCACTTGAAGTTTTAGCTAAGGCAGTAAGACAACAAAAGGCAATCAAGGGGATATGAATTGGAAAGGAAGAAGATATCACTATTTGAGGATGCTGTGATAATAAATACCTAAGTGACCTCAAAAATTCTACCTGAGAACTCCTAGAGCTATAAACAACTTCAGCAAAATGGCTGGATATAAGATTAACTCAAATCAGTAGCCTTCCTTTATACAAATGATAAGCAGGCTGAGAAAGAAATTATAGAAACAACACCCTTTACAATAGCCACAAATAATATAAAATATCTTAGTGTAGCTCTAGCCATGCAAGTAAAAGATCTATATGACAAGAACTTCAAGTCCCTGAAAAAAAAAATCAAAAAGACCTCAGAAGAAAAATCTTCCATGCTCATGGAATAGTAGGGTTATCATAGTGACAATCGCCGTGGGTAGAACCAGAAAATATCCTGAGGTAACCCAACCACAAAAGGACATGCACGGTATGTACTCACTGATAAGAGTATATTTGCCAAAAAGTAAAGGATACCCATGATACACCCCACAGACAGTAAGAAGTTTATCAGAAAGGAAGGCCCAAATGAGGATGTTTCAATCTCACTTAGAAGGGGGAACAAAATAATCCCAGGAGGAAGAGGGAGGGAGGGACCTGGCAGGAGAAGGGGTAAAGAGGGGCAGGATTAGGTAGGTATAGGGGGAGAAAGGAGAGAAGCCCAGAGGGCCAGGAAAATGAAGAAAAACATTCGACTGAAAGGATTAGAAGGTGGGGATACATCTGAAAACCAGAGACCTGGGATGTGAGAATTTCCTAGGACTCAATGGTGGTGACCTTAGCCAAAATGCCCAACTGTGGAGACGAAGAACCTTTGTTGACCACCTCCAGTAGTTAAACAGGGTCCCCAGTGGAGGGATGGGGACACCAACCCACCTTCTGAATTTTAGGCCCAGAATTGCTCCTGTCTAATAGAAATTCAGAAACAAAAATGGAACAGAAACTGAAGGAAAGGGTATCAGGTAACAGGCCCAACTTAGGATCCATTACATCTCTGGGCACCAAACCCTGACACTATTACTGATGCTATGTTGTACTTGCAGAAAGGAGCCTAGCATGGCTGTCCTCTGAGAGGCTCTACTTGCAGCTGACTGAGACAGATGCAGATTCTTACAGCCAACCATTGGAATGAAGTCGGGGACCATGATGGAAAAGTTAGGGAAAAGATTGCTGGAACTGAAGGGGATGGCAACCCTATAGGAAGTCCAACAATGTCAACTAGCCTGGACCCCTGGGAGCTCCCAGAGACTAAGCCACCAACCGAAGAGGATACACAGGCTGGTCCAAAGGTCCCTGGCATGTATCTAGCAGGGGACTATCTTGTCTGGCCTCATTTGGAGGGGATGTGCCTAATTCTGTATAAACTTATGCCCCGGGGTAGTGGGATGTGGAAGGTGAGGGTAGATGGGGGTGGGCAGGTAAGGGGGGCAGGGTGAATGAGTGAGGGTGACATCGAGGTTGGGAGCACCCTCTCAGAAGCAAAGGGGAGGGGGATGTTGTGAAGAACTCTTGGAGGCAGAATTGGAAAGGGGGGGGGAACATTTGGAATGTAAATAAAACATTTAATAAAAATAACAAAAAAGAAAAAAATAATTGTGTGGACATTTCTATGGGAATTGTGTTGAAATGCTTTTGGTAAGATGGCCAGTTTTACTGTTAATCCTTCTGATCCCTGAGCACATGAGTTCTTTCCATCTTCTGATATTGTCCTCAATTTCTTTCTTCAGATACTTGTCTTTTCCTTGCTCGAGTACAGGTTCACCATAATATTTTACATTATTTGTGGAGATTGTGAAGGGTGGTGTTTTCTTAATTTCTTTCTAGGGCAATTTATCACTTGTATAAAGAAGGGCTACTGAATTTGTATACAGCCACTTTCCCGAAAGTGTTCATCAACAATTTTCTAGTAGAATTTTCTGGGTCACTTATGTACACCATCATTATCAGCCATGAATAGTGATCCTTTGACTTCTCCCTTCCGAATTTGTATCCCGCAGATCTCCTTTAGCTATCTTATTGCTCTAGCTAGAAATTCCAATACTGTGTTGAATAGATAAGGAGAGAATGGGCAGCCTTGTATTATAATTAATTTTAGTGGAATTGATTTAAGTTTCTCCATTTAATTTGACATTGGGTATTGGTTTGCTGCATATTATTTTTGTTATGTTGACCTATGCACCTGTTATCTTTGTTCTCTCTTAGTCTTTTAACATGAAGGGGTGTTTGATTTTGTTTGACAAAGGCTTTTCAACATCTAATGATAGAATCATGTGGGGTTTTTTTTCAGTTAATTTATATGGTGGATTGTATTGATAGATTTTCATATATTGAACCATCCCTGTATCCCTGAGATAAAGCCTACTTTTCATAGTGGATTATGTTTTTCTTGCATTATTAGATTTTTTTTTGCCAGGACATATTTAGACTTTAATGGGAAATCATTAAACCAGTTCATTTCCATTACTTACATGAAGCTGTGTGGAATGATCAGTAGTATCCCGGGGGAACAAGTTTCAAAAGCAAAATTCTTTGATTATTTGATTTGGAGCTGTCCAGCAGCTCTATCTGTCATCTTATTTTTTTTTCCCTTCCATTCTCTTTATATGTGGGCAAGCAGAAAAAAGTGCCATACATATTACAAGTACAGCTTCCCATTTCAGTTAATATAAACAATGAAATCCTTCCCAGGCATACCCAGAAGATGATCTAGTCCAGGCAAGCAATCACAGGTATGACCATAAGCTTGTTTTGTGGAGAATCCTAGAGCCTGTCAGGTTTACAGCCAATATTAACCTTATAAATGTCTATTTTAAGATTTCACAGCAGACAAAGTCAAAGGTCAGAGTTAAGGCTCTAAATGTTGGCTACGCTTTTCTTTGCCTGTACATTAGTGCCCGTGTCAGGCTACAAGACACTGCACTTCCTCCTATCAAAATCAGAGTGGAATGAGGCCATTAGTTATTTCCAGGAAACCTTGAATGAGTCCCATTAGCCATAGCACAGAATCTTGGGGGCATGTCTTAGAAACTCTTTCTGGGAACTTTTCTGTGCAATTAGAGACTTTGTTGCTTTTATCAATGCACTGTAAGCTAGCATTTAGGGAATACAGAAGCCTGCTGATATGCCATGGGATCCAACAAGCATTTTTCTCACTCAGAAGCAGGAAACCAGGCAACCATAGCTTTTACAGTATCTTGGAGAGCCAGGAACAGGTCAGCCAGGAACCCACCTGCCTGTTTTCTGTCCCATGTAAAGACTGAAGTTACAAGCAGAAAGTGAAGGCTTCCAGAGGCCCTTAAGTCCTTTCCTTATTATCTTAAACAATATGTAATGTTTTTTTTCCATCTTTATTAACTTGAGTATTTCTTATTTACATTTTGATTATTATTCCCCATCCCGGTTTCCAGGCCAACATCCCCCTAACCCCTCCCCCTCCCCTTCTCTATGGGTGTTCCCCTCCCCATCCTCCCCCCATTACCGCCCTCCCCCCAACAATCACATTCACTGGGGGTTCAGTCTTGGCAGGACCAAGGGCTTCCCCTTCCACTCGTGCTCTTACTAGGCTATTCATTGCTACCTATGAGGTCAGAGTCCAGGGTCAGTCCATGTATAGTCTTTAGGTAGTGGCTTAGTCCCTGGAAGCTCTGGTTGGTTGGCATTGTTGTTCATATGGGGTCTCAAGCCCCTTCAAGCTCTTTCAGTCCTTTCTAAGATTCCTTCAACCGGGGTCCTGTTCTCAGTTCAGTGGTTTAATGATGACATTCGCCTATGTATTTGCTGTATTCTGGCTGTGTCTCTCAGGAGAGATCTACATCCCGTTCCTGTCAGCCTGAACTTCTTTGCTTCATCGATCTTATCTAGTTTGGTGGCTGTATGTATGGGCCACATGTGGGGCAGGCTCTGAATGGGTGTTCCTTCTGCCTCTGTTCTAAACTTTGCCTCCCTATTCCCTGCCAAGGGTATTCTTGTTCCCCTTTTAAAGAAGGAGTGAAGCATTCACATTTTGGTCATCTCTCTTAAGTTTCATGTGTTCTGTGCATCTAGGGTAATTCAAGCATTTGGGCTAATAGCCACTTATCAATGAGTACATACCATGTGTATTTTTCTGTGATTGGGTTACCTCATTCAGGATATTTTCCAGTTCCATCCATTTGCCTATGAATTTCATAAAGTCATTGTTTTTGATAGCTGAGTAATATTCCATTGTGTAGATGTACCACAATTTCTGTATCCATTCTTCTGTTGAAGGGCATCTGGGTTCTTTCCAGCTTCTGGCTATTATAAATAAGGCTGCAATGAACATAGTGGAGCTTGTGTCTTTGTTGTATGTTGGAGCATCTTTTGGGTATATGCCCAAGAGAGGTATAGCTGGGTCCTCAGGTAGTTCAATGTCCAATTTTCTGAGGAACCTCCAGACTGATTTCCAGAATGGTTTTACCAGTCTGCAATCCCACCAACAATGGAGGAGTGTTCCTCTTTCTCCACATCCTTGCCAGCATTTGCTGTCACCTGAGTTTTTGTTTTTGTTTTTTTTTGTTTTTATTATTATTAACTTGAGTATTTCTTATATACATTTCGAGTGTTATTCCCTTTCCCAGTTTCCGGGCAAACATCCCCCTCCCCCCTCCCCTTTCTTATCGGTGTCCCCCTCCCCCCAACAGTCTAGTTCACTGGGGGTTCAGTCTTAGCAGGACCCAGGGCTTCCCCTTCCACTGGTGCTCTTACTAGGATATTCATTGCTACCTATGAGGTCAGAGTCCAGGGTCAGTCCATGTATAGTCTTTAGGTAGTGGCTTAGTCCCTGGAAGCTCTGGTTGCTTGGCATTGTTGTACATATGGGGTCTCGAGCCCCTTCAAGCTCTTCCAGTTCTTTCTCTGATTCCTTCAACGGGGGTCCTATTCTCAGTTCAGTGGTTTGCTGCTGGTATTCGCCTCTGTATTTGCTGTATTCTGGCTGTGTCTCTCAGGAGCGATCTACATCCGGCTCCTGTCGGTCTGCACTTCTTTGCTTCATCCATCTTGTCTAATTGGATGGCTGTATATGCATGGGCCACATGTGGGGCAGACTCTGAATGGGTGTTCCTTCAGTCTCTGTTTTAATCTTTGCCTCTCTCTTCCCTGCCAAGGGTATTCTTGTTCCCCTTTTAAAGAAGGAGTGAAGCATTCACATTTTGATCATCCGTCTTGAGTTTCATTTGTTCTAGGCATTTAGGGTAATTCAAGCATTTGGGTTAATAGCCACTTATCAGTGAGTGCATACCATGTATGTCTTTCTGTGTTTGGGTTAGCTCACTCAGGATGATATTTTCCAGTTCCAGGCATTTGCCTACGAATTTCATAAAGTCGTTGTTTTTGATAGCTGAGTAATATTCCATTGTGTAGATGTACCACATTTTCTGTATCCATTCCTCTGTTGAAGGGCATCTGGGTTCTTTCCAGCTTCTGGCTATTATAAATAAGGCTGCGATGAACATAGTGGAGCACGTGTCTTTTTTATATGTTGGGGCATCTTTTGGGTAATGCCCAAGAGAGGTATAGCTGGATCCTCAGGCAGTTCAATGTCCAATTTTCTGAGGAACCTCCAGACTGCTTTCCAGATGGTTGTACCAGTCTGCAATCCCACCAACAATGGAGGAGTGTTCCTCTTTCCCTGCATCCTCGCCAGCATCTGCTGTCACGTGAGTTTTTGATCTTAGCCATTCTCACTGGCGTGAGGTGAAATCTCAGGGTTGTTTTGATTTGCATTTCCCTTATGACTAAAGATGTTGAACTTTCTTTAGGTGTTTCTCAGCCATTCGGCATTCCTCAGCTGTGAATTCTTTGTTTAGCTCTGAACCCCATTTTTAATAGGGTTATTTGTTTCCCTGCGGTCTAACTTCTTGAGCTCTTTGTGTATTTTGGATATAAGCCCTCTATCTGTTGTAGGATTGGTAAAGATCTTTTCCCAATCTGTTGGTTGCCATTTATTGGGGATTGAGTCCACTGATTTAAGGAATACGAATGAGCAATCATTGTTAGTTCCTGGTTTTTTCATCGTTTGTTTGCTTGTTTGTTTGTTTTTGATGAGTGTGGTGGTTCTCTCTCTCTCTCTCTCTCTCTCTCTCTCTCTCTCTCTCTCTCTCTCTCTGTGTGTTTGTGTGTGTGTGTGTGTGTGTGTGTGTGTGCTTACACTTTTTGTCAGAGTTTTCATCTAGTATTCTTGTAGGGCTGGATTAATGAAACATTATTTAAATTTGGTTTTGTCATGCAATCTTAATTTCTCCATTTAAGGTGACTGCAAGTTTTGCTGGGTATAGTTGTCTGGGCTGATATCTGTAGTCTTTTAGAGTATGGAAGATACCTGCCCAGGCCTTTCTGGCTTTTAGTCTCTGTTGAGAGCCTAGGAGTACTTCTGATAGGTTCACCTGTATATGTTAAATGGCCCTTTTTCCTCGAAGCTTTTAATCTTCTTTCTTTATTCTGTATGTTCAGTGCTTTGATTATTATTTGTCTGGAGGACTTTCCATTCTAGTCCAGTCTATTTGGTATCCTGTGAGCTCGTACATTTATAGCCATCTCTTGGTTTAGGTTAGGGAACTTTTATGAACTTTTTTGGAGATATTTTCATTTTCCTTTTTTTTGTAGATATAAAAATGATTTTATTCACTACATTGTGATAGAGAAGTAAAGCATACATTTCATCTTTGCATATATTGTTATACCTACTACATATTTTCTCCTTTGCCTGCCTACAATCTACTTTTCCTAGTTTCTGTTAAGTACTTTCATGTCAGCATAATTAGTTTCATTATACCAGAAAAGCATCTATTATTTGTCCTCTAGTATCTGGTTAATTTCACCAAACATGACATACTCTATTTTTGTGCATGTCATCCCAAATGACTAGAGTTCATTTAGCTTTGTGGGTGATAAACCTGTAATATACATATATTCCTTTTTCTTTTTGTCTTTTTGATTTAACAAGCAGTATCTTTTTTCTCTTTTTTCTTTTCTTTTATTGGATATTTTCTTTATTTACATTTCAAATGTTATCCCCTTTTACAGTTTCCCCTCCAGAAAACCTCCATCCCATTGCCCCACCCCCTACCTCCATGAGGGTGCCCCCCTACCAACCCACCCAATCCCTCCCTGCCCTGGTATTCCCCTACACTGGGGCACTGAGCCTTGACAGAACCAAGGGCCTCTCCCATTGGTGCCCAACAAGGCCATCCACTGCTACATATGCAGCTAGAGCCATGAATCCGTCCATATGTACTCTTTGGAAGATAGTTTAGTCCCTGGGATCTTTGGTTGGTTGGTATTGTTGTTCTTAAGGGGTTGCAAACCCCTTCAGCTCCTTCAATCCCTTCTCTAACTCCTCCAATGAGGACCCCATTCTCAGTTCAATGGTTTGATTCGAGCATTCGCCTCTGTATTTGTCAGGCTCTGCAGAGCCTCTCAGGAGACAGCTATATCAGGCTCCTGTCAGCATGCACTTCTTGGCATGAGCAATAGTGTCTGGGTTTGGTGGCTATGTTTATATGGGCTAGAACCCAGGTGGGGCATTCTCTGGATGGCCATTTCTTTAGTATCTGCTCCAAACTTTGTCTCCATATCTCTTCCTATGAATATTTTTTCCCCTTTCTAAGACTGAAGCTCTGCACTTTGGTTGTCCTTCTTCTTGAGCTTCACAGTGAGTGCATACACTATGTGAGTTTGTGTGTGTGTGTGTGTGTGTGTGTGTGTGTGTGTGTGAGAGAGAGAGAGAGAGAGAGAGAGAGAGAGAGAGAGAGAGGGTTAATATTTTCTAGTTCCATCTCTTGTCTAAGAATTTCATGAAGTCATTGCTTTTAATAGCTGAGTAGTAATCCATTGTGTAAATGTACCCCATTTCCTGTATCCATTCTTCTGTTGAGGGACATCTTGAGTACTTTCCATCTTCTGACTATTAAAACTAAGGAACATAGTAGACCATGTGTCTTTGTTATATGTTGGAGCATCTTTTGGGTATATGCCTAGGAGTGGAATAACTGGGTCCTCAAGTAGTCCTATGTCAAATTTTCTGAGGAACCTCCAGACTGATTTCCAGAGTGGTTGTACCAGCTTGCAATCCCACCAACAGTGGAGGAGTTTTCCACTTTCTCCACATTCTCACCAGCATCTACTATCATCTAAGTTTCTTATTTTAAACATTCTGAATGGTGTGAGGAGGTATCTCAGGGTATGATTTGCATTTCCCTGATGACTAAGGATGTTGAATATTTCTTTAGGTGCCTCTCAGCCATTCAATATTCCTCAGTTGGGAATTCTTTGTTTAGCTCTATACCCCAATTTTTATTTTATTTTTTATTAGATATATTTCTTTACTTACATTTCAAATGTTATTCCCTTTCCTTGTTTCCTGTCCATAAGCCCCCAACTCCTACCCTTCCCCCATGTCCCCCATTTTTAATAGGGTTATTTGATTCTCTGAAGTCTAAGTTCTTGAGTTCTTTGTATACATTGGATATTAGCCCTCTATAGGATATACAAGTTGTAAAGATCTTTTCCCAATCAGTTGGTTGCCATTTTCTTTTTTGCCTTACAGAAGCTTTTCAGTTTTATGAGGTCCCATTTGTCCATTCTTGATCTTAGAACATAAGCCATTGGTGTTATTTTTAGGAAATTTTCGCCTGTGCCCATGTGTTCCAGGCTCTTCCCTATGTTTTCTTTTATTGCATTGAGTGTATCTGGTTTTATGTGGAGGTCCTTGATCCACTTGGACTTGAGCTTTGTACAGGGCAATAAGAATAGATTGATTTTCATTCTTCTACATGCTTACCTCCAGTTGAACCAGCACCATTTGTTGAAAATGCTGTCTTGTTTTCACTGGATGGTTTTAGTCCTTTTGTCAAAGATCATGTGACCATAGGTGTGTGGGTTCATTTCTGGGTCTTCAATTCTATTCCATTGATCTACCTGCCTATCTGTGTACCAATACCATACAGATTTTATCACTATTGCTCTGTAATACTACCTGAGGTCAGGGATGATGATTCTCCCAGAAGTTCTTTTATTGTTGAGGATATTTTTCACTATCCTGAGTTTTTTGTTATTCCAAATGAGTTTGCAAATTGCTATTTCTAACTCTGTGAAGAATTGAATTGGAATTTTGATGGGAATTGCGTTGAATCTGTAGATTTCTTTTGCCAAATGGCTATTTTTACAATAGTAATCCTGCCAATCCATAAACATGGGAGGTCTTACCATCTTCTGAGATCTTCAAATTCTTTCTTCCGAGACTTGAAGTTCTTGTCACACAGATCTTTCACTTGCTTGGTTAGAGTCACCCAAAGGTAGTTTATATTATTTGTGACTATTGTGAATGATGTTGTTTCCCTAATATCTTTCTTAGTCTGCTTATCCTTTGACAAGAGGAAAACTACTGATATGTTTGAGTTAATTTTATATCCAGCCACTTGCTGAAGTTGTTTATCAGGTTTAGTAGTTCTCTGGTGGACTGTTTATGGTCAATTAAGTATACTATCATGTCATCTGCAAATAGTGATATTTTGACTTCTTCCTTTTCAATTTTTATCCCTTTCACCTCCTTTTGTTGTCTGATTGCTCTGTCTAGGACAACGAGTACTATTTTGAATAAGTAGGAAGAGAGTGGGCAGCCTTGTCTAGTCCCTGATTTTAATGGGATTGCTTCAAGTTTCTCTCCATTTAGTTTGATGTTGGCTATTGGTTTGTTGTATATGGCTTTTACTGTGCTTTGGGCCTAGAATTCCTGATCTTTCCAAGACTTTTAACATGAAGGGGTATTGAATTTTTCAGCATCTAATTTAATGATTATGTAGGTTTTTTTTTTTATTGAGTTTGTTTATATAGTGGATTACATTGATGGATCTCCATATATTGAACTATCCCTGAATCCCTGGGATTAAACCTACTTGATCATGATCATTTTGATGTGCTCCTGGATTCAGTTTGCTAGAATTTTATTGAGTACTTTTGCATCACTATTCCTAAGGGAAATTGGTCTGAAGTTCTCTTTCTTTGTTGGGTCTTTGTGTAGTTTATGTATAAGTGTAATTGTGGCTTCACTTTAGGAATTGGGTAGTGTTCCTTCTGTTTCTATTTTGTGGAATAGTTTGGACAGCATTGGTATTAGGTCTTCTATGAAGGGTCTGATAGAATTTGGCATTAAATCCATCTGGTCCTGGGCTTTTTTAGTTTGGGACACTTTTAATGACTGTTTCTATTTCCTTAGGAATTATGGGACTAAGTTTAGAAGGTTTATCTGATCTTGATTTAACTTTGGTACCCGGTATATATCTAGAAAATTGTCCATTTCATCCAGATTTTCCAGTTTTGTTGAGTATATGCTTTTGTAGTAGGATTTGATGATTTTTTTTTAATTTCCTCAGTTTCTGTTGCTATGTCCCACCCCACCCCCCCTTTTTTTTTCTTGATTTTGTTCATTTGGATTCTTTCTCTGTGCCCTCTGGTTAGTCTAGCTAAGGGTTATCTCTCTTGATTTTCTCAAAGAACCAGCTCCTTATTTTGTTGATCCTTTGTATTGTTCTTCTTGTTTCTATTGGTTGATTTCAGCCCTGAATTTGATTATTTCCTGACATCCACTTCTCTTTGATGCATTTGCTTCTTTTCATTCTAGAGCTTTTAAGTGTGCTGTCAAGCTGCTACTGCATGCTCTCTCCAGTTCCTTTTTTGGAGGCACTCAGATGAGTTTTCCTCTTAACACTGCTTTTATTGTGTCCCATAAGTTTGGATATGTTGTGCCTTCATTTTCATTAAATTCAAAAGTGTTTAATTCCTTTCTTTATTTCTTCCTTGACCAAGTTATCAGTGAGTAGATCGTTTTTCAACTTCCATATGTATCATTCAGTAGATTGTTATTCAGTTTCCATGTGTATGTGGCTTTCTGTCCTTTTTGATATTGAGGACCAGCCTTAGTCTGTTGTGATCTGATAGGATGCTTGGGATTATTTCAGTCCTCTTGTATATGTTGAACCCTGTTTTCTTTTTCTTTTTTTTTTCCCGGGGCTGGGGATTGAACCCAGGACCTTGCGCTTCTTAGGCAAGCGCTCTACCACTGAGACAAATCCCCAACCCCCGAACCCTGTTTTCTTATGTATTATATTGCCAATTTTGGAGAAGGTACCATGAGGTGCTGAGATGTTATATTATTTTGTTTTAGGATGAAATGTTCTATAGATACTTGTTATATCTATTTGATTCATAACTTCTGTAGGTCTCTCTATGTCTCTGTTTAGTTTCTGTTTCCATGGTCTGTCCATTGATGAGAGTGGGATGTTGAAGTCTCCCACTATTATTGTGTGAGGTACAATATGTTCTTTGAACTTTAGTAAGGTTTCTTTTATGAATGTAGGTGCCCTTACATTTGGAGCATAGCTATTGAGGATTGAGTTCATCTTGGTGGATTTTTCCTTTGATGAATATTAAGTGACATTCTTTGTCTTTTTTGATAACTTTTGGTTGAAAGTCAATTTCATTCAATATTAGAATGGTTATTTCAGATTGTTTCTTAGGACCATTTCCTTGGAAAATTATTTTAAAGCCTTTTACTCTGAAGTAGTGTCTGTCTCTGTCATAGTTGTGTTTCCTGTTTGTAGCAGAATGCTGGATCCTGTTTTTGTATACAGTCAGTCTATGTCTTTTTATTAGGGAATTGAGTCCATTGATGTTAAGAGATATTAAGGAAATTGATTGTTGCTTTCTGTTATTTTTGTTGTTAGAGGTGGATTTTTTTTGTATAGCTATCTTCTTTTGGATTTGTTGAAAGAAGATTACTTTCTTGCTTTTTGTAGGGTGTAGTTTTTCTCCTTGTGTTGGAGTTTTCCATCTATTATCCTTTGTAGGGCTACATTGTATGAAGATATTGTATAAATTTGGTTTTGTCATGGAATATCTTGGTTTCTGCATCTACTTTAATATTGAGTTTTGCTGGATACAGTAACCTGGGCTGGCATTTGTGTTCTCTTTTGGGTCTGTATGACATCTGCCCAGGATCTTCTGGCTTTCATACTCTCTGGTGAGAAGTCTCATGTAATTCTGATAGGTCTGCCTTTATATGTTAATTGACCTCTTTTTCCTTACTGCTTTTAATATTCTTTCTTTGATTTTTGCATTTGATATTTTGATTTGACAGAAGGAATTTCTTTTCAGGTCCACTCTATTTGGAGTTCTGTAGGCTTTTCGTATGTTCATGTTCTTTTAGATTAGGAAAGTTTTCTTTTATAATTTTGTTGAAGATATTTACTGGCCCTTTAAGTTGGGAGTCTTCACTCTCTTCTATATCTATTATCTTTAGGTTTGGTCTTATCATTGTGTCCTGGATTTCCGTTGGATATTTTTGCATTTTGCATTTTCTTTGACTATTGTGTCGATGTTTTCTATGGTGTCTTCTGCCCCTCAGATTCTCTCTTCTTTCTCTTGTATTCTGTTGGGGATATTTGCATCTATGACTCCTGATCTCTTTTCTAGGTTTTCTATCTCCAAGGTCATCTCCATTTTTTATTTTATTTTTTATTGCTTCTATTTCCACTTTTAGATCCTGGATGGTTTTGTTCCATTCCTTCACTCGTTTGGTTGTTTTCCTGTAATTCCTTAAGGGATTTTTGTGTTTCCTCCTTAAGGGCTTCTACCTGTTTATCTGTGTTCTGTATTTCTTTAGGGGAGTTATTTATGTCCTTCCTAAAGTCCTCTATCATTATCATGAGATGTGATTTTTAAATCCAAATCTTGCTTTTCCAGTGTGATGGGGTATCCAGGACTTGCTGTAGTGGGAGAAATGGGTTCTGATTTTTCCAAGTAACCTTGGTTTCTGTTGCTTATATTCTTGCACTTGTCTCTTGTCATCTTGTTATCTCCAGTGTCACCTGCCCTTGCTGTCTCTGACTGCAGCCTGTCCCTCCTGTGATCCTGGTTATGTCAGAACTCCAGCTGTCTCTCTGACCCTATGATTCTGTGATCATGTAATCCTATGATCCTGAGATCCTGGCTGTGTCTGATTTCCTGGGAGTCGTGCTTCCTCTGTGATTCTGTGCATTTCAGAGCACCTCTGATCCTGGGCAAGTTAGTGCACCTGGGAGTCCGGCTTCCTCTGGGTGTTGTGGTACTTGGTGTGGAGCCAGTACCACAAGGAACCTGTGCCCCTAGCTGGGTGGGGGTTCCTTGGTTCTTAGATCCTGGGGATCCAGTTACCCTGGGTATTGGTGCAAACGTTCTGGCCTCTCCTGTGATCGTGGGTGGTTCAGAGCACCTGGGAGTCGGGCTCCCTCTGCGTGTTCTAAAACGGGGTATAGAGCCAGCATCCACGGTCTGCTAGGGCACTGGTTCAGACAGGAAGGAACCCATGCCACTGGCTGAGTGGGGGTTCCTGCATCCCTATGCCCTGGGGGACCCAGTTACTCTGGGTGTTGGGGCAGATGTGTCCTCATCACCTGTTGTCCTGCATGTATTAGAGCACCTTGGAGTCGGGCTTCTGTGGGTGTTGCTGGAATGGGTGCGGAGCCAGTGGCCATGGTCTGCTCAGGGCACTGGTTCAGAGTGGAAGGGACCGATTTGGAAGTTTCTTTGACAGATGCATTTTCTTTTATTGTATCTTTTGTGCGTGAGCTCTCTCTTTCATCTCTCCTATTCTGTTGGTGATGCTTGCACCTCTGTAGTTTCTCTTTCCTGGATTTTCTCTTCCCAAGATTACCTCAGATTGTGTTTTTACTTCATAGCATCTATTTCCATTTTCATGTCTTGATTAATTTTATTCATTTACCTTCTCTGTTTCATTGCATTTTCCTGTATTTTTGCAAGGAATTTATTAGTTTCCTATTTAAAGACCTCTATCATCTTCATAAGAATAGATTTAAGGTTAGGGTATCCAGGTCTGGCAATAGTGGGTTCTGGTATTAACATATTGCTCTGGCTTTTGTTGACTGTGTCCTTACACTGACATTTAGCCATCTTTTTGTAGCTGGTGTGGGCAGGACTTGCATTGGACTGCAGGTAAAGCTGGTTTTCCCAGGAGGCAGCAGACCTCCAGAAATTCAGGCAGAGTTGGTGGTCCCTGATGGTTGCAAGCATCCGGGATTGCAGGTAAAGGTGTGGATTGGAAGTAGAAGCCCAGAGTGGACAGGACAGAGCTCACAGCTCCTTGGATTGCTGGGGGTCCCAGCTGACAGTGGATTGAGGCGTGGGGACTTTACTTAGTTGTCTTGGGTGAGAGCAAGCCTCCTGGGATGCAGGCAGAGCTGTGGTCTGGAAATATAGACCAAGTCTGGGATTGCAGGTAGAAGTGTGCCATGTAAAGGGCAGCCTGGGCCCCTTGTGTCTGTCCCAATCTGGGAAGCACAGACATCTGTGTAAATCAGTAGGCAAGCCATTGCTGAAAACCCCTCTGGGTAAAGCAGTTGATGGGCTTTTCTGTAGCTTGGCCACAGAAGCATGTGGATGGGACTCAGCAGGTGGGCACTGAGGTAAGAAATGGCTAAATACAGCAAAGGTCTAAAACACTTAATCCTTTCCTTCTTGGGCCGGAGAGATGGCTCAGTGGTTAAGAGCACTGACTGTTCTTCCAGAGGTCCTGAGTTCAGCAACAACATGGTGGTTCACAACCACCTGTAATGAGATCTGATGCCCTCTTCTGATGTTACAATGTACTTAATTATATAATAAATAAACCTTTAAAAAGTTATTTCCTTCTTAATACAAGTGATCATTGCATGACTCTTTAAGTTTTATATGTACCTGAACTTCACACCTATGTTATATTGACTTAAAAAAAAAACTTATATTACACATTGTAGGTAGATAATAACTATTTACCTCTACTGCCTCCAATTCCAGCAGGGTATGATGTATGTATTGCTGTTATGACCCACAGTTTCCAAGAGAGTATTTCATTGTTATGAAATAACAGCAATTTGCATGAAATAGCATTACATTATCTTTTGTCACTTACTGGGCAGTTAAATACATTTTGTCATCGAAACACTGAATCTTTTATAAAGCTGTAAATACAGCTGTAGAAAACTAAAATGTTTTAACAGTTCTCCAGGATTTTTACAGATTTGTTCATAATCATGTAGTAGAGACGGTATATGCAAGTTGTAGCCAATATCTTGGAAATTTTATTCTCAGTATTTTTTTCTTTTCTCAAATACATTTGAGAACTGTTTCCCCGGCTCCATTCTCTTGGTGTATGTGAGTCTTTGTGGGTTGTGGTGTGTGCATACAAGTTTTTGAGTGTGTATGTGTGGGTACTCGTGTGTCTATATTTACTTGCTTGTCTATGGAACTGGTTTTGCAATCATTATCTTAATCTTATGTATGATACTTTCCTACTAGTTAACGTTCTGGATCACGATCCTAGCATATGGCCGGTTATGGTTGTGCATGCCTTGCATTTGTATGCTTGAGAGTAATAGGCGGGGCTATGATCAAATGGCCACGGGTTGATGTTCAGTCAGGACTACAAAATGAGTCCTTGTCTCAAGATACAATTCCTAATAAATGATCACATGTAGAAATTTGTTAAAACCACATTGTATCTAGAACCACTGTATGTACTCATTAGAAATTGCGCCTAGACTAATTGAGAAATGATCATTTTCAGAACGTATTTAAATGACTAATAACATGACTAATTGAGTTCCTTCATGGAACTTGAGACTATTATTCTGAGTGAGGTAACCCAGTCCCAAAAGGACATGCATGATATGTACTCACTTATAGGTGGATATTATCCATAAAATACAGGTACCGTGCTACACTCCACAAGCTCAAAGAAGCTAAACAAGAAGGAAGGCCTAAGTGAGGAACCTTGAATCTCACTTAGAAGGGGGAATAAAATGGTCATAAGCAGCAGATGGAGGGAGAGAGGGGGAGAGGGAAGGCAATGAGAGTGAATGGGGGGTTCAGCATCAGGTGTAGGGAAGGGCAGGAGAGATGGATAGATGGCTGTAAATTGAATGGAAATCTGCAACTCATAGGGGAGAGGAGGAAGGGGACATCTCTAGGAAGAAACAAAAACATGGGATAAGGGAGGTACCCAAGAATTAGTGGGAGTGAACCCTAGCTGTGACTCATAACACTGGGGACATGGAACCTGAGTAGGCCACCTCCTGGAGCCAGGCAGGAACTCCAGTGGAGCAATAGAGACACCAAGTCATCCTCAAAATTTGCAAGCCTAAAATTGTAAACCCTGTTTACAAGAAATGCAGGCAAGGGGGATGGACCAGACTGGGGGAATGTCCAAACAGTTAACCGTGGGGTTAGAGAGGGTCCACTGTAAGGGAAGACACACCAAAAATTTGGGTGACACCCTACATGGGATTAGGTCCCTTGCTGAATAAAAGGAACTGAAGTTAAGGGAAGCGCATCATCAAGATTCTTTGGTGAGTTTTAAACATTTTAATATTTATCCCGTTTCCTTCTTTTCATCTTTTCTATCTTTGCTCCATCATTACCTGTTTCCACCTTTACTTTCCTTATTTATTTATTTATTTATTTATTTATTTATTTATTTTCTTCATTTACTTTTGGTTTGGTCTCCAGCATCCCAGATCCCAGTCTGCACTGTAGCTAAGGATGACCTTGAACATAGGACCTTCTCCTCCCTCCCTGCTCTTAGGATGACAGGCATGTGCAATTTCTTTGTTTCTTGCCAGCTGTTTACTCACAGCAACAATAAAGTAACATACACAGCTGTGCTGAGCTGTGCTCTTAGTATTCCTTCCATGTTTGTTGCAGATCCTCAGGTAATTGAAAGTAGACATATGCTTTAAAGCCTGGATCTTCTACACCTGGTTCTGCTCAGTTCTCTGCTGCTTCTAACCAGAGCAGAATCAGCCACCTTCCTGGGTTTTTATCTTCCATTATATCTCTTCTGGGAGTTTTGTTGTGTAATGTAACTCTGTGGCATTCCTTGGTTCCGGATACTGTTAGGAGCAGAGCTGTAACACCATCTGGAGCAAAGCTGTAACACCTTCACTGGGAAAACCTTCCCAGGCAGGAGCAGCGCTGTAACATTTTCTCCAGAAAAACTTTACCCTTGCCACAACAGAGCTGTAACAAGTTCTCTGGGAAATCATCCCCAAGCAGAGCAGAACTGTTATAATTGTATTGGGGAAACTTTCCGTGCAGCTGGGCAGAACTTGTGTAGGGGAAGCTGGACCCTTCAGAGCTGCAATACTTTGTATGTCCTGTCTTTCTGAGAGCTCACATATAGTCTGTTGTTCTTGTATTTCAGTATGAAGATTTTTGGAATTGTATCTATGCGCCCTTTTAGTATTTTGTGAACATTGTGGCATCCAATACTTCTTAATTGTAAAAGAATTGTAGCTTTATTGACCTGACAAATATATCCTCTCCTCCATTTCCCATCATCTGGCTACTGACATTGACACCATCCTGCTGCTAAGCTAACCTTTCTCCTTCCTTTATTCCCAGCAAGGAGTTTCTCTGTGTCTCTTAGAACATATCATTACATCAGCAGTGTTTCCTTCATCTGTTTGAAAGAATTTACAGTTGACTTAAAGATTCATGCAATTCATAATAACTGATAATCCCTCTATCATTTCAATTAAAATTTTACCTACTTTCTCTTTGTACAAATACACTTACATAAAAATAGCATATATCCTATTGATAAACATGCAAACACCTGAAAGCCAAATAATATGGAATAGAAATCATTTGTAAAAGTCACATATCTGTGTTAAAATTCCAATATTATGTTTACCATTCGTAGTTGGCATGTGACTAACTTCTCTGAATGTGTTTTAATCGCATATTGTCCCATCCAGCAGGACAGTCAACAAGGGTCCCAAGGGTACCTGGAAGAGAATGGGGGACAAGAGAAGGATGCCAAGACAGGAGTCTGATCTAGGCGACAATTTTATTCTTTGCAACCTCTGGTTATATACTATAGCAAGACTAGGGGAAGAGGAAATCTTCAGGGGGCTGAAAGACCTTGATGTACTAGCCAATAAGGTAGTTGGCTCACACCTGCAGGATGTTGGCCTAGGTCTTGTAGGAAGCTGGCTCTTTGCAAAGGCCACAAGCATCCACTTGGCAAGCCTGTAACTAAGCAATGCTGACCACCAGATTTGTATTGGCACTTCTGTAAGCTTAGTTAAAACATTGGTTTTTTTTTCCACTGAGTTTGTCCTTTAGATGAACTTTCATATGTTCTTTTTCCCTCCTAATTAGCTCAATGTTGGGGTCTCAGGCAAGTCGGCTCCCCACAACATATAAGGTGGGAATACAGACATGGGCATATTTTACCTTACAATTGGTGGGTCTTTTACAATTAGGGGTTATCATGTGAAATTCAAATAAACTGATAGAATTTTTATTTTTTATGAAACGTGTATCTCAAAAAATTTTAAAGTACAATTAGAGAATGCAGAAAGGCTTTTTTTGATATATTCTGATCTGATTGCTAACATATTAGAACAATAAAAATTGTATATACATTTAATTAGATGGTCTGAGCAGGTAAAGTCACCTGCCACCAAGCCTGGTAATCTGAGTTCAGTTTCTGGAACCCACTTGATGGAAGCAAAGAAGCGATTCCTACAAATTGTCCTCTGACCTCTACATGCTAACGGTGGCATTCAGAAACCCAAAACAAATATACATTATGATGGTTTGTATATGCTTGGCCTAGGAATGACACTATTTGGAGGTGTGGCCTTGTTGGAGTAAGTGTGTCATTGTGGGCGTGGTTTTTAATACCCTCCTAGTAGCTGCCTGGAAGCCACTTTTCTCCTAGCAGCTTTCAGATGAAGTTGTAGAACGCTCAGGTCCTCCTGCACCACACTTGCCTGGACATTGCCATATGATAACAGACTGAACCTCTGAACCTGTAAGCCAGCACCAATTAAATGTTGTCTGTATAATAGTTGCCTTGGTCATGATATCTGTTCACAGCAGTAAAACCCTAAGACACATATACATAAATAAAGAATAAAAGTAACATGAAAAATTAATTACAATAAGCCATTTTTGTTGCTTAGTTAATAAATCCCAGTGGTCTTTTTCTGAACCACTCAATTAATTCACAAGGAACGGTACAAATTTTTGTATACAATTCAGAATCAAAGTAAAGAGCAAATGAGACCATCCAATCCCCTAGTACCAAATAGGTAAATGTAGATAATTGACTTAATTAAAAGAACTAGTTGATTCTCTTCTGGCATCTACATAGAGAAACATGGTACCAAATTTGTTCAGCAAAGATATTACACCAGTGGTCCCCATATTTGGTCCCTCAGAGGAACTCACTGTGTCATGCTGCCATGTCCTTTGTAGGATACTAAGGAAGTATAGGCGTAGAAGAGGACCAAGCTCCTGAAGATGTTGAGACACCAGCTGGCTCCCATGTTGGGGGATTTTCCTAAGTAGCAGCAAGAGGGGTGTTTTTGCTAGCATGATATAGGAGACTCAGAAGCCTAGTACTACCTGGGTTGAGATTGCTTCCAGGGGAATGTGGATGGGGGCTTCTGAAGCTGCTTCCAGGGGAATGTGGATGGGGGCTTCCGAAGCAAGGATGACTGGGAAAGTCCAGCCTCAGCATGAGGAGGCTCCTGAAAAGGGCGGGAATGGAAGCAGTGCCAACTCAATAATGACTCAGAGTCGACAGTGAATGCAAGCTGGTACTCTCTGTTCCTGAGGATTCTCATCCTTCCTTCTCCTTTCTGACCAGAGAGCCTGAACCCAGGCTTTTACTTAATAAAATTGCATCATCAAGGCTTTGATCATTGTTAATAGTTTTTATATCAATTATATGAGTCCAGGATCAATAGTCGCCATCTTTACTTCCTTAAAGCGGAAACTAAACACAAAGCAAAACCACACTCCCTTATAGGTTTTACTCAGCCTGATCTTCACAAGCAGCTGGGCATAGCCCTTGTGGTTTCCTGATACAGTAGACAGCAGTTTTTAATAACTATTTTCATGTAAAAAAGAAAGATAATATATTAATATATTAAAATTAATTCTTACAAACTTTTTTTTCCCATTGAAATCTTATTGGGTATATATTTTTTTAATCTTTATTAACTTGAGTATTTCTTATTTACATTTCGATTATTATTCCCCTTCCTGGTTTCTGGGCCAACATCCCCCTAACCTCTCCCCCTCCCCTTCTATATGGACTTCCCCTCCCCATCCTCACCCCATTACCACCCCCCAACAACCACGTTCACTGGGGGTTCAGTCTTGGCAAGACCAAGGGCTTCCCCTTCCACTGGTGCTCTTACTAGGCTATTCATTGCTACCTATGAGGTTGGAGCCCTGGGTCAGTCCATGTATAGTCTTTGGGTAGTGGCTTAGTCCCTGGAAGCTCTGGTTGGTGGGCATTGTTGTTCATATGGGGTCTCAAGCCCCTTCAAGCTCTTCCAGTCCTTTCTCAGATTTCTTAACGGGGGTCCCGATCTCAGTTCAGTGGATTGCTGCTGGCATTCGCCTATGTATTTGCTGTCTTACAAACTTTTAAAATGTATGTAACAAACACACTTAGCTCTCTTTACTATTCCTCCAGGTATTTTCTTCTCCAATTCTTCAAGTAGCCAGGAGAACAAAGGGCTAACTTTTTATATGCTTATACATCATCTTTTAATTCTCTAATCTTTATTTTCTCATCCTTGCGGTTCTGTAGCCTCATGTAGCTTCCTCTAATACTATTTGTTTCTAGATCATCTGTCTTCTATAAAAGAAACCCACTTATCATTATCAATTGCCATTTTCAATTCACTTGTAGTTTATTGATTCCTTTCTATCCATGCCTTTTCTTCTTGAGACCACTTTACCTCTTTATCCTTGATGCCCCAAGTTCACTGCGGCTAATTAAAGCAGCAATCATTGGATCAGAGGGTACATGTATCTCTTTATAATTCCAAGTTCAAGGTCAGGTCTGGCAATCAACCACCTCTACAAAGAACCATGTAGGTTTTTACAACCATTGTGGTTATGTGGTCTAGATCCTTTGCCATGGCCCTAAAGGCCAAGAGGAAGGCAGTTCCTGATTCCAGAGAACTGCATCTGTTTTATTTATAGTGTGATTAGCTCTGTGTAATGGGGGAAGTGTATTCCTCAGAAAGAAACATTGAAAGTAAAATAGTAAAGACATCGGATTAGCTTCAGGGCAACAGCAACCATCAGCACACATGGGGATCATGGGAGTCAATGGCCTGGTGATATTCCAGGGATAGGAAGTGTCACGCCTCCCCTTATGCAACCATGCCGGCCCAGGCAAACAGATGAGGATACAGGGGTATTCTTTCAGAAACATAAGACATGGAATTTTTAGGCCAAGCATTATTGCAACATATGTGAAATGTTCACTTTGGTAAGTCATTTGGAAAGAATCCGGTGCCAAGAGTTTACTGGTGTATTGTCACATTGGTGTCCTCTACATATCATATGTCATCTAGATAACTAGATACTAGAGATATACAGAGGCAGGTGTTTAGCATAAACCACATACATTTGCATATTTCCACTAAAACTTGATGACCCTGTTATCTCCAGCTGATTTGACTGAGAGAGCTGTCATTTTACCTGCCAAGTAGAAAGAGGGGATTAAAATCAAGGCCACTACAGAGCACAACACAGGGCTTTTGACTCAGGTGTTGTGGGTCATAGTTGGAGGAAAATGGAGAGTGAAAACCTGTCTGTACCACACTCTGCTTGGGTTACAGGGGCAGCCATTAGCAGGAAGGCAAGTGGGTAACAGAAAGGAGGTCTATCTGGCCACACAGAGACACCACAGACCCTGCAACATGTAGAGACCAGAATAAATCCCAACTTTTATCTTCCATGTACAAGGGCAAGCCTCTGGATTCTGTTGTTCTCTGATGACTCAAGTTCTCCATTTGTGTTGCTGGAAATGACAGAATATCCTTCTTACTTTGGGGATATTCTTCTTCACTGTGTAAAATGTCACACTTTTTACTGCATTTACCATGTAAGTTGAGCACACATCTTGACTTATGGTAGTGATGCTGAGAAAAATGCAGATATCTCCTTAAGGACCACTGGAAATTCCTGTGGACAGAACCCTGTAATACAAGAGCTGGCTGGTACGATCTCCACTTCTCTTTTGTTCAAGAGATGTGCTGCTTCAAACACAGCTATGTTATGTTAGTGCAGCATGGGGAAGGGAGCATACGGTCACTGTACCTACCAGCTGCAAGAAAAACTGACCATTGAGACATAGGATGGCCAACATTCAAGACAATGCTGATGTCTTCTTAGGCCTTTGCAAAAGAGAAAAACTGTCCTTAGTTTCTCCAAGCTGCCTCAGATAGTTTTCTCAACACTTGTTCACAACAACGGGTCAGATTAAGGTAGTGGGTGTTGCTGGGATTAGAACACATTTTCCTTTTCTATTCTTTAGTCTAACTGTTAGTGTGGCTGGCTCAGGCCCTACTTCTGTGTCAGTCAGCAGGAGCTCGTCCATCAAGCAGACCTGAATAGAGAGGGTTTGGGAAGGATTATAAAGAGTCCAGGTGTTCATCACCCTGTAACTGACCACCTATGCTGGACTGCCTATGCCAAGAAGCATCACTGGGGTGCCTCAGTTCCACCATGGGTGTCTGTGCTCAGAAAGAAGACTAAGCACAGGTTGACACCTGCAGTACTACTTATTAAAGAGAAATGAGTTGTAGTCTCATGAAGCAAAGAGATGTGAGCACAAAGGGACTTCTCTTACAGAGTCACACAAGATACACTGAATTTCTCTGTCAGTTCATTGTCACAAACATGTGAAATGTTTGCTAAAAAACATACAGAAATTTGATGACAGTGTTTACTCTTGGTTTGTCACATGACAAACAAAGCCCAACTTCCCAGACTCCCAGAGACGTAGGTGTTCAGCATAAATGACATAGATTTCGTACCTTTCCGATATTTTATACACTCTTCATGACATTGTTATGATTGTAGACAGTGGCATGCTGTCCTCTGAGAGGCTCCACCCACCAGCTGACTCAGACAGATGCATGTACCCACAACCAAACAGTGGGTGGGATTTGGGGACTCTTAAAGAAAAATAGAAGAACTATGGGCCCCCAAGGGTATAGGACCAACAGAGGAAGACCAAGAGAGTCAACTGACCTAGACTCTGGGGGCTCTCAGAACATAACGAACCAACCAAAGAACACATTCCTGCTAGACCTAGACCTCCCTGCACATATGCAGCTTGGCCTTCATGTGGGTCTCCAACAACTGGAATGGAGACTATCTCAAAAGCTGTTGTTTGTATGTAGGATATGTTCTACTAGCTGCGCTGCCCTGTCTGGACTCAGTGGGAGAGGAAGCACCTAGTCTTGAAGAGACTTGAAGCGCAGGGGAAACCCAGAGGGCCCAAACACACTCAGAAGAGAAGGGGAGGGGGAAAGGGGACAGGACTGTTTGGAGGGTGGCCAGATGGGGGGCAGTGAGCACAATGTAATGCAAATAAGTAAAAAATTAAATTATATTGAAAAAGATATTTTATATACATATTACTAAAAGGTAGGAATTTTCCTGACAGCTAGTTTTACATTTCCCAGGCTGGGTACATTTGTCAAACATTGAGAGAAGCTGCTATTAGTGCTTCAAGCATCCATGCACAGAGAGGAGAGAGTCTCAGAACATGTCTCAATTGCTACAGAAGGGGTTCAAGGACTACTGTTGATGTCTTCTTCGTGGTCTTTAGTCATGGTCAAAGGTGGAAGTTAGTGTTTAAGATTTACTAGGAGCCAGTCGGACTTGTAAAATTTCATGGCAAAAATAATTTTACTTTCAGAGATTATGTTAAAGACAATTATTTTACTTAATTTTTGGTGAGCCTAATAAGTTAATTGGGCTTGACTATAGAACATGGATGAGATTTATTGATAGACGCATAGGTGTTCCCCAAAGAGCAACGTAATTGCAAATCCATACACCATCATGAATAGTGACATCTTGAAAGCAGTATCTTTGAGTCCCTTTTACATTAACATTCTACTTTTTATACAGTATATCATCTCCCTAGATCACTCTCAGCTATGTGAGGGGGAATTATGTAAGATTCCAGGTGACATGTTATTGACCCTCCTTAAAAGAATATCAAGACTTCATTGCATTGACTACCACTGTTTTGTTCTACTCTAGTTGTCGTGGTTATGAGGGAAAAGTCCAGGATGGCTTCTATTTTTCCTGGAAGAAAAAGCATGACATCATGCTTGTTTGGGGCTGTAAATATTTCTGTGAGCAAAATTTTCTTATGGCAGCCTAGATAAAGAACACAGAAGAAAGAAGTTTTGCTCTTTTCCTGCTGGCCCCCATTCTCACTTCCTGGGTGTAAGAGCCTATCTCTTCAGGATTCAGATGTACACTGGAATGCACAGTCTTGTGGACTGGACAACTACTGAACTTTGGACTTTCTTTTTAGAGAGAGTCATTGTTGGACTAAATTGATCACAGAGTGTAAGCCAACTGGCTAATCCTCCTTTGTGTTCCCTGGGTATCACAAGTAATACACTGTTATGTTTACAGAGAGAAGCCTGGCATAACTGTCCTCTAAGAGGCTACACCCAGCAGCCAATGGAAGGAAGTGTAGAGACCCACAGTGAAACATTAGATGGAGCCTGGGGACTCTTACTGAAGAGCTGGGAAAAGGATTGAAGGACCAGAAAAGGACAGGGATTCCACAAGAAAACCAAGAGAGACAAGATACTGAATACACCTGGGCTCCCAGAGACTGCATTACCAAAGAGTGAGCGCCTGCTGGACCTAGGTACCTACACACAGGTAGCAGATAAGCAATTTGGTCTTTATATGGATACCCAAACAACTGGAATGGAAGCTGATCCTGAATCCGTTTCGTGCCTGCCTATAGATCCAGTTCCCCTAACCAGACCAGGTCATCTGGCCTCAGCAGGTGAGAATGTATCTAATCTTGCAATGACTTCATGGGTCAGGGTTACGATGGGGATGGAGTGGGTGACTCCCTCTTCTCAAATGAGAAAGGGAGGAAAGGGTGGAAGATATATGTGAAGTGGCACTGGAAAGAGAGGGGGTACTGATGCTGTGATGTAGGGTGAATAAATAAATTCAAAATTATCTTAAACTAGGGACATACTTTACTTATTTTTTACTTTTATATAGAATATTTCTTCTGCTAGGAAAAAAAAGCAACTGTGGATGTAGCAGTAGAAATGGAGAAACATCAATATTAAACCTGGAATGGAAAGACTTAAGTCTATCCATAAGTATATGTAATAGGGATGTAAAGAAATTAAATTGAAAAGGGTTATGCTAAACCCAGAAGTCAGTCCATATATTAGAATGAATTTCCAGCCCTGAATTCCACTGTGTTAAGAAATACAGATGTGGCATTCCAGTTGTTAATCCCTACTAGAATTCCTATCTTAATATTTACTGAAGGTATTTCTGTAATCTTGTGTCTACTTTAATAAAAATCAGTTCTATACAATTATGACTTTATTTCTTCATATAGTTTTTTTTAAATCATTGAACACCCCACCACCCTACTGTCATGGCCCTTCCAATACCCGCTAAACCTCCAATTCTTCTCAATGAGTTGCCTGTTTTTAGGTCATTGTTTTTTGTGCTTCATGAACTGGGTTTAAGTAGGGTTGTTTATGTGATTGTTAATGGAGTTTATTTACAAGGATGTGCAAACACCACTCCAGCAGAACATGACATTTCTTCTCTTGACAAACACTAGATGTTAAATACTCCTTGGTATACAATGTTGGCAAGTGACGCCTTACCTGAATTACAGGTGCATTTATGAGTGTAATAGCCAAGTAATCAGTGTGTCACAGCATTTCATCCCATCACCTGCCTCTTGCACACTTTCCAACCCTCTTCCACGGGGCTTTCTTAGCATTACAGGGAAGATACCCCTGTTCTACTTAGTGCTGGGCCCTCAATGGTTGCATACTCCCAGCACTTTAATCAGGCATGAATCTGGCAGAGGTTTACTGTTTGCTACCTATTTCCTTTCCCTGAAACACAACAATCACCCATGTGAAGGGGAAAGGGAAGGTGTGAGAAATCATTCCACCCATCTCCAGGGTTCTCCTCACAGAGACCTCTCAGAAGCCTTTTGGCATTGGTGGGACCACAAAACCCAATTAACAGATCCCTCCCAAGTGACCCAGCATGAGCTGTGGCAGAGTCCCCAGCATCCCTCTAAAGGGGACTCCATTCTGACTGTAGCCCTTAGTTGATTTAGCCTTTAGTTGAACTCTCACATTGAGTGTCTAATTCTATTCATTTACACATCTCCAATCTGCTTCACAGCGACTTTGAGTTATGGTGTTACTTACTGTGAATCTAATAAGAGAACTCTGGGAGTGGGGGTGCATGTGGGGGAGGGTGATGCGTCCAGTCCTTCTGCCTCTCAAATACATGCTTGCCAAAATGAACCTATGCTTTTTATCAGTCTGAAGGCTAGCAGTCCCTTCACCGATTCCTAGGACTTACCGGGTTCCTTTGTGCTCCTGAAGCCTTTGTCCTGGCATGCTGGTAAGACAAGTTCCCTATAGACTAATAGGTCTTCTGGCAACATGTGAGGTTAGCACTCCTGGCATTCTGGGGTTTGACAATCTTGCAACAGGGAAGGTGAAACTACTCTGAATCTCAGATAGGAACCTTCCAAAATTAGGTGGGATCCGCATACAGGGACAGGATGCTGAGGCTTTCAGCCAGAAAACACGGTTCACCAGTACTAGCATTGACCAGCGGATTCACAGCTAAACTGATAAAGCTGCTTTGGAGCCATAACTTCTTATATTGTTACTGAAGACCTTCCCCTTTGCCCTAGTCTTCCAGTTAGTTGCCCAAGTCAAAGTCAGTTCCAGGTTTCCTTGCATATCTCACCGTCCTTAAGTGTGACATCTCCATGAGTAAAGCTGCGGTTATGTAAATGGTTTGGGCAAGAATTAATTCTTTCAAGACAGTATTAACCAGTTCTGCTGCAGACACTCAAACTTCACAACACTTATCAGCTCTTCCTCAGTGGTATGTTCCACAATGACATATATGTCATGCTAAGTGTCACTGACCAGGATGGATTGTATAATATTTGTGTCTTCCCATGATTTCATGACCCCAACTCAGATATGAAGGTGATCTTTGAGAATTGTTATTAGAATTTATTTTGTATAAAGTGAAAAGTATCATCTAATTTCATCCTTCTGCATGAAGAATGGTGTTGTAAAAGAACCATTAGTCTTTCTTCCAATGTATGTCTTTGTCCTCTTTGTAAAAATTTTAAGGGAATGCGATTTTCTTGTTTGACATTGAGATCTTCTCTTATTCTCTTGGTCTGTCTGTCTATTTTGTTATTCTAGGGCCAGGCTGTCTTTACCACTAAGTCTTTTGTAAAATTTGAGATTGGGTATTGTAATATTCCTGCAATAATTTCACAACTAGGATTGTCTTGGCTATTTGTGGTCTTTTGCAGCTCAACATAAACTCTTGTCTTTTCTTGTACATATTTGAGATATGAATTCCACTCCTGGATATTAATCCGAGAACTCCACAATCTCCTACGTAGATATTTGCTCTCATATTCTTATTTACTACTGCTTGAACCCATGTAGCAGGGAAGTGGAACTAAGCTAATAATTGTCTATCAGCAGTTGAGTAATGAATACTAGGTCCTCATAACACAGCTCTGAACAAAAATTTAACTGACAATTTTGCAGAAAAACTGATGTATTTAGGATGTATAATATTAGAAGAGATCTCTCAAGCTCAGAAAGACAAACTGCATGTTCTTACTCAGTTGTGAAACCTAGTCTGTGATATATAAATATACATGCATATAAATATATATTATGAATGTCGGTATAGAATAACATGTTGAAAGAAGAACAAGACAGCAAATATGTGATGAGGAAGAACTGAATGGAGACATGAAGGATGCTTTGTTCAGATAACTGAGATATGTCTGATTATACTCAGACACCACAGCACTGAATCATGCAGACAGTAATTCAGCCAAACTTTCATTTTGCACGTACAAGAACAAGCCTCTAGTTCCTGTTTTTCTGTGATGATTCAGGTCACTTACCATTACATCCTCCATATATGATGCTGGGAATGACAGAATGCCATGAGAACGCAAATAATGATGGCTCCCACCATCCTGGCCCACAACCCCTAGAATGGAGCTATAAGTATATCCACTCTCTGTGGCATCTGTGTATAGCCAGATGGATCTCTTTTCTGTTACCAGCTTCTTCTTCATGCTATGACTGCTCCTGAGAGCAACCCAAGCAGATTGTGGTACAGACGTTTTCACTCTCCCTTTTCCTCCATCTGCGATCCACAAAAGTCCCAAGTCCCTGTGTTGTGCCCTGTAGTGGTCCTGACTTTATTCCTCTTTTCCAATTAGCAGGTGGAATGACAGCTGTCTCAGTCCAATCAGCCTGGTGTAACAGGGTAGACAGACAAGTTTACAGGAATATGAACATCGGTGTGGTTTATGTTGAACACCTGCTTCTGCATAACTCTGGTCAGTTGACATATGCTAAGTAGAGGACATTAATGTGACAGTATACCAATAAGGTCTGGGCAGTGATTTCCTTAAAATTATTTTCCAAGGTAAGTCTTTCTTTTTTTTTTTAAATGTGTTTATTTATAATACACTGTAGCTGTCTTCAGACCCACCAGAAGAGGGAATCAGACCTCATTACAGATGGTTGTGAGCCACCATGTGGTTGCTGGGGTTTGAACTCAGGACCTCTGGAAGAGCAGTCAGTGCTCTTAACCACTGAGCCATCTCTCCAGCCCCAAGGTAAGTCTTTCACATATGTTTTGACAATGCTTTGCCTAAGAGATTTCATGTCTCCTCTGTTACCCTTGCTTCTGATGTTCCTTTTTTTTTTTTTTTTTTTTTTTTTTTTTTTTTTTTTTTTTTTTTTTGTGGGGACCGAACCCAGGGCCTTGCGCTTGCTAGGCAAGCGCTCTACCGCTGAGCTAAATCCCCAACCCCTTTGTAAGCATTCTTAACCCAAGTATGACTAGCCTTCTGAGTCTCATGTATCCTGTCATTGCCTACACCATTCCTGATGACACTTAGGGAAATCGCCCAGTACAAGGGTCTACAATTAGTGCTCAGAAGTCAAGAGGATGGGACTGGAGCAATGGCTCAGTGGTTAAGAGCACTGACTGCTCTTCCAGAGGTCCTGAGTTCAATTCCCAGCAACTACATGATAGCTCACAACCATCTGTAATGGGATCTGATGCCCTGTTCTGTGTGTATGCAGACATTGATGATGTACTCACATATATAAAATAAACAAATAAAAAAATTTTAAAAAAAAAGAAGTCAGAGGACAATTTGTAGGAATCACTTCTTTTCTTCCACCAAGTGAGCTCCAGAGACTGAACTCAGATCACCAGGCTTGGTGGCAAGTGACTTTACCTGCTCAGCCTTTGAGCAGGCTATCTTTAATTAAATTTGTGAAAAATTTTTATTGTTCTGATTCATTAGCAATCAGATCAGAATATATCAAGAAACTTCTGGATCCTCTAATTGTACTTTTGAAAATTTTGAGATACAAATTCCATTAACAAAAGAAAAATTGGAACAAGTAGTTAAATTTCATTAGTCACGTACCAACTGTGAATGCTAAAAAATAACACAGATATGTGACTTTTACAAATGATTTCTGTTCCATAGTGCTTGGCTTCATGGTGTTGCCATGCTTATCAGTTATCTATCTATCTATCTATCTATCTATCTATCTATCTACCTACCTACCTACCTACCTACCTACCTACCTACCTATGTATCTATCTGCATGCCAATTCTTTTTGTTTAACTTATTCACTTTACTAGGAAATCTCTTGTCATTTTGTTTTCACATCCAGGTAACTTTGAACCTCCTGAAAACAGAGCAGGATCTCTTAGGGTCAGATTACAAAACTAAGGCACAAAATTACTCATGTTATGAATTATATTTGAATAATATGTTCTTCACATGATCATTTCCGAATTATTCTAGGCACAATTCATAATGAAGGCACACAGTGGTTCTACATACAAAGACAGGGTCTGATCTTGGAGTCCCAGCTGAGCATCAACTTGTGATCATCTGATCGTACCACTGCCTATTACTCATGTGCCAAGAATTAAAAGCTTGCCCAATATAGCCATATACTAGGATCTTGAGACAGAATAGAAACTAGTTATAAAGCATCATATATAAGACTAAGACAGTGACTGCAGAACAAGATCTAAACACAAGCAAATAAACACAGACACACAAGGGCACACACGCTAGCACACTCCACAACTCCCATCACAGAACACAACCCCCAAACACTCCCACACACCAAGAGTAGGGAGCCAGGCAAATAGTTCTCTAATGTATTTGAGAAAAGAAAAAAATATTGAGAATAAAATTTCTGAGACATTTGATACAGCTTGGGTATACAGTCTCTAATACCTGATTATGAACAATTCTGAAAGATACCTGGAGAATTTTACAACTATTTTACTTCATCTAAGAGTTTTATAACTGATTCAAAGTTTTAACAACACACTGTATTTAAAGTTGAAAACACAACTTTCAATAATTGCCAAATGTGTCAAAAGAGAATGTACCACTATTGTCATGCAAATTTTTATTTTTTCATAACAATGCAATACTCTCCTGGAAACTCTGGGTGGTAACAGTAATACAGACATCATGTCCTGATTGGATTGGAGGCACTATAGGCAAATAGACCCATCTACCTACAATGTGTACAAGTTAGGTATTACCAAATATAAGTTACTTTCAAGCCAATCTAACACGCTGTGAAGTTCAGGTACATATAAAACTCAAAGAGCCATGCAATGACTACGTGTATTAAAAATAAACAATTGAGTATTTTAGATTTTGATGTATTTAAATCTTTCTCACCTCAGGCATCAATAATGCCTCAGTGCCCACTTGCCAAGTTCAACTCACTGGCACAGGAAACAACTTCCTGAGCACAACATCAGTATCTCAGGAACTTGGATGAACAATTAGTAAATGGGACCTTAGGAAACTGAAAAGTAAGGTGAACGACACCATCGATAAGACAAAGTGGAAGCCCACAGAATGGGAAAACACATGCAAAAGAGGACTCATACCTGAAATACACAGAGAACCCAAGTTAGAGAACAACAAAACAAACAACCCAATTAAAAAGGGAGTACAGAGCTAAACAGATTTTTCTCAAAAGAAGATTCTCTAATGGCTGAGAAGCTATAAATGTTCAACATCCTTCGTCCTCAGGAAAATGCAAATAAAAATGATGGTAAGATTTCACCTTACGCCGTTCAGAATGGTTTAGATGAAAAATTCTAGGGACAGCACATGCAGGCAGGGATGTGGAGCAAATGGAACACTCCTCCATTGCTGGTGGGCGTGCAAGCCTGTGCAATGGCTCTGGAAATTAATTTGGTTATCAGGTTTCTCAGAAAACTTGGAATTCTACTCATGGCACAATCATACAACTCGTGGGTATATACCCAACATATGTTCCAGCATACCACAAGATACCTGTTCCATTCTGGTTATAGGAGCTTTATTTGTAATAGTCAGAAACTGGAAAACTGTCTGGATGTTCCTCAACAGAATGGATAAAGAAAATGTGGTTCATTTATACAAGGGAGACTACTCCGTCATTAAAAACAAGGACAGCAAATGAATGGAACCATAAATTATCATCCCGGGTAAACTAATCCAGACTCTAAAAGGTATGCATGGTATGAACTCTGTTTAAGAGGATTTTAGCCACAATGTACAATGGTACAATCCACAGACCCAAACAGGCTAAATTACAAGGAGGACACAAGGCAGGATGCTTGAAATCCCACTCAGAGGGGGAAGTAAGTCTTCAGAGGCAGATGGAGGGAGGCAACTGTGTTTCTTACCAGTTTGTATCCTTTTATGTCTTAGGCGTTGACTATTCCACACAAAGGTGTTACCACATTGGTCACATTCACAGGGTCCTTCTCCAGTATGTGTTCTTCAATGTATTTGGAGACTATGGTGATGTGGAAAGGCTTTACCACATTGTCTACATTCATAGGGTTAGTCTCCTGTATGTGTTCTTCTATGATACAAGAAAACAGTTAGGCATGAAAAGGCTTTGCCATATTGATTATATTAATAAGGTTTCTCACCAGTAAGTGTTCTCTTATGCACTTGTAGACTACTGTGACTTGCCAAGGGTTTACCACCTTTCTTTCGTTCATAGAGTTTCTCTCTAGTGTGTATTCTTCTATGTGTTAGAAGATGATTGTTCCGTGCAAAGGCTTTACCACATTGGTCACATTCAAAGGGCTTCTCTCCAGTATGTGTTCTTTTATGTGTTTGAAAATGACTGTGATGTATGAAGGCTTTACCGCATTCATTACATTCATATGGTCTCTCTCCAGTATGTGTTCTTTTATGATACAGGAGACCACTTTGACATGCAAAGGCTTTATCACATTGATTGCATTCATAGGGTTTCTCTCCTGTATGAGTTCTTTTATGTATATAGAGACCACTTTGACATGCAAAGCCTTTACCACATTGTTTACATTCATACGGTTTCTCTCCTGTATGAATTCTTTTATGCCTTTGAAGAGAACTGTGTTGTGAAAAGTCTTTACCACATTGGTTACACTCATAGGGTTTCTCACCAGTATGTATTCTTTTATGTCTTAGGAGATGACGATTTCCTGAAAAGGCTTTACCACATTGGCTACATTTAAAGGATTTCTGTCCAGTATGTGTTCTTTTATGTTTTTGAAGATCACTGTGATATACAAAGGCTTCACCACACTGATTGCATTCATAAGGTTTTTCTCCTGTATGTGTTCTTTTATGATATTGTAGACCACTTTGACATCCAAGGGCTTTACCACTTTGACTACACTCATGAGATTTCTCTCCTTTATGAACTCTTTTATGCCTTTGAAGACAACTGTGAGATGCAAAGTCTTTACCACACTGGTTACACTCATAGGGTTTCTCTCTACCAAGTTTTGTTTTATGTATGTGGAGACTACTACGATATGCAAAGGCTTCACAATGTTGGACACCTTCATAGGGTTTCTCTCCAGTATGAATTCTTTCTTGTCTTTGGTTATGACTCTGAAATGTAGAGGTTTTACCACATTGAATAAACTCAGAGAGTTGCTCTTTAGTAAGACTTCTTGTGTGCCTGCAAACACAAATTTGAAAACTTTCATACATTCATTACACACATGAATATTTTCATTTGTATGAATAAGTTACAATTTGGTCTAATTGTAAAGAACAACCTGACTTTAATGTGTTATCCCTTTGTTTACAAGGGGACTTCGTTGTGGGTTCTCTTGCATTTTTGAAGATGCATGGACTGGGAAGAGCACTGATCCATGGCTCATATTTACAATGTCCTTTTTTCTATATGAGTTTGTTCACATATCTGAAGAGAACAAGAAAAACTCGGAGCTTTACCACTGATTGCACTTATAACTTTTGCTATGGTAAGAATAATACTACATTTGCAAAGTGAACCAAGGCAAATAGAATTTCCACATCACTAATACTCATATAGTAATAGTCCACAGTGTGAGTTTGTAGATGTCCCAAATAAGGCTGGAAAACTATTTGTAAACTTGTAGCATATTTAGAAAGTCTACACAAACTAGGGAATACTACATGTGTCTTCTAATTGTGCTGGAAGACAAAGAGGTTTGTTGTTTCTTTCAATATTCCTATTTTCACATGGCTTGTATCCATTGTGACATATGACATCCCTAATAAAAAGGATTAATTCAAAGAAGAGTAGCAAGTAAAAGCATTCCACACTGAATTCACACAGTTTCACTTTCTTTACTCATACAGCTGTGTTACAGGAATTAAGGTTTCTCCACTAGAACATTCTGGACTTCCTAAACTACCCATCTCACTAAATTAGCAATGATTGACACCAGCTTTAGTATGGACTATTTGCTTATTAGAAGGCTTTGGAAATAAACTTATCACCTACTCAGTGTGTGTACCGTGCAATGTGTAAGTGGTAGTAGACTGAGCATTTAGTTCTTCAGTACTTCTATTGGGCTGTGATTCAAATGGTGAGATCTGTTAAAGCACTGTTTCCTTGTCTTTGTACTTAGAGGAATTGCCTGGTAAACACAAATTAGATACTTGACATTGACGTACATGGTTATGTGAGAATTTAATAATCATCCATAACTTAAGTTAAAGTAGTACTTTTTTTTACTAGAGATTGCTCAATTGTTAAGAACCCTGACTGCTCTTCCAGAGGTCCTGAGTTCAATTCCCAGCAACCACATGGTGGCTCACAACCATCTGTAATGGGATCTGATGCCCTCTTCTGGTGTGTCTGAGTACAGCAACAATATATTCAGATATATTAAATAAATAATAAATAAATAATATTAAAAAAAAACCTGTAGGACCTATTAAAAATTCTTCCAAGGCATATTTTTATCAGTTTGCATGTAAAAATTACCTTCCATATCTTCTAGAACTTTGAAAACGTTCTTCAATATTATGGTCTTCCCAAACGTAGCCTAAAATATAGTATCAGAGACCATATGTTATACTATTGGAAATTAGGCAAAATTTAAGTTACTAAAACTTCAGTGAACTTTAGAACCATGCCTGATTTATTCACCATATTTTACTATTCTCAGCTGAAATTATAAGAACAAATAACAATTAAGAAAGAAACAGTCATCCCTACATGTTAAAAAGTGAAAGGAAATTCACTGTCTTACCTATAGCAGTGAGATTCCTGTAGGTCTCCAGCATCACATCTTTGTAGAGACTCTTCTGAGAAGGATCCAGCAAAGCCCACTCTTCCTGAGTGAAGTGCACATGTACATCATCATAGGTCACTATACCCTAAAAAAATCCCATACATGTGTACATAAGAAAACAGGTAATTACTCACAACATTGTAAATGTATACTTCCTTGAGAATATAGCCATACAATTCTGGTAATTCCTGCACTTAATTTCTGACACAAACACTCTAATGGTATCAAGAAGGAAACTGAATGATTGAGAGTCACCTCTGTCACTTCTGCAGCCCTTGGATAGGATAATGAGTTCAAGAGAAATGATAATTAACAGACATAAAGGCACAGAAGCAAACACATCAATGGTACTGAGCCCACATCAGATAAATTGTATGAACAATTACTAACTAAAAAAAGACGTGCAGGGTGTGTTCACTCCTGTCTTTACTCCCACTAGTGAGGAGGCAGACTCAGGTGTGTGACACTAAATTGGATGGCACCTGCTCTACGCCTTGAATTCCAGGAGTTCAGAAGTTACGTATTAAGACTCTAATTTCCCTGCAAAAATCAAGCAAACAAAAAAGATAGAAAAAACTCAAAGGTCTTCATTGAAGTCTCTACAAAGAATTATACATTCACTCCAAGTCTGTATTCATTTTTCAAAAAAGCTCAAATGACACAGTTTCAACGGTAAAATTAATAAGATCTTAATAAAAGGGAATGCATATTTAAATGTTTATAGAGGGACAAATGAAAACAAGAGCAATATAAATCTTGATCATGAATTAGAAACAAAGGGCAGGAGAGGTGGATCACCAGAGATATTGCCTGTATTGGAGTAAACTGCCAATATTTACATTGTACCAAGTTCAGAAGTTCTGAGAGTATCTTCTGCCTAATGTGAGCATCAGGCACACATGATCTACATATTCCTACATACAGGAAAAATACTCTTAGTCATTAAAAAATTCATAACACACCCGACAGGTAGTAATGATGCCACATACCTGCAATCCAATGGAACATCCATGTAGTATCAATGACATGAATACATGACATTATGAGAAATATAATACACTCTCTGAAAGTTTCAAAATTCAAGTGTGGATGAATTTCAGCATACCAACATACACTTGCATATGCAAACTCTACATTCCAAGCCCAACAGCTAATACTATAAAAACAGAACAAACCAGGATTTTGCCCCACATCCAATCATAGCATTCTGGACTCACTTCACTAAATAGTGCTGCCTGGTCCGGAAACCTACTTTCAGGCCAGCCAGAGACACACAGGGATACTTTGTCTTCAAGATCAAAAAAGAGAGATGGCTCAGTGGTTAAGAGCACTAACTGCTCTTTCAGAGGTCCTGAGTCCAAACCACAGCAATCACATGGTGGCTCATAACCATCTGTAATGAGATCTGATGCCCTCTTCTGGTGTGTCTGAAGACTACGGTGTACTCATATATAATAAATATATCTTTTAAAAAAGATCAAAAACAAAAAAAAAAAAACAAAACAAAAAATATAAAAATGTCAGTGAAATGCCTTAGCATCGAATCCTCTCATGAAAATATATTTAGGGCATAAAGGTCAGTGTGGGCTCTCCAGACACCGCCCAGACCTGAAGGGACCGGATCAACAGTTCTCTGCACCCAAATCCCGTGGGAGGGAGAGCTAAGCCTTCAGAGGGGCAGACACGCCAGGGAAGCCAGAAGAGCTAAAAACTGCCCACATTTCTGACTCCAGAGGAAAACACGTAATGCCATCTGGGACCCCGATGCTCGGGGGCCCCGGGGAAAAGGCAGCGCAGGCCCTCCTGGTTGCCACCCTCACGGAGAGCTCAACAGCAGCCCCCCACAAGCATCTTGAGCTGCGGGACCACAGGTAAGAACAACTTTTCTGCTCCAAGCGACCTGCCTGGTGGACTCAGGATACAGGCCCACAGGAACAGCTGAAGACCAGTAGACAGGAAAGACGACATGCCCGAAAGCAGGACACTCTGACCACATAACTGGCTGAAAGAAAACAGGAAAACAGGTCTACAGCAGTCCTGACACACAGGCCTATAGGACGGTCTAGTCACTGTCAGAAATAGCAGAACAAGGTAACACCAGAGACAACCTGATGGCGAGAGGCAAGCGCAGGAACCCAAGCAACATGGTTCTTGGAACCCAAACCAAGACTACATGGCATCATCACAGCCCAATACTCCCATCAAGCAAACGCTGAATATCAAAACACACCAGAAAAGTAAGATCTAGATTTAAAATCACATTTGATCATGATTCTGGAGGACTTCAAGAAAGACATGAAGAATTCCCTTAGAGAAACGCAGGAAAACATAAACAAACAAGTAGAAGCCTATAGAGAGGAATCACAAAAATCCCTGAAAGAATTACAGGAAAACACAATCAAACAGTTGAAGGAATTAAAAATGGAAATAGAAACAATGAAGAAAGAACACAGGGAAACAACCCTGGACATAGAAAACCAAAGGAAGAGACAAGGAGCCACAGATACAAGTATCACCAACAGAATACAAGAGATAGAAGAGAGAATCTCAGGAGCAGAAGATTCCATAGAAATCATCGACACAACTGTCAAAGATAATGTATAACGGAAAAAGCTACAGGTCCAAAACATACAGGAAATCCAGGACTCAATGAAAAGATCAAACCTAAGGATAATAGGTATAGAAGAGAGTGAAGACTCCCAGTTCAAAGGACCACTAAATATCTTCAACAAAATCATAGAAGAAAACTTCCTGGGGTTGGGGATTTAGCTCAGTGGTAGAGCGCTTGCCTAGCAAGCACAAGGCCCTGGGTTTGGTACCCAGCTCTGAGGAAAAAAAAAAAAGGAAGCTTCCCTAACCTAAAGAAAGAGATGCCCATAAATATACAAGAAGCCTACAGAACTCCAAATAGATTGGACCAGAAAAGAAACTCCTCCCGTCACATAATAGTCAAAACACCAAATGCACAAAACAAAGAAAGAATATTGAAAGCAGTAAGGGAAAAAGGTCAAGTAACATATAAAGGCAGACCTATCAGAAATCACACCTGACTTCTCACCAGAGACTATGAAAGCCAGCAGATCCTGGACAGATGTCACACAGACCCTAAGAGAACAAAAACGCCAGCCCAGGTCACTGTATCCACCAAAACTCTCAATTAACATAGATGGAGAAACCAAGATATTCCATGACAAAACCAAATTTACACAATATCTTTCTACAAATCCAGCACTACAAAGGATAATAAATGGTAAAGCCCAACATAAGGAGGCAAGCTACACCCTAGAAAAAGCAAGAAACTAATCGTCTTGGCAAGAAAACAAAGAGAAGAAAAGCACACAAAGATAACCTCACATCCAAATATGAATATAACCGGAAGAAATAATCACTATTCCTTAATATCTCTCAACATCAATGGTCTCAACTCCCCAATAAAAAGACAGATTAACAAACTGGATACGCAATGAGGACCCTGCATTCTGCTGCCTACAGGAAACACACCTCAGAGACAAAGACAGACCCTACTCCGAGTGAATGTCTGGAAAACAACTTTCCAAGCAAATGGTCTGAAGAAGCAAGCTGGAGTAGACATTCTAATATCGAATAAAATCGATTTTCAACTAAAAGTCATCAAAAAACATAAGGAAGGACACTTCATACTCATCAAAGGAAAAATTCACCAAGATGAACTCTCAATCCTAAATATCTATGCTCCAAATACAAGGGCACCTACATACATAAAAGAAAAAAGCTCTAGAACAAAAAGAAGCAAATACACCCAGGAGAAAATAATCAAACTCAGAGCTGAAGTCAACCAAGTAGAAAGAAAAAGGACCATGCAAAGAATGAACAGAACCAAAAGTTGGTTCTTTGAGAAAATCAACAAGATAGATAAACCCTTAGCCAGACTAACGAGAGGACACAGAGAGTGTGTCCAAGTTAACAAAATCAGAAATGAAAAGGGAGACATAACTACAGAGGAAATTCAAAAAAATCATGAGATCCTACTACAAAAGCCTATATTCAACAAAACTTGAAAATCTGCAGGAAATGGACAATTTCCTAGACAGATACCAGGTACCGAAGTTAAATCAGGAACAGATAAACCATTAAAACAACCCCATAATTCCTAAAGAAATAGATGCAGTCATTAAAGGTCTCCAAACCAAAAAGAGCCCAGGTCCAGATGGGTTCAGTACAGAATTCTATCAGACCGTCATAGAAGACCTCATACCAATACTATCCAAACTATTCCACAAAATTGAAACAGATGGAGCACTACCGAATTCCTTCTATGACACCACAATTACGCTTATACCTAAACCACACAAAGACCCAACAAAGAAAGAGAACTTCAGACCAATTTCCCTTATGAATATCGACGCAAAAATACTCAATAAAATTCTTGCAAACCGAATCCAAGAGCACATCAAAGCAATCACGCACCATGATCAAGTAGGCTTCATCCCAGGCATGCAGGGATGGTTTAATATACAGAAAACCATCAACGTGATCCATTATATAAACAAACTGAAAGAACAAAACCACATGATCATTTCATTGGACGCTGAGAAAGCATTTGACAAAATTCAACACCCCTTCATGATAAAAGTCCTGGAAAGAATAGGAATTCAAGGACTATACCTAAACATAGTAAAAGCCATATACAGCAAACCAGTAGCTAACATTAACCTAAATGGAAAGGAACTTGAAGCAATCCCACTAAAATCAGGGACTAGACAACGCTGCCCACTCTCTCCCTACTTATTCAATATAGTTCTTGAAGTTCTAGCCAGAGCAATCAGACAACAAAAGGAGATCAAAGGGATACAGATCGGAAAAGAAGAAGTCAAAATATCACCATTTGCAGATGATATGATAGTATATTTAAGTGATCCCAAAAGTTCCACCAGAGAACTACTAAACCTGATAAACACCTTCAGCAAAGTGGCTGGGTATAAAATTAATTCAAATAAATCAGTAGCCTTCCTCTACACAAAAGAGCAACAAGCCATGAAAGAAATTAGGGAAATGAAACCCTTCATAATAATCCCAAATAATATAAACTACCTCGGTGTGACTTTAACCAAGCAACTGAAAGATCTATATGATGAGAACTTCAAGCCTCTGAAGAAAGAAATTGAAGAAGACCTCAGAAGATGGAAAGATCTCTCATGCTCATGGATTGGCAGGATTAATATAGTAAAAATGGCCATTTTACCAAAATCGATCTACAGATTCAATGCAATCCCCATCAAAATACAAATCCAATTCTTCAGAGAGTTAGACAGAACAATTTGCAAATTCATCTGGAATAACAAAAAACCCAGGATAGCTAAAAATATCCTCAACAATAAAAGGACTTCTTCAGGGATCACTATCCCTGAACTCAAGCAGTATTACAGAGCAATAATGATAAAAACTGCATGGTATTGGTACAGAGAAAGACAGATAGACCAGTGGAAGAGAATTGAAGACCCAGAAATGAACCCACACACCCATGGTCACTGGATTTTTGACAAGGGGCCAAAATCATCCAATGGAAAAAAGTTAGCATTTTCAGCCAATGGTGCTGGTTCAACTGGAGGTCAACATGTAGAAGAATGCAGATCGATCCATCCTTATCATCCTGTACAAAGCTTAAGTCCAAGTGGATCAAGGACCTCCACATCAAACCAGGTACACTCAAACTAATAGAAGAAAAAGTGGGGAAGCATCTCGAACACATGGGCACTGGAGAAAATTTCCTGAACAAAACACCAAGGGCTTATGCTCTAAGATCAAGAATCAACAAATGGGATCTCATAAAACTGCAAAGCTTCTGTAAGGCAAAGGACACTGTGGTTAGGACAAAACAGCAACCAACAAATTGGGAAAAGATCTCTACCAATCCTACAACAGATAGAGGGCTTATATCCAAAATATACAAAGAACTCAAGAAGTCAGACTGCAGGGAGACAAATAACCCTATTAAAAGATGGGGTTCTGTAGAGGGCCGCAATAACATTCGCCACCACTAGATGGCGCTGGCTCCCACTGCGCCCCACGTGGAAGGCCAGGATAGCCTCTGCCATTACAAGATGGCGCTAGCCTTCACCGCGCCAGCCGACTCCCTTTCAGGAAGTTAACTGTGTGTGCATGTGCAAGAGTACCTTCGTGCCAGGTCTTTGCCCACTCCGGGGCATGCCTAATGAGATCATGAGTAAGCAACCAATCAGGCGTGGACACACCACATTAGGGTGTATATAAGCAGCGCCATTCTGGGGCTCGGTCTCTCCTCTTCAAGATGCAATAAACGCTTTGCTGCAGAAGGATCCTTGTGTCCGCACGTCGTTCCTGCTGGAGAGACGTTGGGCGCGCGACATTTGGTGCCGAAACCCGGAACAAATGCCACACCATCGCTGGCGCCGAGGAGAGCCTCCGTTTGCGGAGAGGATCCAGAACTGCAGGTTGAAAGGTAAGCTCTGAGAGGCATGTTTGATCTCTCTCATCTCTCTCCCCCATTAGAAGATACGGTGGAAGCTTTTGTTATTGTTTTGGCAGCGCTCATTCTTTTTCTTTTGGTTTTCGATTTTGCGGCTGCCGCTAGGCACAGTCAGAAGTCGTGCCTAGAAGATGGGAAATGCCGCCCAACAGTAAGAGCAGGACAGGGAGCGCTAGGGGAGTTACAGGACAGCATGTCAGAAACAGAGCGGAATGAAAGATTAAAGAGCTCAAAGAGAAAAGGTGCACCTAAGAAAAGAGGCCCTTCCAAGGACCTTGGATCCGAGGAAGCGAGAGATAAGGGAAAGGACGCCCTGGGAGAGAAAAAGGGAGGAGATAAAAGGAACACAGTATTTTGGGAGAAAAATTTTGTCTTTGTGCTTGTAAAAGGTGTGATTAGGCTCTGGAAACTTCACAGAGTCATACTGATCAGATTTGATAGAGGTAGACTGCCTGAAACATTTATTCAGGAGAATCAAGCAAAAAGATATCTCAATTCTAAACTTTTGTCTTCAGAGTTGTATTTTACAGAGTGTGCGAACTTGTGAGAACATTACAGCCAGTTTACTTACTCCAACTGCCATTTCAAGATAGATTTAGAGGATTGATTTTGAGTTTTCATTCTGTGAGCTTGCTTATAGTTTTGGAGAGCCCATAAAGTGATGTCATTAGGAATGGCTAATGGCCTTGTGTTGTGTAATTTTGTTGCTTCTTCAATGTGAGAGGTTGGAACTTTGAATCTTTCAGTGTATATGTAAATTTTTACTACAAACCTTTGCTCTCAAAATGAGCTTTAATATTTGGGGAGCAGCTGTTGCACTACTCCAGAAAAGGATATTTGAAACTAATTTCAAGCTTCTAAGGATATGTTAATTGGCTAAGTACCTCACCCTACCAGAGGACTTAGGTCTTTGTTATGCACATTGGAGATAAAGCTTCAGCTGTGTTAATACAGAGTTGTGGACTAGAGTCATGGAAGTATTTTAAAAAGAAACCTGATAAAACATATCTTATTCCAAACAACAGTTAATTGGTTATTACAAAATACTGATATTTGGCCTATTACATATACAAATTTTTCAGGCAAAAATTGATAATTTTACTCTTTCCATGCTTTTGTACTTCCTGTATATTTGTGCATACAACCCATAGGAAATGCGCTTACTGTATTTATAGGTGGTTCATCTAATGAAAAGGCTACACGTATGATTAGATCACTTGTTTATTCTCTTGAGTTTCTATTGCTTCAACACAGATTATTAAATTATGTGCTATAGCCACTGTTTTTAAAATGTTAAAAAAATCAAGCTTTCAATTCACATACTAATAGCCAATGTGTGGCTTGTGGTTTACAATTGATTTCAATTACTTAATGCTTTACTAGAGACAGGTTTTCTACTTAAAATCAATGAGTGATTTCAGTGTGAATGTCTGACAACTCACTGTCCTTTCAGTGCTCTGGCTCAGACAACTAAATTAAACCTTAGACTCATACCTAACTTTGAAAATGGTAATAGAGTTGATATGAAAAGAGGAAGACTCCATTTGCTTACTTTAAATTCTCAGCCTCGCCCTGCCAGCTCAGGGATTTCTAGTAAGACTGAAATTGGACAATATTTACAGGATTTGACATTTCTAATTAATGCTTATGTTTAGGTAAATAAAGTTTGTGAGGTGCTAGAGAAATGGCTTAGTGGTTAAGAGCACTAAGTACTGTTCCTTAATAGACCATTTAAGAACTCAAACTGGATTGCCTGGGCTCCTTAACAAGGGAGGACAATGATACCAGACAGATTATAGGCCTTACATAGGAACAATTAGTCAAAAAATCTCATTCTTTATATATCCAAAACAATAATGCTGGAGACAATAATTTGGTATATAAGTCAATTTATAAATACAAGTGCTCAGTGTCCTCAATTTAATCGAGGACTTACCTTAATAAATAATATCGTTACTATATCTTAATAAATAAAAAGAGGGAGTTAAATAATGCTCCTTTTATTTCAATTTTAAAATTTGGATGCCAAAGTTTATGGCACCCTACAACTAGGCATACTTCTGCCTAGGTGAAATAGAAAGATCCACATACTGACATGATCCTGTCCAGATATTTTATATGGGGAAGAGGGAATGTTTGTGTTTTTTCTACAGGATGCTACGAGAGTGTGCCAGCTGCCTGAGTGGTTGCTGAGACTTTGCTGATCCTGGTTGCATGAAGATTCAGCTTTCGTGGTTCGGGTCCCTGGAGTCATTCCTCTGCCCTGAGAGGAAGATGAAAGATTCCCCTTCATCCTTTGTCATCACAGAGATTTTGCCGTTGCTGCAGTCAGTGTTACTGCTGCGTGTGTCCTGTCCCACTATGGCCCGCTCTCTGACCTCCTATGCACTGCTGCTTGCTAGAGAAGACTGGACTCCAGCCGTTGCTGCCCCCTCATTTCCCTGGTGACTCTTGCTGCCTTAACTGGTCATTTTACAGACTGTAGCTTCACAGGAATGCCACCTGCGTAAAGCTGCTGTGGACTGGGGAACTCTGCCCTGGTTGTACAGATTTCAGAAATGGTTCCATTGTCTGCTGGTTGTTCCAGAGAAAAATGACTGATCCTGAACTGTCCTGGAAAAGACCTTGACACTTTCGCTGCTATTGTAGCAGCCATTACTGCTGCAGACATTGTGTCTGCAGTGTCTGGAGTTATCCTCCCCCAATCTATTGTTAGACAAGCACAGTGGGTGAACTTTTTGGAGTAGTTGCTAACAATTGGGAGTTCAAAATTTTATTATAGGAGCGGCTTGACTATGGCCCTTGGTGGTAACAGCTGAAGAGAACCAAATGAGGTGCCCACTACTTATCGGGAGTGGCTCTGTTTGGTGCAGCCCTATGCTGTGGATTAGTGTTCATACTATGGTTGGTTTGCAAACTCAGATCTCAACAGAAACGTGACAAGGCCATTATCACTCAAACACTTGTGGCCATTGAACAAGGGGCCTCCCCTGGAATTTGGTTATCTATGCTCAGGAATTAGTCGGTATCTGAGTTCTCTGCTCTTGCACCCCATGGATCTGTGGATCCATTGCACTGGGATGAGAGAGACTCATTGATCCTTTGATCAGCCCTTCCACATCGCTGAGGTTTCCTCATTGCACGCGATGGTGATGATGACTATTATAAAATAATATAAATTATAAGGGTGAGATGTAGAGGGCTGCAATAACATTCGCCACCACTAGATGGCGCTGGCTTCCACTGCGCCCCATGTGGAAGGCCAGGATAGCCTCTGCCATTACAAGATGGCGCTAGCCTTCGTCGCGCCAGCCGACTCCCTTTCAGGAAGTTAACTGTGTGCGCATGTGCAAGAGTGCCTTTGTGCCAGGTCTTTGCCCACTCCAGGGCGTGCCTTATGAAATCATGGGTAAGCAACCAACCAGGTGTGGATGCGCCACGCTAGGGTGTATATAAGCGCACCATGTTGGCGCGCCGAGGCTTCTCCTTAAGATTAAAATAAAAGTTTGGTCACAGCAAGGATTTCTATGTACCCGCATGTTTGCCAGCGAGAGGTCCAGCGTGGGACAGGGTTCAGAGCTAAACAAAGAATTCAAAGCTGAGGAATATCGAATGGCTGAGAAACACCTAAAGGAATGTTCAACATCTTTAGTCATAAGGGAAATGCAAATCAAAACAACCCTGAGATTTCACCTCACACCAGTGAGAAGGGCTAAGATAAAAAACTCAGGTGACAGCAAATGCTGGCGAGGACGTGGAGAAAGAGGAACACTCCTCCATTGTTGGTGGGATTGCAGACTGGTACAACCATTCTGGAAATCAGTCTGGAGGTTCCTCAGAAAATTGGACATTGAACTACCTGAGGACCCAGCTATACCTCTCTTGGGCATTACCCAAAAGATGCTCCAACATATAACAAAGACACATGCTCCACTATGTTCATAGCAGCCTTATTTATAATAGCCAGAAACTGGAAAGAACCCAGATGCCCTTCAACAGAGGAATGGATACAGAAAATGTGGTACATATACACAATAGGATATTACTCAGCTATCAAAAACAATGCCTTTATGAAATTCATAGGCAAATGGATGGAACTGGAAAATATCATCCTGAGTGAGGTAACCCAATGGTATGCACTCATTGATAAGTGGATATTAGCCTGAATGCTTGAATTACCCTAGATGCACAGAACACATGAAACTCAAGAAGGATCACCAAAATGCGAATGCTTCACTCCTTCTTTAAAAGGGGAACAAGAACACCCTTGGCAGGGGATAGGGAGGCAAAATTTAGAACAGAGGCAGAAGGAACACCCATTCAGAGCCTGCCCCACATGTGGCCCATACATATACAGCTACCCAATTAGATAAGATGGATGAAGCAAAGAAGTGCAGGCTGACAGGAACCGCATGTAGATCTGTCCTGAGAGACACACCTAGAATACAGCAAATAGATAGGCAAATGTCAGCAGCAAACCACTGAACTGAGGAGACAGGACCCCTGTTGAAGGAATCTTAGAAAGGACTGAAAGAGCTTGAAGGGGCTTGAGACCACAAATGAACAACAATGCCAACCAACCAGAGCTTCCAGGGACTAAGCCACTATCCAAAGACTACATGGACTGACCCTGGACTATAACCTCATAGGTAGCAATGAATATCCTAGTAAGAGCACCAGTGGAAGGGGAACCCCTTGGTCCTGCCAAGACTGAACCCCCAGTGAACGTGACTGTTGGGGGGAGGGTGGTAATGGGGGGAGGATTGGGAGGGGTACACCCATACATTAGGGAAGGGGGAGGGGTTAGGGAGATGTTGGCCTGGAAATTGGGAAGGGGAATAACAATCGAAATGTAAATAAGAAATACTCAAGTTAATAAAGATGAAAAAAATATATTTAGTCTAAATTCAATGATCCTTATTGTCTACAACAGCCCTTTGCAGTGTCCAAAACATCCAAAGACTCCTTGGACACTTAAAGCAATCTTTTGAATGCCACACCTTGCAAAATCAGAAAACAAATTATTTTTTGAATATATAATGGCCAGAAAGAAAGTCAAAACAAAAACTTTCCATTCCAATACAGAAGAATGTGTCCAATGGACCAAGGTAAGAAACCCAGGAGGGCAAACAGGAAATCCTGTAGCTCTGTCTCAGACACTTGGGGCTTCAGGTTCAAAGGCTTACCTGGCTCCGTCCCTGCAACTTCTCATTATCTCTCAGTTCCAGTTCTTCCACTCCCTATGTGCATCTCTCCACGGCAGACTCTCATACCACAGGTCTCTCAACATCTTGTGGTCTCAAAATGCAACTGGGCATCATCCATAGACCTTCATCCAATGAACTCTCACAGAGTCCTCACTGGGGCTCTGACTCTGACAAACACAGAAAGCTACAATACTGCTGAACTGAAACCAAAATGGGAGAATCCATGATGATAATTTCACAACTTCCTTGTTTCCAGAACCAGCACAATTTGGGCGAGTCTGTGAAGTTTGGCTCCTAAATTGTGATGGACCCTACCACACATGGATTACAGCTGCAGTAGGTTTTATATGAAGTTCCTACCTGGGACTAGGATCACCTTGCCCACTTCTTCCATTAATTGAAGGCCTAGCAGGAAGGAGTCTTGCTTATGATACCACCTTAGGCTTCCAATCCAGAGCAATGGCCTCTTTAATGGTGATCATCTCCTTGAAAACTCCTGCCTCTGTGTCAGCACTGACTGCCATCTGAAACTATGTAGTCTCTTTTTCTCTGCAAACCACAGGCTTTGCATTTTTTTTCTACCCCATTTGTTGCTCTTTTTGCCACTATCCTCCTCAATGAGTCAAGGAAATAACCATCCAACAGATCTAATATTACAACTAAGAAATTAGACAATCATCTTTCAATTCTGCCCTACTCAGTTTCCCAGGGCATGGGCAGAGTAAGAAACATTTGTGGCCAAAATACAACACATGACTTCTAGCTATAATTTTCATAGCATCTATTTCCCACTGGATTTCTATGCCATCATGTTCCTCTGTCTGCATTAGTCTCAATACCCCAATCTTCCTAAGTCCTACGTTACAGCAGATGAAGGTACATGTACAGCTTCCTATGCTTTTGGCCATCTCTAACCTTATATTTTCCATATAATGCTAAAAGAAAACATTCATAGGTTTTGTCGAGCATCAAAATCACTTAGTGTATGCCATTCTTTGTTCTGACTTGCTACTCAGGTAATGAACACTTTTTTCTGCATGCTTCTGTCAGATCACACTTCATCATGTTGAGAGCTTAAGACAGAAACTGAAGCTAGAAAATGATGGCAAAAAGTGTGGACCAAATTGTTTCTTCACTTGCTCTCCTGCTTGGTCATTGTCCCATGCTCAGCTAGCTCTCTTATCCAGCCCCGTCCCCCTTTCTCAGGGATATTGCTACCCTCAGTGGAAGTCCCTCCCCATATAAATCATGAATCAACACAATTTCTCAAAGACAAAGCAACCAGCCATTACAATGGGGCACACCCTCAATTGAGCCTTCCTCAGGTGGAGTGAATGCTCTAAGATGTTGAGATCTGAAGCTAATTAGAACAGACTTAATAATAATATATGACAATGTTTTAATAATCCCAAACAAATGTGTTAGCCAACCACTTAAGTAGTAAAAACACAAACATTGATTGCTACAAAAACAGAAAAACATAGATTTGGCAATAAATTAGAAGAGGCGAGTCATTAGAATCAAGAGAAAACTAAAATTTTTTCCAAAGAAAGTCCCCAAACAAAAACTCAAGGAGATTACAATAAATTTTCAACAGACAAAAATGGTGAATGCCAATTATTATGAGATTATATTTAATAAAATCATACAACATATAAGGCACCACAGATTAGAGTAGACACAAAGACCTATCAACACAACCCAGCTCTTTACACAAGAACTATGATACTATGCCATGGGCCACCCCAGGCAGATATGGGGGGCCTTGGGCTGAGAGTCCTTGAAGGCTAGGTAGGTAAGGATTAGGTGGTGACAAACAGAAACAAACACAGAGGCAGTTTGAATCTGAGTGTATTTTTGCAGCTCTCAAGCAAGGATTTTTATACGTAATGAAACAGGTATTAAAATTCTTAGAAGATGTGTTTAGTGAAGCAATCTCTGATAGGACAGATAACGTCATTGTCATTTGGCACAGTAAAGTATAAAGTCATCCAAGGCTAGTGGCATATCTCCAAGAACAGGTTAATACATTTTTATGGTCAGTTATTGTTTAACATCTAATACCTAATTTCTGTGAAACTCCAAGGTGTAAATTTAAACTATTTCAATTCTTTTTTTTTTTTTTAATTTAAGGCTCTCTTTACCATACACCAAAGCCCACTTCTGATGACACATGGATAGCCATGTGAAATTTTATGGTTGGGAAATTTTTGTCATAATATTATTTTGTAATTTTACAAATGATTTATGAAGTAAAACACTGGTTTTCCCAGAGTTAAGGCCATGGTTAGTGATCCCCCTCTCTCAAGGATGGTTTCTTATCCATTTTTCTCACTTAAAATCTCAGCCTAGGCCATCAGGAACATCTTGTAAATACGGAAAGGGAAGAGAAGATGATAGAACAGATAAATTGCCATGAAGAGTCCACAGCCGGTCCCAGGAGGTCTCCTTCCTTTGAAGTTTCCGCCTCAATCTGTGGAACTTGTCACACCGATTCTACTGGGGTTGTTGTGGCAATACTACAATCAAAATCAAATTCAAAGAAATCAGTGGCCATTACTAACCCTGTGGACTCTGGTACTCTATTCTGCCAATAATAAAACAGATTGGGGAGAAACATAGACTCAGGAAAAAGCATATTCCCAGTGGAGAGATTTGCTTAAAGCATACAAATGTTTCAATATTGGAGAAAATATTGACTACTAAAAGTATCTCCTCAACTTATGATAAAGAAAAGCATGTCTTTTCTTTAAAGTGTCGCCTGGAAATCATTTGTTTCCTATGATTAAATGACTGGATACAAGTCTGCACCAGAGCAAGAAAATGCAATTGAAAGAAGACTTTTTAAAAACAGTGTATGCTTTGTACTGTAAACTTAAACAACCTGTTGTAAGCTAACTGCTTTTATAGGTCATAAGCACTTTTGAAAACATACGCAATCCCATTCATGTGAATGTTTGTGTGTGAGAGAGACAAAATGTCTTCCATGTGTGTACAGGTGACAGATCAGGGAAGATGGCGTTACTCCCTTGGTTCTGGAGTAACGGGTAGGTAAGAGCCTCCCAACTTGGGTTGGGTGTTGGTATCTGAACTCAGGTCAACCCCAGCATGAATAGTAGCTGATTGACCTGCCTACTCACATAGTACTTTTTATCAAAAATAACCAGTCTTTCACAGATGAACACAACGAAAAAACTAAGTAAATATAGAAGCAAATAAATGACCCCCGGGGACCTGATGCCTGTTTATTAAGATGTTGGGTGAGGAACTTGGTAGGATACTGCCAGACCATCCCTACTTTCTACTACCTGAGACCCAATCCTCAAGGATGCCCTTAGGACTGCAGCTTTCTTTCACCTGTCCATGCCTCCTGTAGATACAAAAGGGCATTTCCATCGTCCCTTCTCTTCCTGACTCATCTCTGTGTCTGAAACCCCAACTATGGGCAGACACACTCGTTCAAACAAAGGCCAGGGACTAGGCTATCCAAAGACCTATCCCACTATCTGTTACCCTAGACCCAATTCTCATAGTTGCCAAAAGCTCTGCCAGACAGTGTTGGATAAAGCTTCCTCTACCAGTTTCCATGGTTCCGGTAAATACCACAGACCATTCCCAAGTGCTGTGCTTTTCCTGCCACATCTCTGTGTCCCAGCCCCTACTCTGGAAGAAACCCCTTCTCAACCACATGATCAACCGCACTATCTCTCGCCCTAGATGCAATTTTCAGAGTTTTCCCGAGCATTAGACTAGAACACAAGAGGCAGCTTCACCTCTCTTCTGTCAAGTGTCCCGTGGATTAGTAAAATCACCTTTCCCTCGATTCCTTTTCCTCCATCTTCCAAAACCAGCAAACATTCCCTCTTGAACACACCCATCAAACAGATCAGTAGAAGAGGCAACAGTCAGAAAAAACACTCTCTGAAAATCCAGAAAACATAAACCAAGGATCAAAACACCCACCAGAAGAAGACAAACCTAGAAATCAGCACCTAGACCTGAAATCACACTAAATATACAAGCCTGGACAACATCTTAGGAACATAGTAACAGCTAGGAAAATATGTCAGCAAAAGAAGAAAGTTATCCTCCCATAGCAAGGCCTGAATATTACAACATAACTGAAAGCGCAAGAAAAAGACCTTAAAAGCAACTGTATGAAGGTGATAGAGGTCCTTAAAGAGGAGAAAGGTAGGAAAACACAAACAACTGGACAAGAATAAGAAATTCAATAAATAAAGCAAACACTTGAGGAAAACACAACTGTTCATGACAGTAAAATGAAAATAGAAAAGGAAATCGCAAATTAGAGGTTCTCCTGCCCACCCCCCACCCCCACAGCTCCGTGTTTCCATTCGTTCTCCTGGCCCTCTTGGCTTCTCTCCTGTCTTCCTTCACACAGGATCCTGCTCCTCTCCCCCCTCTTCCTCTGCACTCCCCTCTAGGTCCCTCCTTCTCTCCCTCTAACTCTTGTGATTATTGTGTTCCCCTAAGTGGAGTTTAAGTTCCCTTACTTGGGCCTTCCTTCTTAAACTTCCTATTGTCTGTGCATTGTATTGTGGGCATTCTGTAATTTTTGGCTACTATCCACTTATCAGTGAGAACATAACCTGCATGTCCTCCTGGGTCTCTATTAATTTGCTCAGGATTTTTGAATTCCAAGCATTTGCCTGCAAAATTCATGATGTCCTTGTTTTTAATAGCTTAAAGTCCCAGAGACCTGGGATATGAACGGCTCCCAGGACTCAGAGGGGATGACTGTAGCCGAAATGCTCAAAAGTCAAGAGACGGAACCTGAAGGGACCATCTCCAGTAGATAGGGCCCACAGTGGAGAGATGGGGCCACCCACTACCTTCAAAATTTTTGACCCAGAATTATTACTGTCTATAACAAATGCAGGACAAAAATGGAGCAGAGGCTGAAGGAAAGGCCGTTCAGTGAGTGGCCCAACTTGTGATCAAGCCCATAGCCTAGCACAAAACCCTGACACTATTACTGATGCCATGTTGTACTTACAGACATAAGTCTAGCATGGCTGTCCTCTGAGAGGATCTACCAGCAATTTACTGAGACAGATGCCAATACTTACAGCCAACCACTTGGCTCAGGTCAGGAACCACAATGGAAAAGTTAGGGGAAGGACAGAAGCTGAAGGGGATGACAACACCATAGGAAGAACAACCTCATCTACTAACCTCAACCCCTCAAAGCTCCCAGAGACCAAGCCAGCAACCAAAGAGCATACATGGGTTAGTCCATGACCCCAGGCACATATGTAGCAAAGGACTGCCTTGTCTGGCTTCAGTGGGAGAGTATGGGTCTAATCTTGTAGACTTGATGCTCCAGGGAGGGTGGATGCTGGGGAGGATTAGTTGGGGGGTAGGAGGGTGGGCAATAGGGGGGATAGATAGGGGGAGCACCTTTTCAGAGGCAAAGGGGGAGGATGTGAAGAACTCTGGTAGGGGTTACAAGAAAGGAGGCAACATTTGGAATTTAAATAAAATACTTTAATATAAAAAAAAGAAAAAGAAAACACAATCCTGTAAATCAAAATTTTTAGACTGAAAATAGGAACTACAGGGCCAAGGTTCACCCACAGACTAGAGATGGAAGAGAGAATGTCAATCAATAAAAGGAAATGACACAGGCCAAAGAAAATTTAAATCTCAAAATTCTAAAACTTTATAAGAGGATCGTTGGCTCCAATGCTCTATGTTATGTAAGGAAATTCAGAATTCTCAATAGTATTTTGAAGAAATAGTATACACATTGGCACAGTGACTTCTGTACTTACAACAAAGATACAAGGATCAAGAATAGGTACAATACTTGTGAAAAGGTGTGGGGATGGAGAAAAAAAGCCAAAAACAGAAGCCTAAAAATATACTCCAGTTTTCATCAAAGTACCTAAGGAAACTACACTAGGAAAAGTGTGAACTTGATCAATGTTACCTGTGATTGTATGGGTATATGAATTAAATTAACACGGACTTCATGAAGCTTATACAAATTACTCAAAGTGACCCCTAAACTGTTAGGTTTCTGATCCTTCAGCTACTACTGATCCGTCTTCCAAACAGAGGCCTCATGTTCTAAAGCTCTCTGCAAATGGAAGTGATTACAATGGTGGGCTCTGACTGCAGCCTCTCATGACCCCTTGTGATTTCTGGCAAAACTAGCCTCACTGAAGCTCCCACACAAAACGATGTTGAAGAATAATTTAATGTCTGCTTCCTGCTACATGGATTATGTCACAAGATTGGAGATGTATCCTATCCACTTACCTAGTGCCATTGCACATCTGAGAAACTTCAATATTTTAGAAACTCCTTTTACACCCTGTAATTGAATTTCTGTGAATCATGCCATTGTGACTGGAGGTAGTGGAAAGGTGAAGGTTGATCCCCTATTGCCACCTTCCTACTATTTCTAAATGATTTATAATTGCTTTAAATTTATTTTATTTATACTAGTACACTGTAGCTGTCTTCATACACACCAGAAAAGAGTATTAGATCACATTACAGATGGTTGTGAGCCACCATGTGGTTGCTGGGAATTGAACTCAGGACCTCTGGAAGAGCAGTCAGTGCTCTTAACCGCTGAGCCATCTCTCCAGCACCACGACTTATAAAATTTGTCACATAAAATTGAAAGCGGAAGGTTCAGAAATTCTAGGAACCAGACATTCAGTTTCCTACTGCACACCAAAAGCGACGCCTATGTGTGGATAGTGACATTATGAGCAACACAGATTTCCACTAATAGGGCTCACAGAGGGCCTCTGCTCAGATTACTATATGGACTAACAGAACCACGGTCTGACCAATTGCCCATCTCAGTCTCAGCAGATCAGACTTTGATAACTCAGCACACATGCTCCTCCTGGCCTGGGGATGCTGACTCCCACCCTCACCATGGCATGGCCTGTGGTCGTCTTATAGCTTGCCACAGAAGCATCTGAGGAGAGTCCTGGAAAGAACCTACAAGCTAGCTTCCACTGGTGATCCTGACTGCTAGGCCTGCCCAGCGAGGCCTCAGGACAGTAGCAGTCCCTTTACTGAGGGATCAGAGAGCAAATGCCTCAGACAGCTGACGTCTTCCTAGCTCTGCCCTTCCATTCTGGGTACAGAAAGAGCCCTAGTCTGGGAAATTTGTATTGAGTAGACTGTTTTAGTTACCCACAGCATTTCTTTTCCTTTTTCAAGGCACAGGGTTCTTGTTTGCATCTTCCATTACACATGCAATGTTCGGTGCAACCATTTCTACTTCATAATTAGGAAGTCGTGCAGCCAAAGTGCAGTCAAATTCAAACAGTAACGTAGTTAAAAAGAAAAAGTGACTAAGAATTTAAAAGTAAGGAGTGGTTAATGAGAAGTGAATGGGGGGAAAAAAGAAATAAGAAAGGAAAGAACAAGACTGCTCTGGGGTTTCTTATGCATAAAAGTGAGAATATATAGTCAGAGCCAGGAGCGACTGGGAAAGTACAAAGTGGAACCCTGAGCCATGTGGAGAAGCAAGATCCAGACAAAGAGATGAGGATGATTACTGACAGATGAAGACGACCAAGTAACCGTGATGGTTGGGTTACATAAGGAGTGGCAGCCCGGCCCCTGGGCTAAATAAATGGTGAGGTACTCCAGCCATGACATGTAACAGGGAGGTTCTGAGGTCTGCTGAGAGAACCTGACTGGAAGGTTGGCTCTGATTTGTTAAATAGGCCACTCAACACTTTGTCCCAGGGTTTCAGACTTAATATTAGGAAAAAAGAAGAATGAAATGTTTAGTTATACTCTGAAAAATTCTTTTTAAAAGTTTAAGCGGGCTTTAATGGTCCAATATTCTTCAGGGACTAAACGTATGTACTAGAACACACTAAGTACTATTCATGTCTTTTCTCTCACATTGTGTATTTTCTAACATTCCTTTTAGGAACACAACACCACTTTGTCTGAATCTTGTGTTGCTTGAACTAGTATAAATATAGAAATTTGGTTTCTAGAAATAAGTTCAGTTCCTCATCCAGATTCATGATTGCCCTGCTCTGGGAGCCCCCTTAGATCGCCAGTTTGGACTTATACTGATTGTAAATTTAATTACCTGACTACTCATTGCTATTGCCAACGACTGTCAAAGCAGAGAGGCCCTCACCTTCCTTCTGCCCTCTTCTTTTCTGTGCTGTGATTACACTAAATTCAAAGTTGGTCAGAAAACTAAATTCTTACTCATGTACCTCTTTATCTCTAATCCCCTCACCCTGATCCAAGGAAGTTGGAGGACACTCATTCACTGGTCTCTTTTTCTTCTCACTGACCAATCAAAGCCCAGCCTGAAAGAACTTGCAGGACTGCCTTCCAAGTACTGGACAACAGAGGCAGGATTAGGTGTTCATAGCATGTCGTAAGCAGAAGGAAAGGCTGAGCTATAGGAGATGTTGCTCTAAACAGACACAAATACAAAACACCTTTAGAAAAAGGAATGATATTCTTAATGAATAGGAAACAGTGGAGAATAAAAACAAGATCAGAACAGCATTGCATAAAGAGAATGACATTTTAAAAGTAACACCAGGAGGTGAAGAGTCGCTGGTGGTCAGTCTGGTTGCAGAGCAAGCATGTGCAAAGGCCGCTGGGAAGCTGCGGTGCCCGGGAGAGTGCGATGGCGGAGGCTCGCAGCACGTTCCAGGGCTGGGTCTCGGTGCTGGGCTGGGGCCTGGCGCTGCGCTGTCTGTGCGGGGCGGGCCCGCTGTGGAGTGGCAGCCATGATTGGAAAAAACTAATTTTGACCCAGCACTGGCCCCCCACAGTATGCAAGGAAGTTAACAGATGCCGGGACTCTCTGGATTACTGGACAATACATGGACTATGGCCCGACAGAGCAGAAGATTGCAACCAGTCCTGGCACTTTAACTTAGATGAGATTAAGGACCTTTTGAGAGACATGAAGATCTACTGGCCTGATGTGATTCACCCGTCTTCTAATCGCAGCCAATTCTGGAAACATGAATGGGATAAACACGGCACCTGTGCTGCCCAGGTGGACGCCCTCAATTCCGAGAGGAAGTACTTTGGGAAGAGCCTGGATCTATACAAGCAGATTGACCTCAACAGTGTACTACAAAAATTTGAGATCAAGCCATCTATCAACTACTACCAGCTTGCAGATTTCAAAGATGCACTTACAAGAATCTATGGTGTGGTGCCTAAAATCCAGTGCCTTATGCCAGAACAGGGAGAGAATGTACAGACCATTGGGCAGATAGAGCTGTGCTTCACCAAGGAGGACTTCCATTTGCGGAACTGAGCCAGAGGAGCAGCCGTCCTCCGGGCAGGAAGCCTGGCTGGCCAGAGAGGCTTCGACGCATGGGATGATGGTCTGTGAAGACGGCCCGATCTTCTATCCTCCACCCAAGTGATATTCACTTGGGGAATATTTTATGTTCCACAAAGTAAGAGAAGTTCCCAAATCATTGTGCTTTCTAAAAATTCACTAAAAAAGTTTCTGTAAAAAAAAAAAAAGTAACACCAACAATTGACTTTGTAAAAAGATCAATATAATTGGAAGGACACATAGGTATAATGACTTGAAAAAAGAGCACAGTCTTTTCTGGTAGAGGGAATAGCATTAATGTGATAGTGTTTGACCTTGCCCCTGTGTGCAATGTTAGCTGCTAAGATCTCTAACCTGACACACAGGCAATGGCATGTGCTTCAAATCTCTGAGCTGACTTAACTGTGTCAACAAGAATTTTGCATGTGTGTGCATGCGCACATATCCCTGAAATGGAAATTCAATATTCACTCCTTCCAGCTACTGTACCCAAATTGTACCCTCACAAATCTATTCTGTTTTCATTCACATGAGTATTAATGAGGGTTCTCCAGAGTCTCAGAACTTAGGGAATGTCTCTTATACTATAGCAAATTTTTAGAATGATCTACGGTCTGCATTGCAACTAACCAAATGATGGGCAATTTTCAATGGGAAGTTCAAGAATCTAGTAGTTACTCAGTCCCACGACAGTAAATGGTTCAGCTTGTATTTTGTATAAGTTGGAGTGTTGAAGAAGTAGGTTCCAACAGATGGGCTGGCAAGCAAGTGCCAGGAAGTGAAGAAGAATGCCTACCTTTCCCCCTAGTCTTCACGTAGGCCTCCAGCAGAAAGTGTGACCTAGATTAAAGGTATACACCACCAAGCCTGGAAGTGAAACTTCCTTTATCCCAGGCTGGCCTGGAACTCAGAGGCTTATCCCAGGCTTGCCTGTCTGCTGGGATTAAAGGTGTGTAACACCTTGTCTGGGAATAAACTTTACATGGCCACTATGCCTCAATAACTGGATCAATAGCGGCTGTCATCCCTATCAAGATCTGGGTCAGAAACCCATGTCTTCCAGTCTGAAGACCTGGATCACAGGTGTGACCTCCATTTCTGGATTGTAGTTGCTTCCAGATGTAGTTAAGCTGACACCATGCAAAAATTAATACATGCTAGAAAATTATAAAGTCATTCACCCTGTCTGAAGTTGGTCCTTCTTCATAATGGTGACGCCTGCAGCTGACTCTTTTCAGCTTTACTCTGCGGTCTAGCTACTGCCTATCCTGTTTCATCTGACAGTGTACACAGTAAACTGTTCCTCCTGAAGGCAGAAGGCATGCTCCACAGGCAAAATACTTTTCCTCTTACTGAAATGGACAGTTCATTACGTAACTCAAATGAGGAATTTTAAAACACTGTCATGGTACAGTCAGTCCTTTAACTCGAGAATTTAGGAATTTTATCAATAGGAAAGAAAGGTCATTGCCTGGGAAGCCTGAGGCTGGGATCAAAGATATCTGAGTCAATACAGCTTGTCTTAGAAACATTTCTGTAAAAGGGAAAAAAGATGTAGCTATTCTAGAATTCATATACCTTCCCTGGGGAGGAATCACTCCACAAACGATTACATTAGTGAAGAAAAATCTTTTTAATGACACAATCTACTCAGCTCTGGCTAATGCTCAAAGAAAAGACAGCCAAGAACAGATTTTACATTCCAGATATGCTATCAATCCATGTCTCTTTTAGGTTCAGACCCAGGGTTATGTTTTAAATAACAAGTATAGACTGGAGACCGCAAGTCCCACAGTTGGGAGACTTACACAGCAACAATATAACCAGAATTATTTCTTAAGTACACTGGTACCCTGACACGGCAGGTCACTCTTCAGTGACAGGGTCCTGAGATGGAGCCAGGAGATGAGAGACAGGAAAAGTAGGAGGTAGACAGTGTGGGGGCTGGGGTGGGGATGTCTTGGACAACCGCTGTCTTATGCCGAGTAGGCTTCTGAAGAATAGCATCTGGTGTACTTCTTACAGGAGGGGAAAGAAGAAGTGAGAGACTTCTATGAAGTTAGCACAAACTACCATGAAATGGGAAAACACAGGAAGGATCTAATAAAAGAATTTTGTACAAGAGGAACCCTGAACATCTCAAAAACATTACTGACCAAGCCCCCCTGAGAACCATAGCCTCATGTGGTAGAAAGGGCTGGGATCTCAGGATCTGATGCAACCCAAACCCAAAGGCCCTGGTCCGACCACTACCTGATTTCCCAAGCACCTTCCTTGCTTTAGAGAAGGAGCTCTATTTTACTCTCACTACATCAGAACCTTAGGGAAGCTCCTAAGGCCTAAGCCCCAGGCTGTTACTGGCTCTGGAGCGTGAGAAGAGCTATGCCATTCTCCACCCATGAAGGCCTCATAAAAAGCCTTGCTTGGGTTGGGGATTTAGCTCAGCGGTAGAGCTCTTGCCTAGCAAGCGCAAGGCCCTGGGTTCGGTCCCCAGCTCAAAAAAAAAAAAAAAAAAAAAAAAAAAAAAGCCTTGCTTGATCAGGCCAGTCCTCAACACAACAGTGTTTTTCCTTTTCAAAGACCTGTCACTCAGTGTAGTCTTGCCCGTGTAGCAAAACTATGCTTTTCTCAAGAAGAAAACTGGTCCTTTAAGGAACTCCAGGCCTTAATGTTGTCTGTTACCCTATATTGCCCCCTTGAGCCACTTGTTAGAGTCCTGTTTTTTGATTGGGCCTTGTTCGTGATTGTAAACCAGAGTTGTCTCCTTAGTTATGGTTTGTAGACAAATGTCTAATCCTGGTAAAGAAACACATGTATTCTAACATTCTATTCTCTAACAGACCTGGTTAGCATACCGTGTATCTGTGGGGCGTTTTAGAGACAGTCCTCCCTCAGCGGCATTATAAGTTTTGATAAATCCTTTACATGATCAATTTTACTCTTCTACACCACAGCTAAATATTGGAGTGCTACCTACTCAACACACGAGATGCTTTTTGCAGCTTCCACAGAATTAACTCAAACAGATCTTACACCCACATATTAAAGAGCTAACTGCTAAGGCCAGAACTTACTGAAGATACCAGAGAAACTAGGGCTCTCCGAGTTTGGCATCCTGAAGCCGGTTCCTCAAAAGCTTTGTGAAAATGCAGCCATCCTACTAAAATTATTCAGAGCCCATCTTCGGTTCCAGGAAGAGAAACATTACCACAAGGAACCTCACAAGTCTCTGCTTCTGTCTGGCTGCTGTTTACCACGGAGCTCCAGAGACTACCCACCACACCAGGTCCCTCTGCTGGTCGCCTGCTCTTCCCTTTTGTGGGAAATGGTCCTGCACTTACCATGTTGGGACTTCAGAGCTTGCCTGAGCTCTCCTCACAGCATCCAGCAGCAGGACACAGAACACGTCAAACGGAATTCTCGTGACTGTTCAGTTTCAGAGAGGAACTTGCAGGAAAGCTCACGAAAAGCTCCCGGAAAGGCCCGGCTTCTCCTCTGATTGGCAGGAACGCGAGATGTTCTGATTGGCTAATGATTCTTGAGTGATATAAGAACCAACCATAGAGCTAAAGTGAGTTGAAGGGATACGGGGGAATAGTTCCCCTGCACAGGCTGCCAATCCTTTTTCCCAGCTGCAGAGCTCTGCATTTCAGTACAACTGAAAGATAAAAGTTTTAAAGTTGCCCCCCCCCCCCTAGACACAAAGTTTAGAGAAGAAGGAAAAAACAGGTTAGTCCCCAGAGTTGTATGTTCCAGGAAGCCCCTCCTAGGGCTATAGAATAGGTAATTACATTGACCGGTTCTACAGCTTTCTCCCAGGAACTAGCTGACCATGAAGTTAGATTAAAATCTTAGAGAGCAACCTTGAGAAGCAGGAAGCTTCTCCCAGGAGCTAGAGGACCATAAAGTTAAATAATGTTGAGAAACCGGAAGCTCCTCCTTGTGATTTTTCACTGGTATTCTCGACATTTTCCAATGACGCCCTCCCTACCCCCTAGGGTTGTGGTTTCTTCCTTTAAATTCCCCACCTCTTAGCTACTGCCCCTGCGTGGCATATGAGTCTCGACCCCAGTGCACTGGTTCCTATGGATAAACCTCGTGTGATTACAGCAAGGATGTTCTTGTGTGAGTTCTTGGGGGGTCTCCCCGCTCCTGCGGTCTTTCACAACTTGTTTCTGTTTTCCCACACAGGTCTGTGGAGGATCCACAACTCCAGGGAGGATCCACAACTTCTGAATGTTCAGCTACCTGCTTTTTCCCCTGTTGCAGTTTCCTCTCCAACCCGAATCGGCCCGTACAAAGAAAACGCAACTCAATTAATGTGAAAACAATCCAGTGTCTAGATTGGGCAGATCCACCCTACACTGTCCTATTCCTAGCTCCCAAATCCCTCATCCCTTGCACCTTTTATTTGCCAAGTCTCCAGCTTCTTCCTCTCCCACGATGACTCTCTCCTTGCTTCTTTCCTTTCTCCTCCCCTGACTCCTCTAACTTTTTTCAGTTCCCCATCGTGTGTCTAAACTGTCCCTTTCCCACCTATCTTCATTACTCCTCTCCCCACTCTCTCAACTGTTCAATCCTCTCCCCCCTCCTCAGGTTCTACTGGCTCAACTGTCGCCAACTGTCTTCTCTCACCCTATTCTCTGAATCTAATCCCCCTCTCCTCCCAACTCCTCCCTCTGCCCAAATCTTGCGCTCTTGCCTTTATTTTACAAATTCAGAGAGAACTCCAAGGCAAACCACAACATTCCCCTTTGTGCTACCTTGTTGCAACTTTGGAGCTGGCCTGAGCTCCAATTGTAGCACTCAGTAGGCTTCTTCCTATTTCCCTTCTTCCTCCTGCAGTCAAGGTGCATAACTTGCATAGCCCACTAATAGTGCAGTTATCAGTCTGTCTCGCAAGTGGAAAGGTGCCCAGAATATTAACAATTAAAGAGATTTTTAGGAAACAAGATTTGTCTTGTGTCTTCTTCAGGGTTCAGGTAAACTTCAAGTACTTTTCACCTAAAAGTTATGAGTCAACCCTCAGAGCCAAGCAGGAACCACATGACAAACACTGTGTGAGTTGTTGCCTGAGACCCCAACATTGAGCTAATTAGGACAGACAAAGAACACATGAAAGTTCATCTAAAGGACAAGCTCAGTGGAAAAAACACAAAGTTCTAGCTAAGCTTACAGAAGTGTTGATACAAATCTAATGGTCAGCATTGCTTAGTAACAGGCTTGCCAAGTAGAGGCTCCTGACCTTTCGCAAAGAGCTAGTTACAGACCCAGGGCTCCTGACCTTTGCAAAGAGCCAGTTTCCTACAGACTCAGGGCTTGTGACCTTTGCTACAAGCCAACTTCCTACAAGACCTAGGTCAACATCCTGCAGGTGTGAGCCAACTACCTTATTGGCTAGTACATCAAGGTCTCCTGGCCCCCTGAAGATTTCCTACTCCCCCAGCCTTGCGATAGTATACAACTAGAGCTTGCAAGAATTAAAAGTGTCGCCTTGATCAGACTCTTGTCTTGGCATCCTTCTTGTCCCCATTCTCTTCCAGTCCCTCTGGACCCTCGTTGACTGTCCTGCTGGACGGGACAAGTGTGGAGCACTATTGTTAACCAGCGTATCTTCCTCAGTGTGTTGGTAAAAAAAAAAAAAAAAAAAAAACAAATAAACAAAGAACAGCAAAACCCACAGCTGTGTTAGTAAAGGCTCTGTAGATGGACAGAACGGATAGAATCAATCTCTCTCTCATGTTGGAAATATGTCCTGACCAGAGGGAATGACAACGGAGACCCTGGAGAAGGGAGTGGAAATGGATGGGACAAGAGGCGGGAGAAATGGACTCAAGACATCAGTCTGATCAAGTCTCATTTAATAAAGCAAAAAGCACTTGCTTATAAGCAGAAAAATCACACACCACAAACTGATTGTCAAGATAACAATAACATATGTCACATCAGAAACCAACGGCATAATTTTCAATTTCTCAAAAACTTCTAACAATAAATTTCAATTTCCCTAACAATAAAGTGAAACTCATTCTAGTGCAGAAGCAAGCTACCAGGAAGTCCCCAGTATTCCTGACTGGTGGTAACCTACACGTAAGTTAGTTGGAAACAAGGACCCATGAAGTGGAAAACACCTAGGTCAGGCAAAGAAAGGCATAAGCAGGCCAAGCGGCTCTGGACAGAAATAGATCTACTCTTGGTAGCCGCCCATACCGCGCCCAAAGATGGCACCGAGTTCCTGTAAGTGAGTCAACAGGGCACAGCTGTTGTCCACCCCGAAGGACACAGTGCGCATGAGCCAAGCACGTCACAGCCCGCTCTCGGGGCATGCAAATTGGGCATTGGGGCTTGCACCAATCGGGTAGCAACACGAGTCTCCTAAGCATATATAAGCAGTGCCTTTTCCTCCCTCGGGGTACCTGTTCAACAATAAAGGCTTGTTCGCAGAAGAATCCTGTTGCCACGCGTCGTTCTTGCTGGCGAGACATTGGGCGTGCGACAGATCTACTAGAATGGCTCAAGAGCTTTGTTGTCCTAGTAGCCCGACAGTGGTTGTCTACCAGTTATAAGTTGAAAAATCCAGTAGTGGTTTATTCCATGTGGCTGCATGCTTCAGCTGGTCTTCAGTATATATCAGAATTCTGAAAAAAAATGAGCTCTAATTCCAGTTTTTAAAAAATGAATTTGCTAGCCAGAGGCAGGGCAAACAAAGAGAAAGAGATGTATCTATCATCTTTAGTCATATAAATATATGTGTGTGTGTGTGTGTGTGTGTGTGTGTGTGTGTGTGTAATCTGTGTCTGAGATTAAAGATGGATCTTGTCAACTCAAAATCCAGATTATAAAAGGGTTCTTTCATTTCAAAAGCTGTGATAAAGAAAAATCCCCCACAATATCCAACTATTTGGGTTTTAGCTAATTCCAGATATAGTCCTTTTGACTTCCAAGGTTAGCCAGTACAACTATCTAGACAGGAGAGGTAAGAATGACCCCCCATTGGCAGGCAAGGAGAACATGGGAGCCATCTCCAAAGCAATGATTTTCTTCTAAAAAGGAAGCATTGAGACTTTATTAGGGAATGTGGATACGCTCACACAGAGGTTTGCCTACTCCTCAGCATGCTAAGTTAAGTCTTCTTCTGAACTTGGTCACAAGGTAAAAGCGGAGATTTTTAAGGGCATTCTTAGGTCAAAGTCAGGCAGAAACATGTAAAATATTAAAATGATGGACAGAAATGCCTCTGGGATGTTCATCTTGTGCTACAAGGTCTTAGCTGAAAATCAGGGAGATGACACTGTAAAGGTAGATTTCTCAGGTGCCAATGCTACCTGCTAACCATTATCTATGTTCTAACCAATAAATAGTCAATGCTACAAGTCTCACATACAGAAAGAACTGAGTAAACAAATGTCAAGGACCAACCTCCAATAGGTCTGGGTTCCTAAGAGAAGGGGTGTTTGAGAGCAGCAGGGAAACCAGCAACTTGAAGTCAAATCATGGGTCCAAGACTAACAGCTTTGTGGCCTATGTTCTGCTGAGATGACTTTCCAGATGAAATGGCTTCCCAGACTCTCCCACCCTACCCCACCCCCACCCCCTGCCTGCCTTTGAGTATTCTGCTCTGCTCTAGAGAGATTTTACTTGCTAATCTAAAAACTCTCGGGTTCAGACAGGTAGCTTTCTGGTCAAGACTGATCACTCTGCTAGTAAACATTCTAAAAGCTCTTTAGATTTCTCATGCATTTTCTTGGGTGATCAAAATCAGAAAGCAAATTACAAAACAAAAACATTCTAAAAGAACTGTGTTTTCTTCTCTGACAGCCTTCTCTGGATAGCGGCTAGAAAACATTTTTTTTAAAAGATTTATTTATTATATTTGAGTACACTGTCACTGTCCTCAGACACACCAGAAGAGGGCATCAGATCTCATTACAGATGACTGTGAGCCACCATGTGGTTGCTGGGATTTGAACTCAGGACCTCTGGAAGAGCAGTCAGTGCTCTTAACCACTGAGCCATCTCTCCAGCCCCTGGCTAGAAAACATTTTAACAGAACTGTCTCACCTCTTTAAGTAATTCTTGAGGTTTCTGACTAAAGAACCCTTGGGGCTTTTGCCAGCCTTATACCCACCTGCCTCTGGTCAAGGCTAAACCTAGTTCCATTCTTCACCCACAGTTCTCAGGAGGAGCAGGAACATTCTTGAAAAGCAAAATGTACTGATTGATAGTCACCTGACCCTTTGGTCCCAGATAGAGTTTGAATGCATGTCATATGCTTGCTAGCCAATAGTTTCAAAGGTCAATATGCTTAGTCAATAAGCTTAAACTGTAACCTTGATGATGTAACCTGTACCCCTAAAAAGTATAAAAACTGCTTGTTAGAGCCACTCGGGGTTGCCTTCTAGTCACTCGCCATGAGGTTCTGATTGAGGGTTGACCCCGATGCACCAGAAAACTTGCGTTTAAATCGAACTCCATTCTCTAGTCTCACTTGGGGAAGTCTCCTAATAGTTTAGACTCAGTTTGAGCCTTACATGGCCTCAGAAATCCCGTAGAAAAGAATACTTGAAGAGCTGTGTTTGCTCTCCAGAAATCTACAGATAACGCAGCTCTTGTTACAGAATTTTTTTTTGTAAAAGTACTGCTATCGTTTATTGCTAGCTCATCTCGTGCAGGCCAAAAATACAGTGGTTTTTTTTTAATTACATAAGAATTTGGTCATTTATTCCAGAGTCCCTTTCGATTATGCTATGAATCAGTAGGCCAAGAGTCCAACCCCTTGATACTTAGGAGGTATATATATAGGTATATATATTAGGAGCCTGTATATATATATTTTTCTTTTAACATTGCAAAGAATTCAGAAATCTTGCCTCTTTTGATAAGCACAGATAATAACGTAGCTGGGTGGGAGTGTGCTGGAGAGACACAGCATAACTGAAGGCAGTGGAATGCTTCAACTGGAGCTTGATGGGCTACACTAGTAGCAGTATTGAAGACTTTGTTGTTGATGGTTATTTTAACTGTACAGACCTGCTCCAAAAAGTGGAGAACATCCTTATGTGGACTAGAGAATGTTTTGTGGTATTTTGATGAAGAACATGGCTGGTTTTTGCCCTTGTCTGAAAAGTCTATCAAGGTGACAATTTTATTTTTCTCCAAGGCTGAATTTATACCATAACAGGGGTAACAGAGAGAGGGGGGAAGTGGGAAACATTTACACAGGCCAAGGACACAGTACTCATGTGGTCAGCTGATGACAATAGGATGTTGGTTTTTCAGAAAGATGACAGGTTTGTCATATCACTGGGTGACCTGACCGCCAGATTTGTATTAGTCTTCTGCAGCTGGCTGGGGGATTTTCCATGAACCCAGTCATTCTTAACTCTAACTATATTATTAACATCAATAATGTAGGGTTTTAAGGGCATTGTCCCCAACAATGAACTATTATGTCTGCTGAAGATATGGGTTTATGGGTCCAAATTTATGTCTTCAAGATAAAATTGCAAGAACTTTAAACATAGGATTGGTTCCCATCTGAAGTAACCTATAATTTACAATATTTTTCACTCTGTAAGACAATGTGAAATGCATAGAGTATGCTAGTGAATAAAAATATGAATTATCTTATACCAGGAAGACAAGACTCTTATATCCTGGTAGGAAGTGCTGCTGGTAAGTTCCAGAAGTTACTGAAATTATTTACAAAAAAACATTTGAATGTCATTCTTAGTCTTTTTGTTACAGTGTCTTCATTGAAGAAAGATAGTCAATCATTTACCTCTAATATCAACTCATCTCTCAGCTCAAGATTTGGTTGTGCTTGCAAACTCAAAGTCTACCAAGCTTCATCACTTGAGTAATTCCCCAGGGACTTCACGTGGTAGAAGGAGATGGCTGTTTCCCATACTGTGTCTGAAATAAAATCTCAAACCAATGGGTTTTTTTTAGTTAGCTAACAGGGTTAAGGTTCTATTACATGCTTTAATATTTTTCTCTTAATGCCTCAAGTAGATTGAGTAATGAATGTGGCACTTGTGGTTGTTTGACTAAGATTATCCACTGTAGGTCCATAAATTTAAATGCTTAGTCATTAGAGAGGGGCAGTACTTGAACAGATTAGAAGGATAAGAACTTCTGGCCCGTTGGAATAAGTCAGTCAAAGTGGGTCACCAGGGGAGGGATGCAAAGTGTGAAAGTCCCACAGCAGATCCACGATCTCTCTCTCTCTCTCTCTTTCTGTCTCTTTGTCTCTTTCTCCCTCCCTCCCTCTTTCCCCCCTCCCTTCCTCCATATAGTTAAAAATGTAGTTTCCTCAGATAATTAATCAGCACTGTCTGTCTCAGCACCACCAGGCTCCACACCATGTTGGTAATGAACTATTTTCTGTAATTGTAAGCATCCACAGTTAAATCCTTTCTTCAATAAGAATTACTTTGGTCATGGTATCTATTCACAGCAATAGAGCATTGACTAAGACATCATTTTAAAGTTGGTTTGTGTTTGAGTGTGTATGTATGTGGGTGTATTAAATTTTAACCAAGATCAGTATTAAAATTCATATGTGAAATTCTAATTGGTAGCATATACTTTCCTAGGAAGAGCTACAGCAAAGAAAAGAGGTATCAGATTTATCAGATTTACTTCCCACTTTCCAACATTACTAGAAGCCCCCCGCCTCCCCGCCTCTCTCTCTCTCTCTCTCTCTCTCTCTCTCTCTCTCTCTCTCTCTGTGTGTGTGTGTGTGTGTGTGTGTGTGTGTGTTTTCATTTGATCGTGAAGTCATTAGTTTTCTTTCTAAGTGAATCAAGGAAGATTTTTTAAAAAGTATTTGCTATCAGCAGCATTGAAATAGCATGTGCGAGGTCTGGAGAGGGAAGGCCAGTATCCACAGGATATCCATGTGTGACTCCAGTTCCGTGGGGATTTATTCCCACTTTTCTGGTTTCTACAAGCATCAGGCATGCATTGGATACATACATGAACACGCAGTCAAAACTGCCACATGCCTTCTTATTAAAGCAAGGGGGTTTTATGGGTTTGGGGAATGGGGTGATGGTCTGTGAACTAGGAACTGTGATTATGCCCATATAAGGCTAAAAAAATGAGCCCTTTGGTGGGCACTCCTGGGTGAGTAATGGGAAGGCAGAGACAGGGGGAGATGAAGTGGTAGCCCAGGATATCCTCCTTGAAGGTGGGCTTCGGGAAAGAAAAACAAACAAGGTTTCTTAGCTTGTGCACTGGATAAACAGTGTTTCCAAGCAAAAAAGAACACCGAAGTCCTTTGTAGTCCCGGCAATTGCATCATGATCTCAAGATGCTGGTGAAGAAGCAACAGCTTTGATATTTGCCCTGCTAGAATTTTGGACTTGCTGTGGTCTGATTCCTTGCTATGCTCTGATTCTTCTTTGCGTGATAGAAATGTTTTCCCCTTATGGCATTTTATGAAGAATATAATGTAGATTATAGAATGTAAAACAATAGAATGTAACTACATTGTAATGAAAGACCCTCAGAGAGAATCTTCCTTCAGGAAGGAGATCCCCAAGCCCAATGACCAGGCCGAGACCACCGGATGCAATCAGCAAGAGGGTTTATTGTCCGGATACACAGGTACCTGTAGGCGTCTCAGTCATCTCGGAAGGACTGGTGCGCCCAGCAAGACCAGGGACGGGTTTTTATATTGTTCTGGGGAGCAGAAGCAGGAGAAGATGCATGGTTACAGGGACTTGATTGGTGGAATTAAATGAGGTGCGGATGCATGGTTATGCAGCAAAAGAGTACGTGCAGGCTGGGGCGTCCGGAATGTCAGGGGCTAGGGGCTTATCCCTTCCTGCCAGATGGCCTATGAGTCAGCACTGATAACTCGGGCTGGTTCCTGCATTCCTTTTTCCTTATCTTTATGGTCTGTTAGTCTTAACATGCCTGGGCTCACCCGGGCCTGTTTTAGCTCTGAGTCTGTGAATCTTAAGACTTACTTTTTACTTTTATAGTTGTGGACCTTAAGCTCGTATAATTTTCCTTTTAAGGGGGGGGGGTCTTTCAGTAATTTTTGTACTGCTTGAGAGATTTTCTGGGGGATGTTATGAGAGAAAAAATTTGTTACAGCTTGGCTTTATTCAGTGTGTGTGTGGTGTGTGGTGTGTGGTGTGTGCGTGTATGTGTGTGTGTGTGTGTGTGTGTGTGTGTGTGTGTGTGTGTGTGTGATTTTTTTTTGTTGTTGTCGTTGTTTTAGTTGAGCCCAGAGAACATTTTTCTGGCCCCAGAGAATTGAGTTTTTCTCCCTCAGAGAAAAGTCAGCTGAGTGATTAATTGATGATTCTATGCCTATTCTCATGTGTTGAAGCTGGCTTTTATAGTAGGAATTATTCCAATATTGACTAGTCAAGACTGCTTAGAAGAAGCCACCCAGCTAAAACCATTCTCTTGTACTTCTAACCAGACCAATCTCAAGCACTTGGACGTTCCCTCTTCTGTAGAAGATTATCATGCTAGGAACGATGGCCCAAGGGCACAGGATTAAATATATACCAGTACTTAAAGATTCAATGTGTGTTATCCATTATAGTGCACTTAGTGAACTAAGTCAGCTGGGGTACTAGATGTGAACCTGCCTTAAATAGAGGAAATCAATATCCAATCCTATATTCACTATTTTTTCCTTTTATATTTTTTCTTTCTTCTTCATTTTAACTTTCAGGACTTTTTGAGTTGGGTCTTACTGTGGAAATGACTAGGTAGAAAAAGGTATTCTCAAAATCAAGGGTATTAGCTTACCTTTGCCTCCTACTTTCTAGTCCTCCTATTGATGCCAGACAATGCCATCCACTGTTACATATGTAGGTGGAGCCATGGGTCCCTTCATGTGTAGTCTTTGGTTGGTGGTTTAGTTCCTGAGAGCTCTGGGGATGGGGATCTGGTTGGTTGACATTGTTGTTCTTCTGCACGGAGCCATATTGGATTTGGGCCTAGCCGCTTTTTGACTGCATGGTTCAAAGTGACTCTGGGCTGTTTGGCCACAGAGACTCACCCCTAAGATGACTGCATTAAGTCTTAAGATTGTTGGATAAAGCCTCTCCCATGAATTTACGGCACAGGAGTATAACATTCAAGGGATGCCTCAGCTCGAGCAGATACCAGTTATCTCCTCAGACACCCAGTGTCTCCACCACCTGACCTCATCGCCTGACTTCTTTGCCTCCAGCTATCACTGCCTATACCCTCATCTCCCCCTCCTTCATATTTCACAAAGGTCACTCCCCCTACCTGATAGCCTTAAAAGCTGCAATGTTCATCCCAATAAACGAGACCTTGACAACAGAACTTTTGCTTGGTCTCCTTCTTCTCTTCACCCCCATTTTGGCCCACAGGTAGAAAGCCTCTTCGGGACCCTGAATAACTGGGTCCCCGCTGGCGGGGACAAGTGGCGCCCGAACACAGGGACCCCGAAGCAAGGCCGACTACAGGACGATGGAGATAAGAGAGCTGCAGCGGGAATCAAGGACTCTTCAGGCCGCATCGCTCGTGTGTCGCTGGAGAGGGAGGTAAGGACCGGTCGAATAATTGTCGTCTAATTGCCATGGGGAAGGTATGGATTTAGGAGGCTTGTTTCATAGGAGAGATCAAGCGCTCACTCAGGGAGAGAGGATTAAGAGTTAAGAAAAAGGATTTAATCAAGTTTTTTTTGTTTTATTGAAGAAAGGTGTCCCTGGTTAATTTTAAGCAGTGTGGGGCTAGCTTAAGTAAAACTTGTAATAAAAAAGGGACAAGGTAATGGTAAAGTGTTTTTGCATATGCGTTCTTTTAGAGTTATATTTTAGTCTTTGGATCCTGACTAGAGATAGTTTACACCCTAGACATGAGAGAGAATGGGTTTGGGAAAAACAGTCCTCCCGGACTCTCCACGGATGCTTTGGAGAAAGAGAAAAACTTTTCAGGGCTCTCCTGGGAACAGAAGAAAGGCAGGAGACGTCCTGCCTCTCTGCTGGCTCCTATTGGAGAAATGCTTATTTCTAGTTCTGGGTTCCATAGGTAGGATATGTGGGTCCCTATCGTGGGACACCATCTAGTTTTTTCCCTCTATGTCTATTGTGTGTCCTTGGTGCACCAAGCTATCCATGTCTGTCAGTTTATGTCTGTGGTCTTTGTTTCTCGTTGTTTAAATGTTTTATGTTTCGTGTTTAAAAGAAAAAATGATAAACTTTATCTGCCAGTCGTTCACACCTTGACTTGGTTTTAACTCGTTTCAAGAAGGGAACAATGCATAAAAAACAGTTTCAATTGGCTTTTGGAGCCTACATCTGTAGCTAGAAGCCTAAGTCTGCTGGACAAGCTCCCCAGGGGCTGGCTAAATGTTTATACTAGCTGATCCTAAAGACACCAGGAGCTTCACAGCTTAAAAGGTGTAACATTGGTAACAGAAAGTTGGCTTAAAACTGTAATTTGGATATGAGCCAACCTAGGGAAACAGGTCCAAATTGAGGTAATATTTTTATGGAATTCTTATTCTAAAAACCAGGCTTCTAAAAGATTTTAGGGCAACGTCTCTTTGTTGAGGTATTGGAGACCGCACCATCGTGCGTTCATATGTAGGAATTGGCAGTCATAGCCAAAGTTGTGGTTTGCCCTAAAGTTACTGTATTTTGATGCTAATTCCACTGTCCCAAGAACAGCTGCCTAGTCACATACTCAGAATTCAGGTGACTTTCCAAAGTTGTGGCTGTGCTCTGGTGTTACAAAGAGATCTTAAAGATTGTGATTAAAGATTGTCAGTGTTACATTGACTAACTCAAACTTATTTATAATTAAGAAAAAAATCAAACAGGTAGAGATTGTTACAGGATTTAAAAAGGATTGATGAGGTTTTAAAACTTGTGAGAGCATTACAGCTTGTTTGCTTATCCAACTGCCATTTCAAGATAGATTTAGAGGATTGTTTTTATGCAGTTTGTTTACATCCTGGCGATTGTGAGTTTTTATTTTGTGAGCTTGCTTATAATTTTAGAGAGCCCATGAAGTGATATCATTAAAATTTTTTTACAAAAGAGTGGCTACTAGCCTTATATTATGTAATTTTGTTGCTTCTTCAATGTAAGAAGTTAGAACTTTGAATCTTTCAGTGTATATGGACATTTTTACTACAAACCTTTGCTCTCAAAATGAGCTTTAACATTTGGGGAGTAACTATTGCTCCAGAGAAGATTCAATATTCATTTTTAGTATTTAAAACTAATTTTAAGCTACTAAGGATATGTTAGTTGGCTAAGTACCTCACTTACCAGAGGACTTAGGTCTTTGTTTGTTATCCTCATTGGAGATAAAGCTTCAGCTGTGTTAATACAGAATTGTAGGCTAGAGTCATGGAAGTATTTTAAAAAGCCAAACAACAGTTAATTGGTTATTACAAAATACTGATATTTGGCCTATTACATATACAAATTTTTCAGGCAAAATTGATAATTTTACTCTTTACATGTTTTTGTATTTCCTGTATATTTGTGCATACAACCCATAGGAAATGCGCTTACTGTATTTATAGGTGGTTCATCTAATGAAAAGGCTACATGTATGATTGGATCACTTGTTTATTCTCTTGAGTTTCTGCTGCTTCAGCACAGATTATTAAATTCCTGGCTTTAGCCACTGTTTTTATAATGTTAAAAAAATCAAGCTTTCAATTCACATACTGATAGCCAATGTGTGGCTTGTGGTTTACGATTGATTTCAATTACTTAATGCTTTATTAGAGACAAGTTTTCTACATGAAATCAGTGAGTGATTTCAGTGTAAATTGTCTGACAACTCACTGTCCTTTCAGTGCTCTGGCTCAGACAACTAAACAAAACCATAGACCCAGCTCTTTGAAAATGGTAATGGAGTTGATAACACACCCTCTTGAAAAGAGGAAGACTCCATTTGCTTACTTTCAACTCCCAGCTTCACCCTGCCGGCTCAGGGATTTCTAGTGCGACTAAATCTGGACAATATTTATAGGATTTGGCATCTCTAATTAATGCTTATGTTTAGGTAAATAAAGCTGGTGAGGGGCTGGAGAGATGGCTCAGTGGTTAAGAGCACTAAGTACTGTTCCTTTATAGGCCATTTAAGAACTCAAACTGGATTGCCTAGACCCCTTAACAAGGGAGGACAATGATACCAGGCAGATTATAGGCCTTACATAGGAACAGTTAGTCAAAAAATCTCATTCTTTATATATCCAAAACAATAATGCTGGAGACAATAATTTGGTATAAAAGTCAATTTATAAATACAAGTGCTCAGTGTCCTCAATTTAATCCTTAAGGACTTATCTTAATAAATAATATTTTAACAATATTTTAATAAATAAAAAGGGGAGTTATCCCTGTATGCTAAAATATGCTCCTTTTATTTCAATTTTAAAATTTGGATGCCAAGGAACACTCTGAGTTTATGGCACCCTACAGCTAGGCATACTTCTGCCTAGGTGAAATAGAAAGATCCACATATTGGCATGATCCTGTTCAGATATTTTATATGGGGAAGAGGGAATCTTTGTGTTTTTTCTACAGGATAATACAGGAGTGTGCCAGCTGCCCGAGTGGCTGGTGAGACTTGCTGATCCTGGGAGCATGAAGATTCAGCTCTCCTGGTTCGGGTCCCTGGAGTCATTCCTGTGTCCTTGGAGGAATATGGAGGGTTCCCACTCATCTTTTGTCATCACAGAAATTTTGGCGTTGCTACAGTCATTGTGTCCCGTCCCACCGAGGCCTGCCCTCCGACCCTCTGTACACTGTTGCTTGGTGGAAGCTGCTGTGGACTGGGGAACTCTGCCCTGTTTTGCAGATCTCAGACATGGTCCCATTGCCTGCTGGTTGTTCCAGAGAAGAATGACCGATCCTGAACTGTCCTGGGAAAGACCTTGGCATTTTCGCTGCTATTGTAGCAGCCATTACTGCTGCAGCCATTGTGTCTGCAGTGTCTGGAGTTACCCTCCCCCAATCTATTGTTAGGCAAGCACAGTGGGTGAACTTTCTGGAGTAGTTGCTAACAATTGGGAATTCTAAATTTTATTACAGGAGAGGCTTGACTAGGTCCTTGGTGGTATGGCCATAGCAGCTGAGGAGAACCAGATGAGGTGCCTACAACTTATCGGGAGAGGCTCAATTTCCACAATCTCTTATATTAATGCCATCTGGCTCCTGCTCCTTCGCCCCTGGGCTCAAGTAAGAGGAATGAGAAGATGATCCAATGTAGCTTTCCTCAGTGACGGGCAACTTCCTCTGACCCTTGACCAATCTAGACATGGAGCCTTGAGGGCGACAAGGTGGTCCTATGACAGATAAGGCTGGGGTTTGAGAGGTCGATCCTAAGACAGAGGTGGCTACACCCTGTTTAAACGTGCGGGCCGGTCAAATGCTCCTCTGCCCAGTTTCTCCCCCAATAACACACACGTATAGCCCAGAACGGTGTGTTACAGCATAAGTTCATTCCAAGCCATTGGGGTGCAGTCCTAACTGCAAGAGTGGCTTGCCATGGCCGAGCTGGGCACTCTGTGAGGCATGTCTGATCTCTCTCAGACCACTACTTCCACCTAATGGTTTTTTTAATAAAAGAAAAATGGGGGAGTTGCACGGAGCCATATTGGATTTGGGCCTAGCCGCTTTTTGACTGCATGGTTCAAAGTGACTCTGGGCTGTTTGGCCACAGAGACTCACCCCTAAGATGACTGCATTAAGTCTTAAGATTGTTGGATAAAGCCTCTCCCATGAATTTACGGCACAGGAGTATAACATTCAAGGGATGCCTCAGCTCGAGCAGATACCAGTTATCTCCTCAGACACCCAGTGTCTCTACCACCTGACCTCATCGCCTGACTTCTTTGCCTCCAGCTATCACTGCCTATACCCTCATCTCCCCCTCCTTCATATTTCACAAAGGTCACTCCCCCTACCTGATAGCCTTAAAAGCTGCAATGTTCATCCCAATAAACGAGACCTTGACAACAGAACTTTTGCTTGGTCTCCTTCTTCTCTTCACCCCCATTTTGGCCCACAGGTAGAAAGCCTCTTCGGGACCCTGAATAACTGGGTCCCCGCTGGCGGGGACATTCTTCCTATGGGGTTGCAAACCCCTTCTGATCCTTCAGTCCTTTCTCTAACCCCTCCACTGGGATCCTCGTACTCAGTCTGAAGGTTAGTTGCAAGGATCCTCATCTGTATCAGTAAGACTCTGGTAGAGCCTCTCAGGAGACATCCATATTAGGCTCCTGTCAGCAAGCACTTCTTTTTATTAGTTTGATTGTTTGTTTGATATATGTGAGTTCACCGTTGCTGCCTTCAGACACACCAGAAGAAGGCATCAGATACCCATTAAAGATGGTTGTGAACCATCATGTGGTTGCTGGGACCTGAACGCAATACCTCTGGAAGGGCCTTCAGTGTTCTTAAGCACTGAGCCATCTCTCCAGCCCCAGCAAGCACTTCTTGGTATCAGCAATAGTGACTGGGTTTGGTGGCTATATATGGGGTGGATCCCCAGGTGGGGCAGTCTCTGGATGACCTTTTCTTCGGTCCCTGCTCCACTCTTTGTTCCTGTATTTCCTCCTATGAGTATTTTGTTCTGCCTTCTAAGAAGGAATGAAGCTTCCATATTTTGGTCTTCCTTCTTGAACTTCATAAGATTTGTGAATTTTTTCTTAGTTATTCCGAGCCTTTGGGTTAATATCCACTTATCAGTGAATGCATACCATGTGTGTTCTTTTGAATTTCATGTACTCATTGTTTTTACTAGCTGAGTAGTATTCCTTTTTCTTTTTTCTTTTTTTTTTTTCGGAGCTGGGGACCGAACCCAGGGCCTTGTGCTTTCTAGGCAAGCGCTCTACCACTGAGCTAAATCCCCAACCCCGCTGAGTAGTATTCCATTGTGTAGATATACCACATTATCTGTATCCATTCCTCTGTTGAAGGAACACCTGATTTCTTTTCAGCTCATGGCTATTGTAAACAAGGCTGCTATGAACAAAGTGCAGCATGTTTCCTTGTTACATGATCTCAGTCCTGAGTTTGATTATTTCCTGCCATCCACTCCTTTTGGGTGTATTTGCTTCTTTTTGTTTTAGAGCTTTTAGGTGTGCTGTCAAGCTGCTAGAATATGCTCTCTCCAGTTTCTTTTTGGAGGCACTCAGAGCTATGAGTTTCCCTCTTAGCACTGCTTTCATTGTGCCCATAAGTTTGGTTATGTTGTGCCTTCATTTTCATTAAATTCTAAAAAGTCTTTAATTTCTTTCTTGACCAATTTATCATTGAATTGAGTGTTGCCATTCAGCTTCTATGCGTATGTGGGGTTTTTTTTTTATTTTTGTTCTTAATGAAGACCAGCCTTAGTTCATGATGATCTGATAAGATTCATGGGATTGTTTCCATCTTCTTGTATTTGTTGAGGTTTGTTTTGTGACTGATTATATTATCAGTTTTGGAGAAGGTACCATGAGGGGCTGTGAAGAAGGTACATTCTTTTGTTTTAGATTGAAATGTTCTTTAGATATCTCATAATCCATTTGGTTCATAACTTCTGTGAGTTTCACTGTGTCTCTGTTTAGTTTCTGTTTCCCTGATCTGTCCTTTGGAGAGAGTGGGTTGTTGAAACATTCCATTATTATTTTGTGAGGGTCAGTGCATGCTTTAGTAACATTTCTTTTACAAATGTGGGTGTCCTTGCATTTGGGGCATAGATGATCAGAATTAAGAGTTCATCTTGGTAGACTTTTCCTTTGAGTGTGAAGTGTTCATCCTCATCTTTTTTGATAGTGTTTGGTTGGAAGTCAATTTTATTAGATATTAGAATTACTACTCCAGCTTTCTTCTTGGGACCATTCGCTTGCAAAAATTTTCCAGCCTTTTACTCTGATGTAGTGTCTGGGATTTTTTTTTTTGTAAAAATAGTTTTATTCTCCTTCAAACATAAACCATCACTCTTGGGGAAAGGAAGAAGGAAGGTGGCAGGGTGGTCCTCTGCTCACTTGAATGGGGTGGGGAGTGATTAAGAAGTCCCACCCCACTGCCTAGCTGAGATAAGATTACATCCCTTACACTGTGTGTAAATATCTCCTTATATTAAAACAATTTTTCAGGTCCTACTTCATTCTACCCCAAGCTGGGAAAACATTATCTTTGGTTTGTGACGTTACAGATCCCAGAAAAAGGGTGTGGGGGAGAGGCAGACATGAGACCACTGGAAAACAGGAAGGGTATAAGGCAATGATTAACAGGCCCCACATATCGGAGGGGCCCCTGTAAAGCGGAGAGGCCGTGAACCTGTGCACATGCACTCCTATCCTCAATCCCTGATGCTCAGGAGTGGTGTGTCCTGTCAAAGGTTCTCTGTGAGGTCCTTGGGGATCTAAACTCAAACCCAGCTCACTTCACTGCCAAGCTTCGGGTGCCTTTCTAATAGGAGTCAGCCCCCACTGCTTCTGAGATGAGGCCTTTTTAAAAATCATGGGCCCCTCTCCAAATCTCTCTTACAGGGAGAGCAGAAGGGCCCTTCCTAGGAAGGGGGTATTGGGATAAACAGCTGCAATGGGGCCCCATCACTCTCTGACCAGGTGGTAGATGTGGTGCTGAGTTCTGGTGGAGACTTCAAAGACTTAGGCAGTACACAGCAGTAGTTCCGGAGTGTCCCTGTTTGTCACGACCTGGAGGACAGTGAAGTTCTCCAGGACACTGTTCATCATGTAGCGTTCAGGCAGCAGATGGAGCTTGTGCAGGAAGTTAACCAGGTATTTACACATGGGAGAGCGCAGCAGGCGGTACACAAAGCACCTGCCCTCCAGCTAGGCCCGCTCAGTCTCCACCTTCTCCACCACTTGCTTGCCAAAGGAGCAGACCTTGGAGGAGCAGGTAAGTGTCATGAGCTCCTGGCTCTCCTACTGACTGCTCACTCCATAGAAGCCACCAGCGCCTCCACTGCTCCCTGCCTCCTCGGCACTTGGGGTCCCAGTTCAGGTCTGCCCAGAGCTTGACCAGGAAAAATGCATGTGGTGGCCCCCGGTCATACAGCTCCGGGAGACCGCCCTTTTTCTCAGGGAATTTGTCATAGATCTGCCGCACGTCCACACTCTCCAGAGGTGGGGCTCCAGGGCTGGGGCACTGCTGACTGATGTGGACAAACAGATGACTCTGGAACGAGTCAACTGCATCTGGTGGCTCCACAAACGCTGAGAACTCTACCAGCTGCAGGTGCACAGTGCCCAGGGCCGGAACCTGCCAGACTGGGGGAGAGGAGCAGGTGGGGGCAGGAGTGAGAGGGCTGGGGGCGGCTTGTACCTTGGTAGGTCAGTGGCTGGGGGCGTCAGTGACATGGAGAATGGTGCTTGTGAGAAGGGCTTCATGTCTGGAACATTCCATGTTGGCCCAGAGCTCCCTGACCAGAACTGGAAAAGCTCGGTGGCCTGAGGGCTAGAAGGACCCAGCTTGGCCTGGAGGGAAGGTGCAGAGATGAGTTGTGCCGAAGACATGGTGGCCATCGTCTGGAAGGCCTTGTCCTTGGAGACTTGGTCCTTCAGCTTGGACTGAATTTCTCTCGATTTCCTTCGAGCCAAAACCTGGATGTGACTAGAGACCTGCTTTTGAGTTCTGGTCTTCCCTTCCTCAGCTTGTTGTAATGGGCAATGGGTTCGTTCCAGTCATACATCTTGCCCTCATCTGACAAGATGATCTTGCGACGGCCACAGGGAGGGTAGATTGTCAGGGCCTCCTGAAAACTCTGCTCGATGTCAGGGCTCCACACACCTTCTTCATGGGGGCTCCCATCACCTCCAACACCCTCACTGCCTCCGGTGCCCTCCTCACTGCCTTCCTTACTACCTGTCCAGCCCCCCGCCATCATCCAGGGGGGCCCCAGTCCGGGGATCCTCCATCTGGGCCTCCTGGCCTGAGCTGGAGAGCTGCGCCTTGTTTTGTTTTGTTTTGTTTTTGTTTTGTTTTTTACTGAGGTACATTTCCTGTATGCAGCAAAATGCTGGGCCTGTTTTCATATCCAGTGTGTTAGTCTAAGTCTTTTTATTGAGGAATTGCGTACATTGATGTTGAAAGATATTAGGGATCAATGATAGTGCTTCCTGTTATTTTTGTTGTTAGGGGTGGAAATATGTTTGTGTGGTTATCTTCTTGTGAAAGAAGATTAACTTCTTGCTTTTTCTTGGGTGTAGCTTCCCTCCTTGTGTTGGAGTTTTCCATACATTATCCTTTGTAAGGCTGGATTTGTGGAAAGATATTTTTTAAATTTGATTTTGTCATGGAAAATCTTTCTTCCTCTGTCTATGGTAATTGATAGTTTTGCTGAGTATACTAGCCTGGGCTGGCATTTGTGTTCTCTTAGGGTCTGTATGACATTTGCCCAGGATCTTCTGGCATTCATAGTCTCTGGTGAGAGGTCTGGTGTAATTCTGATAAGTCTGCCTTTATATGTTACTTGAACTTTTTTCCTTACTGCTTGTAATTAATAGTTTTTCTTTGTTTTGTGCATTTGGTGTTTTGACTATTATATGATGGGAGTAATTTCTTTTCTGGTCCAATCTGTTTGGAGTTCTGTAGGCTTCTTATATGTTTGTGTTCATCTCTTTCTTTAGGTTAGGTGAGTTTTATTCTATAATTTTGTTGATAATGTGAACTGGCCCTTTGAGTTAGGAATGTTTACTCTCTTCTCTACTTATTATTCTTTGTCTTGGTCTTTTTTTCACCATGTACTGGATTTCCTGCATGTTTTGGGTTAGGAGCTTTTTACAGTTTGCATTTTCTTTGACTGTTATGTCAATGTTTTCTATGGTGTCTTCTGCATCTGAGATTCTCTCTTCTATATCTTGTATTCTGTTGGTGATGCTTGTATCTATGTCTCCTGATCTCTTTCTTACATTTTCTATCTCCAGAAGTGTTTTTCTATTTCCATTTTTATATCCTAGATTATTTTGTTTATGTTTTCCTGTATTTCTTTTAGGGATTTATGCATTTTCTCTTTAAGGGCTTCTACCTGTTTACCAGTGTCCTCCTGTATTTCTTTAAGAGAGTTATTTATGTCCTTACTAAAGACCTCTATCATCATCACATGATGTGATTTTATATCAGAATCTTGCTCTTCCGGTATTGGGCTGTCCAGGGCCTGCAGTGGTAAGAGTACTGGGTTCTGATGATGCTAAGTCACCTTGTTTTTGCTGCTTATGCTCTTCCGATTGTCTCTTGGCATCTGGTTATCTCTGGTGTTAGCTGGTCTTGCTGTCTCTGACTGGATCTTATCTCTCCTCTGTGCCTATAAGCCTATATGCCATCCATTTCAGAATCATGAACACAGAGCCAGGCTGCTCACCCTGAGTTCAAGGACAGATTGATCTAAATATTCAATTCTACAGCAAGACACCTCAAAAAACAAACATTAAAGATAAAAATAATCTTACTTTTTGTTTTACACTCTGTCCTCTTGCTGTACAGAGGGCCCATGAACATATAAAATCTTATAAAAAAAGAATCACTATTTTATACTTTTCTGCAGTGTCAGAGTATTTGTCCATTATCATCATGTCAGGGAGCATTGCAACTTGCAAGCAGACATGGTGCTATAGAGTAAGGGACTTCTGATCTAGATCCATAGGCACTAGACAAACAGAGATACTTCATTTATGAAATCTCAAAGCCCATCGCCAGTGACATACATTCTCCAAGAAGGCCATAACTACTAATTCTTTCATATATTGCTACTACTTAAGCATTCAAATATATGAGCCTATGGGGCCCATTCTTATTCAAACTACTATATTCCATTTCCTGGTCCCAGAGACTTGTAGCCATGTTATATGCAAAAATGCATTCAGTCCAACTTCCGAAGTCCCCATGGTCTATAACAATCTCAACATTGTTTAAATCTCTGACTTTCAAAATCTCTCCTGAGGTTAAGCACTATCTTTTATTAGTGACCCCTGTAAAATAAAAAATGTAAAAGCAGATCACATACATCCAACACACAATGGTACAGCATATATATATATATATATATAATTTATATATACAAACAGAGATACTTTTGTATATATGTGCAAAATGGTAGTATGTGAGCATAGTCAGGAACCACTCCAAGACCTGAAATCAGCAGGGCAAACTCCAAACTTTGCATCTTCATGTCTGATGTCAAGGGCTCTTTAGATCTACAAATATTTTCAGCTTTCTTGTCTGCAATATACTTCTCTTTCTTGGGTGGATTCCATACTTAGTCTTTAGCTTTCCATGGCAGATATCATATGACTCTGGCATTTCCAACATCTGCAATCTCCCAGGCAATCCAGGCTTTACCTTCACAGCTTCATACAAAAAGTCTCTCTTGGTCTCTATTCGGTGACATTCTTGATAAACAACTGATCTAACGACTTTAGTCACACTGGAAAAATTCCATACCCCTTTCTTGTATCCTTGATTCTAAAGTCAGATCCACATGGTCAAAGCTGCCAAGTTCTATTTTGTGCTGGGGTTACAACATGGCCACCCAGTTCAATAAAAGCTATACCAGATTTCTGTTTCCAATGGTTTCTTCCACTGTGTTAGCTTTTCTTTAATTCCTTTACACAAGTTGGAAAGACCTGCGTGGGGGTCTTTCCCCAAGATCACCACTCTCTTTATTCCATTTAGAATCAGGCTTTTCTTTCATCTGTTTATCAGCTTGAGAATAGTACTTAGCTCCATTATACTACCTGGTGCTCCTCTTCTCCTCAAACTGTACATGTCTTATTTTTCCAAACTTAGCTTGCTCCTTTTCATTGTAGTTCTCCACATATCTGACCATTAACAACCATACAACACAGTCAATTTCAATGGTGGAATTTGCTGGGATCCAGAGAACTTAGGTATTCCTGCTCCTCCAGCTCTGTCATCTGTAACACATAACTTCTCTTTTGGTCAACTACATTCCATGCCTGTGTCTTTCCTCAAAGAATGACCCATGGTCCACCTATCCTTGATCTCTGATCTCCTGTGTATGGTATTCTATTTTACCTTATTAAAACTGTGTTAGAGTGGCTGGAAAGATTGCTTAGTGGTTAAGTACACTGCCTCCTCTTCCAGAGGATTCGGGATTGGTTCCCAGGACCCACATGGGAGCTCACGGTATCTATAACTACAGGTCCATTTGAAGGATAAGGCAAAATGATTGGGTATAAACTAGTATCTGGCATCAATTTGCACTAGTGAGAGACTTCAATTAAATTTGAAAATTAGTCATATAAAACTATACTTCTTTTCCCAAAGGGAATGTGAGGCACTTGTTTTAGTTACTCCCTCTTGACCACAAATAAATACCTGACAGCAGGGGATGTAAGAAATGAGAATTATTTTCTAGTTTATAACTCCAGGGTTAATATTTCATTATGGTGGGAAGACATGGAATAGTGTTGGGCATATAGCTCCAGAGTTGAGTCTAAGAACAATAATTATATAAAATAGAGATTATCAGCATCTATAAAAGTTTGAGAACTTTACCATAACTTATTTCCTCCAAGGAGGCCCCATTTCCTAAAGGTACTACAAACTGCAAAATAGCATCATCAGCTTGGGACCCACTACTTAACACAAAAAACTTGAGAGGATATTTCACATTCAAAGTGTTGTAGAGTTAGTCCTAGAGAAGTAGTTTTCAACTTCCCTATTGCTTTGACAAGTTAATACAGTTTCTCTTGTGTTCTGAAGCCTCTCACTATAAAATTATTTTGTTGCTACTCCATGGCTGTAAGATTTCTATTGTTATAAATTGTAATGTAAATATCTGATAAGAGGGTATTTGGTATACACACCCTTGTGAAATTGTCCTTTGAAACTCAAGAGGGTCCATGACCCACAGTTTGAGAAGCTATGTTAAGAAGCCTACTATGTGTTTTTATTGTCTTGTAACACAGATTAGATTGACTAAAACTCCAAGTGACCATATAATATTCTAATAAACTCTTTTTCCAATCTATAATAGCGGAACAAAGAATATTATGAATCAGGGTATTTAGTGTATATTACTGGAAACACTATGTAAGTGTGTTACATCAAAGTAAGCAAATCTCTGTTAGAAGCGTTAGATAGGAACTCAAATCAATGTTCGTCTATGTGGGGACCACATAGCATGACATGGATGACATTGGAGACCCTAAGAAGCAGGAAACATATCCCTCTAGGGTACCCACCATCAGGAATAAGGAACTGCCTCAGCAGGCCTGAGTTGCTCATTTGTAGAGAGGTTGTTCCCATTTCTCCTGACCTTAGCCCTGGACAATGGGTAGTATAGATCTTATTTGCAAGTGACTGCTCTCCAGTTGGCCTTGGTACACATAATTATTCTATTATATTTGATTTTCCTATTTCTTTCTCCTTTTGCTCTGGTGAATTCTGTGAAATTAGATGTTCCTAGATATAATGATTCTTAACAATCAAAAACTGGGGCATAAATTGGGAATTTACATGTAAGAGGGGAAAATCCTATTAAACCTCATGGCTTGAAAAAAAAAAAACTGGGGCATGTGAGAACAGACAGCACAGTCCTCATGGCCCAGGTGCATGCTGTGAAAGCGGTTCTGGGAATTAACCTAACAACCCCGGTGGCACTCTCATTTTGGGAACAATGTAGTTACTGCACTAATGGTAGTGTCCTATTAACGTTTGATTTACAAACAATATTTGAAGAAATTGTGTTTAGATATAAATTAGAAAATGAAACAGAGTCATGAATGGGCAGTCTTTAATTCAAGGTAGATGGTGGACTCTACCAAGAGGAAAGGACTCCACCAAGAGGAAAGAAATATATATTTTTGAACCTGATATTCTTTTCTTTTTCCTTGATATTTTTTCTTGGATATTTTTTATTTACATTTCCAATGTTATTCTCTTTCCTGGTTTCCCATCCATAAAGCCCCTATCCCATCCTCCCCACTTCTATAAGGGTGTTCCCCCTCCCCAAATACTGACCCTTCCTGCTTCCCCACCCTGACATTCCCCTACATTAGGGGGTCCAGCTTGGCAGGACCAAGGGCTTCTCTTTCAATTGGTGCCCAACAAGATCATCCTCTGCTGCATATATAGCTGGAGCCATGGGTCTGGCCATGTGTACTCTCTGGGTAGTGAGTTAGTCCCTGGGAGCTCTGGTTGGTTGGCATTGTTGTTCTTATGGTGTTGCAAGTTTCTTCAGCTCCTTCAATCCTTTCTCTAACTCCTCCAATGGAGATCCCCTTCTCAGTTCAATGGTTTGCTGCTAGCATTCACCTCTGTATTTGACATGCTCTGGCTGTGCCTCTCAGGAGACAGCTATATCTGACCCTGATGTTTTTATACCTAGAGAGGGAAGTTGGAGATACAGTCCCTCTGTATTATGACAGTGTTGTTTAAAATATTGGGACACTGAGAAAGGAGAAGGCTATTGAGGTTATAAAATGAGTTGTTCACATTTGAGAGTGCTCCCTAGTCTTCCTTGGAAATGTGTGCATAAACCATGAGCCTGGCTGGGGAAAAGGGAAGTTTGAATCTTTGCAGGTAACAATCTTAATTCTTATTTTTTTAATGGGATATGGTCATTCTTTTGACATTGACATATCTGGTAATGATTACACAATATCTATTTCCCCCTTTGAGTGAGACTAAAAGACTGTGATTAGTCAGAGGCAAAAGTGTAATCTCAAGCCCTAGACAGCCTGGCAGCTTGTACCTGCTAAGAGTTGTCAGTGTGTTATTTACATGCCTTCCAGATATCCCTGCTTCCAATTGAGACCCTGATCCTGTGTTAAGGTTGCACTCTGGCAAGTCTATCTGTGAGTGCGTGGATAAACTCTAAAACATGATAGTTATAAAGACTGGGACCACTATACATATTACATGGCTCTCAGGAATGAATTACCCACGGCAACAGTTTAGAATATCCTGTCCACCTTCTTTGGATAATTTGTAAATAGAAGTTCTTGCTACAAAACTATCTACACTGGTCATATTACAAACATTTGTCTTGTCTTTTAGAAAATGAGTCTAGGTCACGACATCAGCAGAGGGATTCTGCTTGACCAGAGAGAACATTGGCCACTAGAACTTCAGGTAGGAAGGCTGCATGAGGAACCCCCACACTCTTTCAATGCCTCTTACCCTTAACTATCCATTTCTCCTCCTTACCTTGTCCCACCAGAGCAACCCTGCTCTACCAGAGATCATGCCAACCAGAACTCCAGATACGTTGCCCACTTGGGAATCGCTCTCGTTCTTTTCATTTCCCCACAATACAAATTGAGGGAATTCTGGAAATGATAAATCTCCATAAGGAAATGAAAACTATATTCCCAGCTGCCACCAACATAATACAAGAGATGGAAGAGAGAAACGCATGCATTGATGATACAAGGGAAGAAATAGATACACCAGTCAATGTAAATCTAAAAAATAAACAAAAAATGTTTGTTTTTCAAACAGGGTTTCTTTGTGTAGCCCTGGAATTCCCTCTGTATACCAGGCTGGCCTCCAACTCACAAAGATTCTCCTGCCTCTGCCCTATAAGTGCTGAGATTAAAGGCATGAGCCACCACCCCCAGGCTTTCACAAACTTCTTGAAGCACTATAACAAGTTAATTTCTGAGACTGTCAGTCTCATACTTCTTCTGAGTCATCAGGGTGAAGATAAAATGAACTGAGCTGGAGAGATGGCTCAGTGGTTAAGAGCACTGACTACTCTTCCAGAGGTCCTGAGTTCAAATCCCAGCAACCACATGGTGGCTTACAACCATGTGTGGTAAGATCAGATGCCCTCTTCTGGTGTGTCTGAAGACAGTTACAGTGTACTTATATACAATAAATAAATCTTAAAAAAAAGATGAACTGAACTGAGAATCAGACTTTTGCACCTTACTGCTATAAATGGCATGTATATGGAGCTAAATAGATGGCTCAGCTTCTAAGAACACTGGCTTTTCATCCTCAGTGCTTGGCTTTGATTTGCCCCCTCTATAAGGCAGCTCACAACTGTCTGTAACTCCAGTCCTGGAGAATCAGACACCCTTTTCTAACTACTGCTAGGAAGTTGGATGCAATTGGAATACACATTGGCAAAACATATGCATGGAAATTAAATTAATTTTAATGAAAAGTTATTAAATGTACACGAAGAAAGCCTGTCTTACAACATGGAGTCATATATATCATATATATATCTGTCTTTACACCACTTGCATACTGATGTCCAAAGAGGCCAAAAGAGTGCATCATATTTTCTCTACTTGGAATTGTGTTGGGAGCAATGCCCTTGAAACCCTCCATTATTGATGTTAATATTATAGTTAGAGTTAAGAATGACTGGGTTCATGGAAAATTCCCAGCCAGCTGCAGAAGACTAGGACAAATCTGGTGGTCAGGATGAATAATGATTTGATAAAGTTCTAACCTTGCTGAGAAATACATCTGACATCAAGATGCCCAATGTGCTGACTTGTAACCTTTCTGAAAAACCAACATCCTGTTGACATCAGCTGACCACACGAATACTGTGTCCTTGGCCTGAATAAATGTTTCACATTTCGCCCCGCCCCCTCTGTTACCCCTCTTATGGTATAAATTCAGCCTTGGGAAAAATATAATTGTTGCCCTGATCAGACCCTTGTCTTGGCATCTTTCTTCACATCTCTTGTCCCCCATTCTCTTCCAGGTACCCTCTGCACCCTCATTGACAAATGGCGCCCAGAGTGCAGCTGTTTGGAGGTCTCCTGGAGGAGAGCGTCGTCCCCGTGAATAGACAGGCCTGTCTTCCTTCTTTGTCGGAGCCTTTGCTCCCCGCTAGGAGCTTTTGCTCCCCGGCTTCTGGCTACCAGGACCCGACTTTGGTTCAGAAGCTTGGTGTGTTTCTCCCCGGACAACGCAGATCTCAGTGGTGAGTGATGGGACAAGCATTCTACAGTCACCTTTTGTGACAAGACTCAGAGAGACATTCAAGATGTGAGGAATAGGGTTAAGAAAAAAAAATTAAAGAAATACTTAGACTTTGTAGGAAATATTTGACCATGATTCCCCCAGGATGGAACAATTGATACAAAAATATAGTGCAGAATTAGTGATTGTTTCATGGGCCAGCTAACCCTCTATCTGCCCTCTGTAATGAATAAAAGCTGTGTGCTTTTTGGGTTCGAGGTTGCCTCTCCCTGCGTGGATGAGCAACCCCATGTACGTGGATTAAAAAACCTTATACCCGCATGCTATTGCAGCGGTCACTTTGTCAATCTGTGCTCTGTGGGTTGCGCTCCTGAGGTAAGGCCACTATGGGGTCTTACAACATTTTGGTGCATCAGCCGGGAACTGCGCTTTCCCCAAACCACAACTGGCGAGGAGATTGAAGGTAAGCTCCAGCAAATCTGTGTTTTGTGTTCTGTGTTACTTTCTGTTTTGTCTCTGTGTCATGTTGTCTCATCTTTGTTTCATGTTGTCTTGTGTCGTCTGCGTCTGCTGTCTGAAGGGTTCGAGTCCCTTCAGAGGGGGCTTCGAGTTCCCCGTGGAGAGGGGTTAGAGTCCCCTCAGTGGTCGCTGTGGGTTCTGTGAGGGGCTTACGGCTGTGACAGGCAGATGTGCTAGTTGTCACAGGCCACAGTCCCTAGAGGATGTTCTAGGAGGAGAAAGGAATCTAGAGGACACTCTAGAATCCTGTTGGCAGGTGGGATCAGACAGTCCGCCTCATCCCAGAAGCAGCTAAGGTTAAGCTGCAGTTTGGGCCAGGTACTGAAAGGTATCAGGCATCTGTTAGGATGCCTCGTCTTGGTCTTGTTTGTATAATTTGTTTTCTGTTGTATTGTCATGTATGTTTCTTTTGTTTCATTTTTGGACTTGGACTGATGACTGTGTTTGAAATCATGGAACTGTTTGTCTTGTCCGTCAAAGAGTTTTCCTTGGTTCTCTTGGTGCTTAACTTGGAAATAATTTCCTTGAGAGAAATTGCTTTCTGCCAGGGAGTTTTGTCTTTGTCTCTTGAGCCTCCTCTCCAAGGAGAGATGCCCCTCCCTTTGATCCCCTTGACCAGGTTAGCTGCTGTTAACAGTTCATCACACATGGACTCCAGGTTAGTGAGTGACCCTGCCTGAAGCAGGCATTAACAAGAATCTGAAAGCTTTGCCTTGGATCCTGAAGAAAGGATCTCCTGTTGCTTAGACATTCATAGTTTCTAAGGAAGGAACAGCACAGAGTGAGGAATTGTGGGGCTAAGGGTGGCAGGCGAGTGGGCCTGCTAGCAAGCAAGCTGCAGGCTATGCATGGGCAGTGGCGCAGCTCAGGCCAAGTTGGGGTTAGAGGAGTTTCAAGGTGATGAGTCTGGCCAGGGCTGATGCTTTGACAGCCAAAAGATAGTGGGGAGTTAGTGATTATTTTAAAGACTATTATGAGACTTTTGGCCCTTAAAAAATTCAGTTGCTGTCTTCAGTTATTGGTATCTTATTAATGATATCCTTAGGACTATCCCTGCAGCAGCCAGTTCCTCCCCCTGTGGTCAAAATGCCCCAGGTTAGGGGGCAGAGGAGCCCCTAAGGTAGTTTCAGAAAGAGTCTGCAGCAGACTGAGAGGAACTTTGTTTTGCCAGACAGAATTCGGAACAGGCTTTTGCTGTGTTTACTCTAGGATGATAACAGGAGAACGTCTTGGCACCGGCTCTTCAGCTTACTCCAACTGGAGGCTGTGGCCAAGGTCAGGATCAATGTTTCTTTTCCACGGACCTCTAACCCAGTGAGACAGCTTAGTAAGGACTGCTACTGCAGTCCTGGAATTTAGAGGCACGGGGAAGGCTATACTTCTATTAAAGATCAGTACTCCAGTGTTAGCAATCTCTTTATTGGATGTAAGAGACAGGAAGCCCACCTCAACTGTGACTCCTGCCTCAGGAATGGTAGCAGAAAGAGTGCTCATAGCCAGTTATCTCTGACTATAGCTTACTCTCTGATATCCGAGGTTTCAATCGGATCACACACCCCTGGGCGAGCCTCCTTCGATATTCAGATGCTATTTTCTCCTGGTCTTTTGGCTCAAGGTCTCCAAGCATGTCTGACAGCCTGGAAGAAACTTCCCCCCTAAAGAGGATGAGACATACAATTCTTTTCTCAGCCGCTTGGCATCTAACACCCAGGTCCTAACCATCTCTCCATCCTTTTGTTATTAGTTCTTACTGGAAACCCAGTGACGTTTGGAGGCTGAGTCTCTTGAGAGGCAGAGCCACCGAGCTGACACTGAAGGGAGGTACTCCTTAAGGGGGAATCTAAGTCCAGAGAGACAGCCGGTAACAGACTCCAGCTGCCCCTCTACTCGCCTTTCTGTTTTACAGGCACAAAGCTTGCACTTGTTTTTGCACTGGCCTTTTCGTCCCAAGAAAGCTTCCTGGTTTAGCTGTGTGACTGAATGCTATTTGTCACCTGATCTGGTTGTTCTGCCAGCTCTCACTGGGCCATCCTCTAGCTTTCTTGCCTGGCCCCTTTCCTCTGTTCTTAAGAACTTTATCACCTAATACACTGCGTTGTTTGACTTATAATACCTCCCGTCCTACTAATATGCATATCCCAGATTCCCATTGTGAAGGTTCTAATTCTAAAGCAAAGGGATGGTACATCTCCCTAAATATTAAATTTACCTCCACTGGTTGAAACCAGGATTGGACACGTGGATATACTCGGGATCTTAGAATGTTTCAATCCGGGGCCAATACAGGGATTTTTATTTACCATAAAATTGTTAAAAGAGCCTGTACATTCCTACTCCCCGGCTTCTGGGCACTCATCCCAAAAAGGAGCCCATGGAGGTGCTGAACACAGAGCAGGGTGCACACGACTTCATCTACAGCCTGCACTCCACCGAGAGGAGCTGCTTGCTCAAAGAACTGCACTGCATTGAGTCCATTGCCATCGCACAAGAAGAACTGGAAGCTCTGCCACCCACTCCAGGACGCTGAGATATGTGTTCTTCCACAATGTGATACCTTTCGTAGGGTTTGGCTTTTTGGATAACTCAATTATGATTGCTGCAGGAACCCAAATTGAATTGTCTATTGGAATTATTTTGGGAATATCAACAATGGCAGTCAACATGTTATCTTTTTTTTCTATGTATCAACATATTATTTAACTTTCAGTCATTGATACTGTACTGTTCTGAGTTTGGGTTTGCTTATTTCTTACATAACATGCACAGGATACATATTTATGTCTTTATTTTTTCCTGATGGTTATAATTCAATGCTGTGGTTTCTCCAAATTATTTAAGATGTTAATATCAGTTAAAATTGTAATTCTCTGCCTGGTAGCATCCCTTCTGTGATATTTCATGGTAATCATTTATAATCATATAAGTTCATTCAATTTTTAAACTTCCACATCTATCCAAAATGGAGCAGTGTTTTAAGTGTATCTGACTTTTTAAATTTTGACCCACACTGTCTTTAAGAGTCAGTGGTTAATTAGAAAGAACAATTGTCTGGCCCCCCTTTTACATAAACCATACATGCTAACAAGGGTACTTATTCCTGATTGGCTTTTTACCTTTAATTTCCCAACTTTGAGCAATCACAGTGAACTCTGGTTTGTGAGAGAAAGGCAGCGCTTGGATACTTCCTGTGTCTTAGAATATGGTTAAAGAGAGCATGAAACACGTCAGAAAAGGCTTAGAAAAGAGAAAATGAAGAGAAAAAGCTGAGAGCTGATATCAAAATTGGTTCTTCACTCTCCTTTGTTGTCCACCCTGCTTCCCTCCCTGTTGGGCTCCCTAGTAGGCCTCCTTTTGCTTATATCTTTTGGCCTTTGGACATTTAATCATTTAACCAGCTTTATTAAACAATAGGTAGATAATATAGCAGCAAAACCTATTCAGGTATATTATCATAGGCTAGCTATGGAGGATGCCTTTAATGAGGGCCAAGCTCACCTACACATCTCCTCTCAGCCCAGGCAAGGACATTTTTGTCCTTCAGTCAAACGAGGTCAACATTCTTTTCTGCCTGCTGTCCTGATGCCTTTGCTGAAATATCAACGAATTGTCACTGCTGCATGCTGAGCTGGACAGTCACCGACAGGTACGAGAGTGATATATTCACAAATAAAGGGCCTAAGACATGAGGGATGCCATTAGCTGCTGCATTATCCCATGATGGACCCTGGCCACAAGATTCTCTTGGCCATGTGACAAATATCACTCCAACCTAAGACAGACACAGTTCCCGAGGGGCTCCAGGACAGCATGGCTATTTGGTCACCTTTTCATTTGACTATAAGGAAGGGTGAGATGTTGGGAGTAATGCTCTTGAAGCCCTCCATTATTGATGCTAATATTATGGTTAGAGTTAAGTATGACTGGGTTCATGGAAAATCCCCAGCCAGCTACAGAGGACTAATACAAATCTGGTGGTCAGGATGAATAATGATTTGATAAAGTTCTGACCTTGCTGAGAAATACATCTGACGTCAAGATGCCCAATGTGATGACCTGTCACCTTTCTGAAAAACCAACATCCTGTTGACATCAGCTGACCACATGAATACTGTGTCCTTGGCATGAATAAATGTTTCACATTTCACCCCCTCCCTCTGTTACCCCTCTTATGGTATAAATTCAGCCTTGGGAAAAATTTAATTGTTGCCTTGATCAGACCCTTGTCTTGTCATCCTTCTTCACATCTCTTGTCCCCCATTCTCTTCCAGGTACCCTCTGCACCCTCGTTGACAGAAGTGCATAAATTTCTGAGCTGTTGGATGTACGTGCTAGGAACCAAACTTTGATAGGCAACAAGGATAGTACTACTTACCCACCTGTCTTACTCACAAATATGTCAGCATAATAATGCAGAAGAGAAGACTGCCCCATTACTCCTGTCTTCTATCACCTGAAGGTGATGAAAGCCTTTGCTCCATGGCATTGATTCAATGGACCTCTAGCCCTATTGAATGGACTCTCCACATTGCTTATTGTCATTGCTAACACATGTCTCTTTATATGACTAGAGACAACATAGGTTTAATAACCAGAGATGTAGGTAGACTAATCATATTGGGTAAGGTTCGGTAATTTGTGATATGTATTTTCGGGGTGGAGTTAAAGTCAGGTTTTTTTCTACATACATATGACTGTCCTGGCACTCAGTATCTGGACCATGTTGGCCTCAAACTCGGAGAGATTCACCTGACTCTGAGGTTACCAGCTTACACCACTGTGCCCTGCTGAGGTGTGTTTTTGAAATGACGTACTTCTGAATCAAAAAATGCAGATAATTTATACAGGAACAGTCTTTGTTTTGATGAACAGTAACTCTTTCCAATATTCTACAATGTATTTAATTTCAACTGGCAAATCATTTCATAAGGTCTCAATATCTTAATTATTTTCTTTGCCTTGTTAATTTTAGCTTTTTTTTCTTTTATTCCATATTTTCTTTATTTACATTTCAAGTGTTATCCCCTTTCCCAGTTTCCCCTCTGGAAACCTCCATCTCCTCCCCTCCCCCTGCTTCTATGAGGGTGCCCCTCCACCCACCCACTCCTTCCTATCTGTCCACCCTGGCATTCCCCTCCACTGGGGCATCAAGCCTTCATAGGAACAAGGGCCTCTCCTTCTATTGATACCCAATGAGGGAATCTTCTACATATGTAACTGAAGACATGAGCGACTCCGTGTGTATTCTTTGGTTGGTTGTTTACTCCCTAGAAACTCTGGGGTGCCTGGCTGGTTGATATTGTTGTTTTACCTGTGGGGTTGCAAGCCCCTTCAGCTCCTTCAGTGCTTTCTCTAACTCCTCCACTGGGGATTCTGTTCACAGTCCAGTGGTGGCTGCGAGCATCCACCGCTATATTTGTCAGGCTCTGGCAGAGCCTCTCAGGAGATAGCTACATCAGGCTCCTGGTAGCATGCATTTCTTGGCATCTACAATAGTGTCTGGGTTTGGTGACTATATATGTGATGGATGCCCATGTAGGGCAGTCTCTGGATGGCCTATCTTCAGTCTTTGCTCCATATTTTGTCTTTGTACTTCCTCACATGAGTATTTTGTTTCCCCTTCTAAGAAGGACTGAAGTATCCACACTTGGTCTTTCTTCTTGAACTTCATGTGGTCTGTAAATTGTATCTGAGCTTTTGGGCTAATATCCACCTATCAAAGAGTGCATGCCATGTGTGTTCTTTTTTGATTGGGTTACCTCACTCAGGATGAAGCGAACTTGTAAGTAATTTTAGCTTTTTAAAATGTTATACGTGGGGTCTGGGGAGATGGCTCAGTGGTTAGATGGTTAGGAGCACTGACTTCCAGAGGTTCTGAGTTCAAATCCCTGCAACCATATGGTGGCTCACATCCATCTGTAATGAGTTCTGTAATCAGATAGCTACAGTGTATTTATATATAATAAATAAATAAATCTTTAAAAATGTTTTGTGTGTATAGTCTTGTGCCACAGTGTGTATCTCTTACTCAGAGGGCAACTTACCGGTGTGAATTATTACTTCCTCTATGTGCATTCTAGAGATCAAAACCAAATAGCGAAGTTTGTCGGAAAGTGACCCTATTGGCCCTTTTTTTTTTCTGGCTAAAAACTTTGTGTGTGTGTGTGTGTGTGTGTGTGTGTGTGTGTGTGTGTGTGTGTGTGTGTGTGTGCTCGCATGTGCATGCTATAATCCAGGTGTTGAAGAAACAGAAAATGTAGTAGAGTCATGTGGATCCCCTAGACATTGAACTAGGGTCATCAGGCTTAAGCAGCAATTGACTTTAACCAGTGAGACAGAGTTCTCTGGCATCATTTGTGTGTCTGAGAAAGTGTTCTGAACAAATGTTTAGCCCTCAGAGACAATCCAAAAATAACAACAACAACAAGAGCAGCAGCAGCAGCAGCAACAACAACAACAAAATAAATGGGAACAGGGCACGGTAGTATATTTCTTTTTCCCAGCATTCAAGAGGCAGAGTTAGGTGGATCATTGTGAGTTTGAGGTTGGCCAGGTCTCAAAAAGAGATGCAGGACAGCCAGGGATACCTACAAAAACACTGTCTCAAAAATCTCAAAAGTGTGTGTGCGGGTGCAGTATAAATATCATGTTCATTTGCAAAAATCTTTTTTATTAAACTTTTCCAGTGTTCCTTCTATCCTTAAATGACAATATGCTTGAAAAGATAACTATGTAAGTAGGAGAGAATATTTTACTGAATCAATGTTTCTACAAATCTTATGTGATTGCACTTGAGGTGCCTCATTAGGAAGATAAATGACTGTGGTATGCAATGCTGTTAACCTGACTTTGTCCACCATATAGTGAAGACCAACATGTCCTTACAAAGTTTTCTTCTACGCCACACATATCTGTCATGGAATACAAACCCATGATCACACTACACCACACACACACACACACACACACACACACACACACACACACACACACACCAACCTTATGGTTATTTTAAAATAAATCACTTGGCACTTACATGATCTCTCATCTCTAGGCAATTCCCTTAGGATTCAATTCTTCAAGACGGAGGGCTAACTGCATAAGTAATTGGAACATGAAGAAGCAGCATCAAATAACATACACATACCCGTAGCACACCCATCTGTGTGATGAGATGTACAGTGGATTGCTGGATATATTACTTTATACATATCTACTAGGTAGATGAAAACGATTTTTTCTATACACACATGAGGTATTCAATGTATGTGACATCATATTCTACGAAGCATTTCAACATTAACATTTTTAAATATGGTTGGTCTCTTGTGTGTAGACATCCAGTTTTCCCAGGATCATTTGTTAAAGACCCTTTTCTTCTCCAGTTCATACTTTTGGCATCTTGATCAGGTGTTAAATAACTGAGGTTACCTGTATGCATATCTCTGTGTTCAATTTACCTCCACTGGATTTCGTGTCTGTTGTTGTGCCAGTGCAACTTTGTTTTTATCTCTGTAATATATGTGGAGCTATAGAACATTAACCTCTACAGAACTGTTCATTTGATTCAGGATTGTTTGCTTCTCTGGGTCTTTTTTGGTTCCACATAAGTTTTAGGATAGAATCTTCTATTTCTGAATGATGTGTGACTCATTAGGGTTACACTAAATAGCTTTATGCAAAATGATTACTTTCATATTACTGAATCCACCAATTAGTGAGCATCAGATGCTCTATCATTGTAGACGTCTTTCACTTCCTTGGTGAGGTTTAAGTATTTAATTATCTATGACAGCATTGCAAATGGTATTGTGTTCATCATGTAATTGTGTATTTGTTGTTTGTGCATAGAAAAGCTGTGGGTTTGTTCAGTCCATTGACTAGAATATTTATCACAAAGCCTTGTTGGATGTTGTCAAAGGCTTTTCATTCCTCTATTGAGATGATAATGTGATTTTTGTCTTTTATTACATTTATTGGCTTGATTAAATGAACCATCCCTGAATCTCAGTGATAAAATCTACTTAATGTCTATTTGGTCTTGGTAGATAGGCTTTGTGATGCACGGCTGTATATTGTCTAAATGGATATTGTTGAGGAATTGGTGGGTAGGGGTTGGCAGAAAGAAAGGTAATAGTGGAAGCAGCATACTTCGATTTTAATTTCAAATGCATGCCATTACAAGCAAAGACAAAATAACACCCTTGTATGGTAAGGACAACATAAAAATATGTCATCCATCAGAATAAAGTTGGAATTGTCTGAAAGATGTGGTGACTCTGTATCGAATGTAAAGCATACAAATCTCTATTAAAAGAAAAATCATGAATCTTTCATTAGGAGTACGAAGGCCTATGACAATTTCCAACATATGTGGATGAAAAAACTCCTGGAAGTAGAGCAGTTGAGGGAGCATAGCACATCATGATGAGGGCTATATGATCATACAAGGTGTGTATCCCACTGTACATGCTCTATGACTGCTAGAATTACAGGTGTCAGTCAGCCAGTGTGCCTGCACCCTGAGTGCTTGCTTTCAGCAATGAGTGACTGTAGCACATCTGTCTGAATGTTTGCTTGTAAGTATGAACTTCTCACAGTACCTGCACAGTCAATGCTCGGATACTGGTTTAAATTTCACATAGTACATTCTCAAGCAGTGCTGTGCTTATGCAGAATCCTCCTGCAGAAATCCTCCAAGCAATTCCATTAAAATCAGCAATGAGACATGGTCATCCACTATCCACTCTGTTTTCTAATTTATTGGTTACAGCACTCACTAAAACAATAAGGCAAGGCAATAAAATTAATGCAAGTCAACTAGGAAAAACACATTCAGTTTTATGTTGCCTGCTGTGGTGTTGGGAACTAAATTCAGGTCCTCTAAAATGACAGTGTGTACTCTTACTCAGAGTGCCACGTCTCCAGCTTCATTACTGTCTTTCTTATGCAGCTCTGAACAACTTGCCAAGGTGTCACAGAACAGGATCAGCTGAGTCCTCACACATCAGGCATCAATCATCAATCAAGTAAATCCTCCACAGATTAGGCTAAGGACCTCTGTATTTCATTTTTTCAACTGAGGTTCTCTTTTCCAGAAGATTCTAGCTCATATCAAGTTTAAAAAAAATAAAAATAAAATAAAAACCAAACTACAGGCCACAACCCACATATGTACATAGCTGTTAGGTAATGCTATTTAAACTGGAATTTTATTTTGGTTTTCATTTTATTATTTCCTGTTTTGTTTTGTTTCTTTTCTAGGCAGGGTTTCTTTGTGAAACTGAGCCCTGGTTTTCCTGGACATGCCTTGCAGGCGAGTATGCTCTCAAACTCACCGAAATCCTCCTGCCTCTGTGTCATGAGTACTAGGATTAAAGGCATGTGCTGCCATGCCGAGCTCCTGGCATTTTATTTTGAATGCATTATGTTGATCAAATCTCACTACATATATGCTGAAATTTTGTTCAAATGTATTGGAAATGAATTCTTTCCCAAAAGTAGTCTTAAAACAAAAACAATTAAGATTTTTCAGTAAAAGTGAATCAGATTTGCAGACGAATTTGTATGATTGTCAAAATACTGAAGTTGCTTCCTTTTCACATCAGAATTAGTAAAGATGCAGTAACCACATGTACAACCTCCCACAACGCATGTAAGGTTGCACTGTATATGAAAAATTCAGGTGTTATAATAAGTCTTTTAGAAAGCTAACTATGTAAATACATCAATAAACACATACATACAATGTTGACTGCAGCAAGGCAGAAATAACATCCTCTCACTTATGAATTCTGGACTGAGAAAATTTTTTAACTGATCATGACCTGCATGATCAGATGAGGCAAAAGTGAGACTGTCAGTATTCGGGGATATGATATAATCAGGAAAGGTTGCTCCAAATGAACTGGCAGCAGTGCTTAACAAGTGCTGGAGACTCCAGGGAATACAATGTGTGAATGGGATTCCAAAAAGGACATATGGCAGACTTCACAGAATTGTAAGAGATACTAAATAACCCTAGGGGCTTTTGCCAGCCTTACACCCACTGCCTCAGGTCAAGAATAGGCCAAGTACCAGCTTCCCACCTTGGGTCAAGGCTAGGCCAAGTTCCATTCTCCACCAACAGTTCTTGGGAGGAACAGGGACATTCTTGAAAACCCGCAGAATATACTGACTGATAATAAAGTACATATTTTACATTCCTCCTTTTAGGAATGTCCTCCCTGTTGGTGTTAATGACTCCATGATAATCAGAGATAACACAAGTACAGGAGGCAGAGGTGTGACTAATATCTCAGCAAAATGGTAAATGCTAGGATCTTCAGGACAGCCCTTAGGGCTGTGGAAAAGGCCTCTAAAACCATACACAATTCAAAAATACACAATTTCTCAAAAAATAAGGATAGAATATGAATTATGAGGAGCTTCAAAAATCTAAAGGAACAAGAGTAGGTACGCTGTAAGCCAACTTTTCAGAATGATACTAAGGAAGGAGATAGGAGATAAACAGATTAGGAAGTGGTGACCACAGGAGGTCTCACCCAGCTAAGTGGTTTACTTTATGCTTCCAAAGGCAGAGGAATTCCTGAGTTCAGGATCAGCCTGGGACAGAGCAAGGTTAGGCCCAGGTATGGTAGAAATGCTAATTTCAGGACTAGGTCCCACCCAGCTAGTTTAACATCGGTGCTTAACAGGCAATCAGATCTCTGAATGCTTTTGTAAAGAAAATGTGTGCTTGCTGTCTCTTAAGAGTTAAGGGCCTAGGATCGTGGGATGCTGATTCTGATAAGATAATCAAAAGGAAACGTGGAGTAAATGACTGAATTGATATGTAAAATAAAAGACTGGGCTTCTGATCTGCAGGAGATGAGAATTTTTTAGAATACCAAGAGAGAATTTCTTGGAGAAGGGTCTTTAGCAGAACATAGAGAGAGCTGTCTGGAGATCTCCAGAGAAAGCAGAACAGAGAGAAAGCACGCTGGAAAGCTGTCTCCAGCAGAACATAGGCCTCCAGGTTGGACCTAAGATTTGACTGCCACTCCTTTGTTTTTGATGCACTGGGGAAAAATTCCTGAACAAAACAGCAATGGCTTATGTTCTAGGATCAAAATCGACAAATGGGACCTCATAAAATTGCAAAGCTTCTGTAAGGCAAAGGACACTGTCATTAGGATAAAATGGCAACCAACAGATTGGGAAAAGATCTTTACCAATCTTACATCCATTAGAGGGCTAATATTCAATATATACCAAGAACTCAAGAAGTTAGACTCCAGAGGGCCAAATAACCCAACCTGATATAGCTGTCTTCTGAGAGGCTCTACCAGAGCATGACAAATACAGATTCGAGTGCTAGCAGAAAACCATTGAACTGAGAATAGGGTCCCCATTGGAGGAGTTAGAGAAAGGATTGAAGGAGCTGAAGGGGTTTGCAACCCCATAAGAACCTCAATGCCAACCAACCAGAGCTCCCATGGACTAAACTATTACCCAAAGAATAAATATGGACAGACCCATGGATCTAGCTGCATATATAGCAGAGGATGGCCTAGTTGGGCACCAATGGAAGGAGAAGCCCTTTGTCCTACCAAGGCTAGACCTCCCCCTTCCCCCGGTGTAGGGTAATGTCAGGGTAGGAAGGGGAAGGGGAACATCCTCATAGACGAAGTGGGAAGGGAGATGGGCTAGGGGCTTATGGAGAGGAAACCGGGAAATGTAAAGAACAACAACAACAAAATCCAATAAAAAAATCCTAACGGGGGAATATCTGTCGTGCTAGGTATGGTGGCACAAAAGTGCAGGATTAAATATATACTGCTCTTTATTACAGATTTAGTGTGTAGTGTATATTACAGTTTACTTAGTGAATCAAGGTCAACTGGGATTCTAAATGAGATCTTGTCTCAAAGATAACAAATCAAAATTAGATATATTAAGATCCAGATGACATTTTTCTTCTCATTCCTAATTAATTCTAAAGATAAAATTTGATTAATTTCCATATTGATAACTATGGTGTTTTCCCTAATCATATTCCAAGTTTTTCGATTTGTTTTTCCTCTATAATCTTGAGATTTACACAGTATAAATTGTTTCTATTGTTCATTGTATGATTTTAGAACTGGCAGATGTTTAATTAAATTTATAGCTGCAAAGCAATTCCAGTTTAGTAATCACTAACTATGTATCTTAGCCTCCAGTTTGAATATAAAAAGTTCCTCTTTATTTACTCAGGATTTTTTTCTCAGTCCTAATTCAGAGGAGCCTGCAATATTGGCCTAGAATAAAAATAAAATTTTACTTCACATCATTTTAGATGTTCCCTGGTTCTTGCCAGAACAACCATATCCAACCTTTTTGGAAAAAAAAAGTTTCATTGATAATTGAGATGGGTTATATTATACAAGTGACTATGTAGAACATCGTGGCCTCAAATTCATGGGTAGGAATTTGCCTCTAAAGTGCTGGGACTGATAGCACATGCTATCAGGCTTTGCAATATTCATTTTGCACATGATCTTAGCCAAAAGGCCGAGAAGCGATGCAATATTCATTTTGAAAATGATTGTATGGCACAGGTCCTAAACACTTGAAATGACTTTAAGAGTTATTGAATTGTTCCAATTCTCCAGTGCGCCCTTTATCTATGTTACTCATTTTGTTTTTTCTTTTCGTGTGTGTGTGTGTTTGTGTGTGTGTGTGTGTGTGTGTGTGTGTGTGTGTGTGTGTGTGTCTGTGTCTGTGTCTGTGTCTGTGTGTTTGTGTGTGGTTTTGAGGGATTTTCTATCCTAAGTTTTCTATTCCTTGCAATGTTTGCTCTCCAAGGCATTCTAAGTCACTCTAGGGTCTAACTTCTGTTGAGAGGATCCCTGCAGCTATCAGATAGGAAAGCAAACCATGGTAAGAGATGAGAATGGAAACCCAGTGCGGATGGACTTTGTCAACTAGATCTGACCTGGAGGGATCTAACACCAGGGGAATCTTTGCCAGCATCTTTAGAACACGGGACAATTTAGGAAAGATTTAAAGGCAGCAATCAGTCTAATCATTCTACTTCCAGGTATACAATGAATCTGAAGGTGTGACTATATAGAAACCATGACAAGGAACATGTGGCGAAGGGAATGGTTTCTATAGCTAAAAGACCTAGAATTTATTGTGTCCTCTGACTAATACCATAAAGGTCACCTAACCATAAAACACCGTGACATCTCCCCTAATGATGGGTAGGAGTCTGAGGAAGCAAGAGTCTGGGATAATCATTCTGGGTAATTTGGGTCAGTTAGGTCTATCTCTATAGCAAAGTGTAGGTGAGGTCAGCCTCCAAGGATGGCAAAGGGTCCCAGTTCTTTGATAAAAGCCACTCTCAGTCTTTTGCATTGAAAGTAGGTATTTTATCATAGTGAAGAGGACCCTGCCTGTTTAACATTCCTGCTTTCCCTAGTGACCTGTGTTTGAAAGGACCTTTATGGCCCCACCATCCCATCCTGTTGCTCATTAAAGAGTAGAACTCTCCTGCAAGTGGGACAATTAGCTTCAGGAAAAGATGAGCTCCCCTCTATGGTATTCAAAACAACCAGTAGAATGTGGTCAGTTTTGCAACCATATGCACACAAACAACAGAAATGAACTCAGCATGCTTTATGCATATATTTGAGCATACATTTTTGTTTTCTTTCTTTTTTCTTTTTTTTAAATATAAATTTTATGTATGTGAGTACACTGTTGCTGTCTTCAGACACACCAGAAGAGGGTGCCAGATCCCATTACAGATGGTTGTGAGCCACCATGTGGTTGCTGGGAATTGAACTCAGGACCTCTGGAAGAGCAGTCAGTGCTCTCAATCACTGAGCCATCTCTCCAGCCCCTATTTGAGAATACTTACTCACTCATACTTAAGTAGGAAGAAATTAACTGCAAACAATTTGGGGAGTGATGCAGCCAGAAACAGAAGGGGTAAGTGAACTAATACATTATAATTAAAAGGCAAAAAATAAAGAAAGAACTGCCTAGAGAGATAGCTGAGAAGGTAAGATGTTGCTAAAAAGAATTCAGGTTTCACCCTAGAGTATGCTTTTGCTCTAATTCCATTCCCAGCCATTTCCTGCAATTTTTTGGCCTCTGTGGATGCAGATACCTGCACACACACACACACACACACACACACACACACACACACACACACACAGAGCTTTGCTAGAAACTTGGCAGGAATTTGACATTGAGCCAGGACATGAAAGTAAGCTCAGGCAGGAATTTTTTGCCTTGTTTATTGCCTTGTGTGTCCTTTAACCTAAAACTGACCTTACTTGCATTACTTAAAATGGTATAAAAACAAATGGTATAAAAAAACCTGTCTAAAAATAATTTTATATTAAGTTTTATTTATACAAGTACACTGTAGTTGTCTTCAGACACACCAGAAGAGGGCATCAGATCCCATTATAGATGGTTGTAAGCCACCATGTGGTTCCTGGGAATTGAACTTAGGACCGCTGGAAGAGCAGCCAGTGAGTGCTCTCAACTGCTGAGCCATCTCTCCAGCCCTGTCTTTTTCCTTTTTAATCATTGCTTCCTCCCTGGAGAACCCGTTAACTGTCTACTCAACTGGCTTTGCTCTGTGTGTATGTGTGTGTGTGTGTGTGTGTGTGTGTGTGTGTGTGTGTGTGTGTACATATATGTGTGTGTGAATATATATTTGTGGATATATATATGTGATCGTACATAATCATGACTTTTTTTAAGTACAAACTCAGTCATTTTATTTTGAATATATTAAGCTTGTAGTTGCTTGACTCTGTGGATGTGAAGCCTGACTGTACATACAGAATACCAGGGACAGAGCCTGGCAGGTGAAGGCTCACTGGATCGATGGGTCAGTTCACACTGTCCCACTGTGTGCTGAGTACTGGGTCTGGACCTACTAATCCTTTCTCCACTGCACCATGGGTCTGAGATGTGGTCTGATGATGCTATGTTTTTATTCAGGGCCTTGGTTGTTGTTAGGACTGGTACCCAAGCTAGGAGTGAAAGGAAGTTTGCCTTCAGCAATCCTCCCTTCGGAGCATCTTCTCTGCCAGCATTTGATGGTTGTCTTCTTCTCCTGGTCCCATTTGCTCAATGTCTTTCTGATCTTGGTCCTGAATGTAGATGGGTCCACTCCTATCAGAGCTACCCCATGAGGATTCCCAAGTTTTCATTATGTTTGAGCTAGTTGAGACCCATCTATCCACACAGCAAACATCTGCCTATGTGCTGGGCAATGGATGTGCACTTGTTTGCGTCTTTGGTGCTATGATAGAAACGCTGACTAAAATCATCTTGTAGTGAAAAGGGTTTGTTTGGCTTACACTTCTAATCCATCACCAGAGGAAGTCAAGATAGGACCTCAAGGCAGGAACTGAAGCAGAGACCATGAGGGAGCACTGCTTATTGGCTTGCTCCCCATGGCTTGCTTGCTCAGCCCACTTTCTTATACAATCCAGGATCCTGTGCCCAGAAATGGCTTCACCTAGTATAGCATGGGCCTTCCAGCATTAACAAATTAAAAAACATGCAAATGAATCATAGTCTTGGGGTTGTTTGAATGAGAATGTTGCCTATTGGTATTCAGTTGATGAAACGTTTTGAAGGATTAGAATGTGTGGCTTTGATAGAGGAAATGTGTCAGTTGGGGTAAGGTTTCAAAAGCCCTCAGCAGTTCTAGCCTCTCTCTCTGTCTCTGTCTCTGTCTCTCTGTCTGTCTCTATCTCTCTCTGTCTCTCTGCCTCTCTCTTCCCCCCACCCCCGCTACCTACAGCTGTAACACACTCAACTTCTGTTACAGCCCCATGCCTGTCTGCTTCCTATCATGGAAATTGTAAATAAATTGTAAGTAACTTTCTGAAATTGTAAGTAAATCCCCAATTGAGTGCTTTATTTCATAAGACTGACTTTGGTTGTGTTGTCATGGAAATATAACAGTGGATACAAGTTTGGTTCCCAGTGCCCATGTGGGGCAGCTCCCAGCAGCCTCTAACTCCAGCTCTAAGGTATCCATCACTCTCTTCTGGACTATGTGGGTATCTGTACACACACACACACACACACACACACACACACACACACACACACACACACACACAGAGAGAGAGAGAGAGGGGGGGGGTTAAGAAAGACACAGCACATGTTCTGGGCATCTGAAGACTGGGAATGTGCACTGTTCCAAGATCTGAGCTGTTTGAAAGGCAGTGTAAAGGGAGTGAGCAGTAAGAAAGAGTTAGAACGGTGCTCCACAGACACTGCAGGCAGAACCTGCAGACCTTTCCTGAAGGCTGCTGGTCGCTGTGCACAGCGACCCTGGTGCCCATCAGAAGAGTAATGATCCAATGCTTTAGTTGTGGCCACAAGACACCTGGTGCTATTGCTAAAGCTGAAGAGAGTGACAAGGACATTGTCCAACTACCCCTACTGAATCAGTCTCCTGGGGCACCCAATGCTGATGTTGCTACTGGCCAGTTGTTAGAAAACCTCAGTGGTTGTGTCCAATGCTACTCGGTCATTCTTGAGGCCATTTACACTTGAGATTGCTGATTCAGGTCCATTTCTCCAGGCTCTTCTGCTTCTCAATACTTCTAGCCACACTTCATTTTGTCCAGTGCTCATGACTTCCGAGCACGCAGCCTGGATTCTCCCAAGTCGCTCCTCTATGTTTTCATTCAAAATTGCCTCTTCCCAGTGTTTTGTGGCTCCCACTCATATGCTTCTTGATTAAATGCTTCTTGGTACTTATTGATCATAATTTTATGGCTGCATTATATTTTATATTATGTATTTTAAGACACTTTCTCATAGCTTAGCCTGCCCTCAATCTGTAGTGAAGATAACCTTGAACTCCTGATCTTTCTGTATCATTCCAAGGGCTGGGATTGCAGGTGTCTACCACTACGCCTGGCTTTCCAACATTAGTACTACTGAAATGCAAATCTGTTGGAGGAGAACTGGTCGCAGCTGGAACCACTAAGTACTTCCTCTAGAGTAAGCTAGAGTTCTAAGGGTGGTGGTCATGTCCCTCAAGACTCACTAGCCAATCAGAACCTCCAACCGGGTCTGCCAGTCAGAAGAGGAGGCGGCTCTTCCTGGCACCAAGCCTGCAAGTTCCTGTCTGATCCTTAGCCTGCTCAAACGTTTCGGCGAGTTATGTTCTGAGTTCCTCTGCTGGGTGCTGTGAGGGAGTTCAGACAAGCTCGAAACTCCAGACATGGTAAGGGAAGGGTCATCCGCCACAAAGGGGAGGAGCAAGCAGCTTAGTAAGGGGTGTGTGTGTCTTCCCAGCAGCTGGACTGTAAGCAGCGACCAGACTGATATGGCCACCTGTGAGGTGCTTTGTGGTTCCACTTTGTGGTTTCTTGGACCCAGCGGTGGCCTCTGAATAAATTTATTATGGGGGCTGCATCTCCACAAAGCATTTGGGGTAGGGGGGTTGCGTGCACAAAAATACTTGACAGGATGTCAAATCTGAGAACCCTAGTTTCTCTATTATCTTCTCTAAGTTCTGCCTGTAGCATTTGGAGGTAATTTTATGGAGGCTGTACGAGGCATCTCATATGTTGGGTAGCACTCCCAATATTAAGCTGCGATGTAGATGAGAATTTACCAATTCCTTTTAAAAAAGATTTATTTTATATATATGAATACACTGTTGCTCTCTTCAGACAGGCTAGAAGAGGGTGTTGGATTCCATTACAGTTGGTTGTGAGCCACCATATGGTTGCTGGGAATTGAATTCATGTCCTTTGGAAGAGCAGTCAATACTCTTAACCATGGAACCATCTCTCTAGCCTCCAATTCTTCTTCTTCTTTTTTTTTAATCTTTATTAACTTGAGTATTTCTTATTTACATTTTGATTGTTATTGCCCTTCCCAGTTTCCGGGCCAACGTCCCCTAAACCCCTCCCCCTCCCCTTCTATATGGGCTTCTCCTTCCCATCCTCTCCCCATTACCACCCTCCCCCCAACAGTCACATTCACTAGGGGTTCAGTCTTGGCAGGACCAAGGGCTTCCCCTTCCACTGGTGCTCTTACTAGGCTATTCATTGCTACCTATGAGGTTGGAGGCCAGGGTCAGTCAAGAATTGGGTAGTTAGCCCCCAATTCTTATAGTGACACCAAGTAGGGTGTAGCTGAGGGAAGACTGCCTCAACAGTAAGCCACAGGTATAAAGTATGCTACCAGGGCCTGTTAGAGAACAGTATGCATGTGTTTGTTTACCAGGATTGTCCAGACATTTGTCTCCAAACCAGAACAAATGAGACAACTCTGGTTTACAGTCAGGCACTGGGCTGCTCATGAGATAGCAAAGAACAGGCCCTTAACAAGGTGCTCAAGGTAGCTTTATAAGGTGACAAGCAACATTAAGGCATGGTGTTGATTGTACTCTGACACTTGAGTGAGAAGAGATAGAGACTAGTGAATGAGTGTCCTCCAACCTCCTTGGATTGGGGTCAGGGGATTACAAATAAAGAGGGACCTGTGTGAGAATCGAGTTCACTGGGCTGGAGAGATGGCTCAATGGTTAAGAACACTGACTGTTCTCCCAGAGGTCCTGAGTTCGAAACCCAGCAACCACATGGTGGCTCACAACCATCTGTAATGAGATCTGATGCCCTCTTCTGGTGTGTCTGAAGACAGCTACAGTGTGTTACATATAATAAAAATGAATAAATCTTTAAAAAAATTCATCTCACTGACCAACTTTGAAGCTGGTATAATCACAGCACAGAATGGAGGGGGCAAAGGGAAGGTGCGGGCTTTTTTGCTCTGACAGTAGTTGGCAACAGCAATGAGTAGTCAACTAATCAATTTCAGGAAATCAGTAAAATTCCAAACTGGCCATCTTTGGGGTGGGGGGTTTCACAGAACAGGGCAATCAGGAATCTGGATGAAGGACTGAACTCATTTCTAGAAACCAAATCTCTATATTTACAGTAGTTCAAGCAACACACGATCTAGACAAACGAGTGCTGTGTTCCTAAAAGGAATGTTATTTTCCCTGTTAGAAAATACCCAATGTGAGAGAAAAGACAGGATTAACACTGGGTGTGCCCTAGTACATATGTTTAGTATCTGAATAATACTGGACCATAAAGTGTTTCAAGTTTTTTAAATAGTTTTCGAAAGTATAATTAAATCGTTTCTTTCTTTTTTCTCCCTACTGTTAACTCAGAAACCTTGGAACAAATGGTTGAGGAGCGGATTTAGGAAATCAAACACAGCTGGCTATCAGCTTCTCTCAGCAGACCTCAGTCCCTACCTATTATGTCACATGGCTGACGTACCTCACTCTCTAGCCCAGGGCAGAGCTCCCCTTCTCCCAGCCGCCATTCCTTTTGTAATCCAACCATCACGGTTACGTGATCATTTTCATCTGTCATCCTCATCTCTTTGTCTGGATCTTGCTTCTCCCTTCCTCCCTCTCTCCTCATGGCTCAGCTTCACATCTGTTCTGTATCTTCCAGATGTTCCTAGCTCTTGTTCTGTTCTCTTTTACATAAAATAATCTTTCTACTCCATCATCCCTGGGAGTGGTCATATCCTTTTTTTTTCATTCACTTCTCATTAACTGCTCCTTGCTATAAGATTCATAGACACTTTCTTTTTAATTAGGTCTGTGTGGTGATCTCAGCAGAGGTCCTCGGCCTCTGACCCTTACTGAGTCTGGATTACAATCAGAGCGGGACACTCTAGTACACTGACTGTGGAAATCTGTAGTGCTTATAATGTATAATGTCATTATCCAGGCTGTACATACAAGCATTGTTTTTGATGTGTAGTAGGAAGACATATTAGAAGTCTGAAGGTCTGGTTTCTCAAATTTCTGACCCTTCCACATTCAGTGCTGGGGGACAAATAGTTTAGGAATCAGTAGAAAGGAGGTGATAGGGATTATCCTTCAGTAATATTTGGTTAGAATCCTTCTACCTTTCTACTACCTCCACTCACAGTGGCATGATGCACCAAAATTTAATTCCAGAGTTCAAAAGGAGTCTCTAAGGTGCAGAATTTCTCAGGTGTCCATGGTGTTGGGTATGTGGATAAGACAGATTGCACTTCAGTGGGGCTACTTTTACCTGAAGTCATAAGGGGTCATGAGGGATTGCAGAGTCATAGCCCACCTTCCTGATCACCTTCATGCACAGAGAGAACTCTAGAACATGGGGAGTTGGAAAGACAGATCTGCAGTCACTGGAGGGATAGAAGTATAACAGTTTGGAGGTGACTTTGGGTTATTTTTATCGGGATCATGAAGTCTGTGTTTATTTAATTTCTTTACACATACAATCACAAGGAACATTGGCCAAGTTCAATTTTTTCCTGGTGTAGTTTCCTTAGGTATTGATGAAAACTTGAATACATTTTTATATGTTTGAATATATTTTTGGCCTTTTCTCTCCTTCCCCACATTCTTTCAAAAATGTTGTATGCATTCTTGATTATTGTATCTCTGTTGTAAATACAGAAATCACACTGTCAATGTGTATACTATTTCCTCAAAATACTATTAAGAATTGTGAGTTTTCTCACATGACATATAGCCTTGAAATCAACTTCCCTGTTATAAATTTTTAGATGTAATGTTTTCTTTGTCCTTGTGTCCATTCCTTCTAATGTACCTTCCGTGTCTGAGATTCTCTCTTCCGTCTGTGTTCTGTGGGTGAACCTTGACCCTGTAGTTCCTCTTTGCAGTCCTAAAATTTGGCTTACAGGATTCCCTCAGTTTGTGCTTTTTTAAAATTTTTATTATTCTTTTTCTTATTAATTTTTTTTATTCATTTACATTCTAAATGTTGCGTTTTTTCCTGGTTCCCCTGTCTAGAGTTCTTCATCCCATCCCACTCCTTAGCCACTCTGAAGGTGCTTCCCCACTCAAACGTCTACCCACCCCCATTGCCTACACCCATAAAGTTTTACACCGGGATTAGTAATTTCATGTAATTGAAGAGTATTGTATTTGGAAGTACAAACCAAATTAAGAGGGGTATCATATCATAATGTTTGAATACATTGTTGAGATGTATCATTTTTTTCTCTAGGAAAACTACTTTTCCCCTCTTTTATTAAATTATTTTTTCATTTACATTCCAAATATTGACACCCTTAATGGTCCTCCCTCCCAGAGTTCTTCACCCCTTTCCCCTTACTCTTTTCATCTGAGAGGATGCTCCCCTACTCACACACACCCTTTGTACCCACCCACCCCCACCTTACCCTCCTAGCACGGAGTGGTCTTTTCAGGTTAACTATCCCCACTGTTGTGCATGGAGTCCTGAAAGCCTGTCATATCACAGGTCTCTGGAACTTTCAGCTATTAAAAACAAGCACATCATGAATTTTGTAGGCCAATGGATGGAACTAGAAAATGTCATCCTGAGATAGTTAACCCAGACCCAAAAGGACATGCATGTTATATACTCACTGATAAATGGATCTTAGCCATACTTTTCAGATATTCATGATACAACTCACAGAAAGTATGTAGTTTAACAAGAAGGAAGGCCCACGTGAGGATGCTTCAATCCCACTTAGAAAGGAGAACAAAATAATCATGCGAGGCAGAGGGAGGGAGAGACCAGGGTGGGAGAGAAGGAGAGAGGAAAAGGGGATCAGGATCAGTTATGGGAGAAAGATAGGAAAGAAGCCCAGAGGCCCAGGAGAATGAATGGAGATGAGCAACCACGTGGTATGGGTGTGGGCAGAACCTCTATTTTATGCTTTCTTTATATTTCTATTTCCATTTTACCATCACAAACAGTTACATTTTCTTCAACTGTTTGCCTGTTTTTATTTCTATATTGATGGAATTTCTTGGTATTGTCTGTTGTTTGATGATCTTTCCTGCATTTATCTATTTCCTCTTGAGGGCCTCTATCACATCCATACGTTTAAGGTCTTTCCCTTGTATTTTCATTTTTGTTGGGATATTCAGGATTATCCGTGGGAGGATAGCTTTGCTCCCTTGGTGACATATTTTCCTGGCTGTCATTGGTTATGTTCCTAAGCTGCTATGTAGGCATCTAGGTTTGGTGTCATTATAGGTCTAGGTTCTGGTTTCTGGGTTTGTCTTCTTTTGGTGGGATTTTCGATCCTCGGTTTCTGTTGGCTCTCTGGATTTTGAGAGAGTTTATTGGCTGAGTGTTGCTTCATTTACTGCTCTGTTTTTGACTGTGCTCATGGCGGAAAGCTTGCTGGTTTTGGAGGTTGGGGGATGAAGACTCAAGGGAAAGATGATCTTAGTAATCCACAGGACACTGAACAGAAGAGAGGGGAAGCTGCCTTTTGTGTTCCTGTCCAGTGCTGTAAACGTAGTGTCGAGGGTGACAGATCGTGTGTTAGATCTAAGGACAGCCTCAGTGGTCTTCTGGCAAGCATGGCACATGGTTGAGAAGGTGCATCTTGCTGAGCAGGAGCTGGGACACAGAGACAGATAGGGCAGGAAAAGAAGGGCACTTGGGGATTGTCTGTGGCATTTATTGGCACCGTGGAAACTGGGACAGGAAGCTTTCCCTGATCCTGTGCTGCAGTGCTTCAGCAGCTATGAGAACTGGGTCTGGGGTAACGTAGTGGATAGGTCTTTGGACAGAATGCCTAGTCTTCTGGCAGTCATGGCCTGTTTCAGCAGGGAGTTTCTGCCTATAATCGAGGGCTCAGACACAGAGATGGCACGAGAAGAGAAGAGAAGATGGAATGCTCTTTTGTATCTACAGGAAGCATGGACATGTGAGAGGAAGCTGCAGTCCTAAGGGCAACCTTTAGTATTGGGTTTCAGGCGGCAGAACATGGGGACGGTCTGGTGGCATCTTACCTAGTTTCTTACTAACGCTTAATACTCAGGCGTCAGGTTCCCAGGGCTCATTTATTTGCTTCTATATTTACTTAGGTTTTTGTTGTTTATCTATGAAAGACTGTTTGCTTGTTTTTGATAAAATGTACTATGTGCATGGTCAGTCAGCAACTGTTCAGTTTGGAGTTGACCTGAGGTCAGATGCCAACAGCCAACCCAAACTGGGAGGCTCTTACCTACCCGCTCTACAGATCTAATGGTCTGACACCCTATTCCCTTGTGTATCATTTGTGCACACATGGAAGGCATTTTTTCTCTCTTATTCACAAACATGCATGTAAAATGGTAATAGATATAATTTCAAAACTGCTATGACTTATACAGCAGTTAGCTTAAAACAAGTTGTTTAGGTCTATAGTACAAAGCATAATCTGTTTTTTTTTTTTTAAATCTACGTACTTGCACTTGGTTTTAAAAGTTAGCATTTTCTCACATTGGTACAGACTTGTATCCAGTCATTAGTCACTGAAAACAAATGATTTCTAAGTGATCCCAAAGCACATGCTTTTCTTTATCATAAGCGAAGGAGATACTTTTAGCAGTCAATATTTTCTCCAGTGTTGCACCATTCTCATGCTTTAAGCAGTAGCCCAGCCGCCCAAAGAGGATGCACATAGGGAGTGAAAGAACTGGAACTGAGAGGTGCGTGAGGAGTTGCAGGGACAGAGCCAGATGAGCACTTTGAACCTGAAGCCCCATGTGTCTGAGACAGAGCTGCAGGAATTAGTATTTGCCCTCTTAGGTTTCTTGTCTTGGTCCAATGTATAATCTTCCTCCATGTTGGAATGGAAAAGGTTTTATCGTGCCAGTAAATATTTGAAAGACATCATTTGTTGTCTGATTTTACAAGATGTGGCAATCACAAGATGGCCTTGAATGTCAAAGGATTCTTTGGAAGTTTGAACAGTTCGGAGGCTTTTGTAAACATTGAAAAAAAATATATATGATTTATTTATTATATATAAGTACACTGTAAATTGCTGGGAATTGAACTCAGGACCTCTGGAAGAGCAGTCAGTGCTCGTCACCACTGAGCCATACCTCCAGCCTGATATATAGCTTCATGAGAGGAAGACCATGAACCTAGAGTGACCAGAGTCACAATGTACTCAGCACACTCGACCCACTTCCTGTTCTTTAAGTCTACTGTGTCGTGGTTGAAACTTAGCAGTCAGCTTCTTTCTTCTGCTCTCATGTCCTCATCATTACAGACTCTGTCCCTAGGTCACATAAGATGCAATAGAAGCGACTGTTATTCAGAGCTAAGACATTCCTTTCCCTAGCCTGACATTTTTATGTTTTGAGTTGTGTTTATGATTCTGATTTTGAAGACAAAAGTATTTCTGTGTGGCCTTGACTGTCCTGAAAGTAGGTTTGCTGAACAGGCAGATGATAATGATCCGTCTGCCTCTCTCTCCAGAGTGCTGGAATTAGATGTGGGGCAAAATGCCTAGTTTGTTTTGTTTTTATGTTAGCTGTTGGGGCTGGAATGTAGATTTTGTATGAGCAAGCATATGCGCATGTGCTGAACTTCAGGTACACTTGAACTGTGAAACTCGCAGACAGTCTATTATATTTCACAGGGTGTCAGGCATTCATGTCATTAGTACTATGTGGATGTTCATTGGATTACAGGTGTGTGTCATCATTTCTACCTGTGGGTTTTGTTTTGAATTTTTTGAATGAATGTATTTTCCCTGTACGCATGCGTAAGTTCATCCTTTGTGCCTGATGCTCACAGCAGGCAGAAGATATCTTTATAACTCCTGAACTTGGTCTAATGGATATTTGTGTGCCTCCATGTAAATATTGGGAACTTACCCCAATTATTTGCAAGACAGGGAATACCTCTGGTGAGCCACATCTCTGCCCTATGTTGCTCATTCATGATCAAGATTTATATAGCTAATATTTTCTTCTCTCCATTTGTAACTTTTTAAACATACATTCACTTTTATTAAGAACTTATTAATTTTACTGTTAAAACTGGGTTACTTAAGGTTTTTGGAAGATGACTACAGACCTGTAGTGAATGTACAATTCTCTGTAGGTACTTCAGAATAGACCTCTGGGTTTTTTCTATTTTTCTTTTTGTTTCTTTTATTGATTGATTTTTGCAGGGGAATTAGCATGTTAGTATGTACCTGTTGATGTCCTGGAACTTAAGGCACAGACCAGGTTGCCATGCCATGGGTCTGCCACTGATGACTGGGATTAAAGGCCGGAGTGAATGCACCAGCTTTCTCATCACTTCCTTATTAGTAATTATCATCACAATTGGTCAGATATATGCTCAGTACTGTTGAACTATTTTCTTGTTTGTCTTTATGTCTGTTAGTTCCCATTTCTCTTGCAAGACTTTATTCTATTCAAGGGGTGCAGAAATGACAGAGGTAAACCCTAATTATTATTAAGTTTTCTTCTAAAATGACTTGATTTCATTAGAGCATTTGTCTCAGGAATTAAGAGGAGTAATCCCCAAAATTAAGACTATATTCTCAATGAAGTATACATTTACAATGTTCTCAGTAATATGTTTTCTTATGTACATATGTATGGGATATTTTAGGGTATAGTGACCTATGATGATGTGCATGTCAACTTCACTCAGGAAGAGTGGGCTTTGCTGGATCCTTCTCAGAAGAGTCTCTACAAAGATGTGATGCTGGAGACCTATAGGAATCTTGCTGCTATAGGTAAGAATGAATTTCCTTTCACTTTTTAAAATGTAGGGACAAGTATTTCTTTGTTATTGTTACTTGTTCTTGTAATATCAGCTGAGAATAGTAAAAATGTGGTGAATAAATCAGGCATGGTTCTAAAATTCACAGAAGTTTTAGTAACTTAAATTTTGCCTAATTTCTAATAGAGTAACATACATTCTCTGGTACTATATTTTAGGCTACATTTGGGAAGATCTTAATATTGAAGAACATTTTCAAAGTTCTAGAAGATATGGAAGGTAATTTTCATGTGTAAACTGATAAAAATATTGCTTGGAAGAAATTTTAGTATGTTTTGCAAATTTTAAAGACAAGCAACATGGTAAAAAATGCACTACTTTAAGTTATGGATGATTATTAATTAATGACAAACCACATATGTCCATGCCAGATATCCATTTTGTGTTTTCACGCCATTCCTCTAAGTACAAAACAATTTGTTAACAGATCTTACAATTTAAATCATAGCGAAATAGAGCTATGCTGTAAACTGCCAGTGTGTTTAATCTCCTACAACTTAGATATTTCAAGGATATACATATTGACTAGGTGATAAGTATATGTCCAAAATCTTCTAATAAGCAAATAGTCCACACTAAAGCTGGTGTCAATAATATACTTGTAACAGTGTTGCTAAGTTTAGGAAGATGGACGGTTTATGACAGTCAAGAATGCTGCTGTGGAGGGACTTTATTGGTATTTAAAAGGGATGTTATATGTTACAATGTTACACGCCATGTGAAAATAGGAATATATTGAAAGAAGCAGCAATGCTCTCTCTCTTTCAGCACAATTAGAATATAACGTAGTACTCCCCACTTTGAGTAGGCTTTCTACATGTGCTACAAGTTTACAAATAAGTGCACCTCCAACAAACTTGCTGGGGACTATTGCTATGAGTATTAGGGACATGAAAAATTTTCTGTTTGCCTTGGTTCACTTTGCAAATGTCGTGTTACTGTCACCATAGCAAAAGTTATGAGTGCAATCATTGTGGGAAAGCTCCGAGTTCTTCCTGTTCACTTCAGATATGTGAACAAATTCATATAGAAAAAGGATGCTATAAATGTCAGCTATGCAGTCAATGCTCTTCCCAGTCCATGTATCTTCATCAATGCAAGAGAACACACAATGAAGGGAACTCCATACTCCATACGTGTAAACAAAGTGATAATACATTACTATCAGGTTGTTCTTTACAATTAGACAAATTGTAGATGAAAAGATTCATCAATGTAATGATGTGAGAAAGCTTTCATATTTGCCAATTGTCTTTGCAGACATGAGAGAAGTCATACTGAAGAGCAGTCTTCTCAGTTTATTCCATGCGGTGAAGCCTTGGTACTTCACCGTTATCTTCAAATACATAAAAGGACACACACTGGACAGAAATCCTTTGAATGTAACCAATGTGGTAGAGCCTTTTCAGGAAATCATCATCTCCTAAGACATAAAAGAATACATACTGGTGAGAAGCCCTATGAGTGTAACCTATGTGGTAAAGACTTCACACGACACTGTTCTCTTCAAACACATAAAAGAATTCATACAGGAGAGAAACCTTATGAATGTAATCAGTGTGGTAAAGGCTTTGTATGTCACAGTAGTCTCAAAAAACATAAAAGAACACATACAGGAGAGAAGCCCTATAAATGTAGTCAGTGTGATAAAGCCTTTTCAAGTCCAAGTGGTCTCCTGTATCATAAAAGAACACATAATGGAGAGAGACCATATGAATGTAATGAATGTGGTAAAGCCTTTAATCATAATGGTCATCTTCATATACATAAAAGAACACACACTGGAGAGAAGCCCTTTGAATGTGACCAATGTGGTAAAACCTTTGCACGAAACAATCATCTCCTACAACATAAGAGAGTACACAGTGGAGAGAAACCTTATGAATGCAAGCATTGTGGTAAAGCCTTTGCATATTATAATAGTCTCCAAGTGCATAACCGAACACATACAGGAGAGAAACCCTATGAGTGTAATCAATGTGGTAAAGCCTTTTCATGTACAAGTGGTCTCCTGCATCATAAACAAATACATAACACACACAGGGGAGAAACCTTTTGAATATAATCAATGTGTTAAAGCCTTTCCAAACCAACCTAGTCTGCAAATACATAAAACAACACATACTGGAGAGAAACTGTTTGAATGCAACCAATGTGGTAAAGCCATTGCATATTCATGGTCTTCTCTGAATACATGAAAGAATATCTACTGGAGATATATATTATGAGTGCAAGCAATGAAGCCTTTGCAAAAATCTGTAGTCATCATCTTGGAAGAATCCATACTGGATAGAAACTCTGAATGTATTTAATATGGTGAAGCCTTTTCAAATTCCACAAGTCTTCATAATCATCAAAGAGAAACCCTATAAATGTATTTAATATGGTGAAACCTTTGCACATTTCTACAGTTTTCATCATCATGAAAGTACTCACACTGTAGAGAAAGTCTGTGAGTGTAGCAGTGTGGATAAGCCTATATGTAATATGGTCCTCTGTGATCCAACACAACTCAAAACTCATGCAATGAAAATGACTAGAATTTATTGTAGTGAAGCTGCTGCTGCTGGATCAAGGCCAGAGAACATACTTGAAGGCTGAACTGTGACCCTCCCAATTCACCTCCTCACACTGAGCCACAGTGAAAACCAGAAAGGTCTGTGCCAAGTTACAGCTACATTTCCCCACCAAACAGGATTTAGTGATAGGGGCTTTGTTCATGGAGTTTACTATGTCATCTGATACAGAACGTAGGTGTTACAATCTAATCAATCATATCCACTGTTCTATTGTGGTTAGGAACAGGCATTATGTTTTGAAGAGTAACAGATGAAAGAACAAGAAATTATTAGGGGCACTCATTATGTTTTCAGGAACAAAAAGATGCTCAATGGAAGCTGGTCTACTATTTGGAAGTCTCCAGCTGCCCTAGGGCCTGGGAATTTGAACTTAGTTTCACCTTATGATTACAAAGAAGTTGATAACAAAAAGGCAATACTTAGGACATATTTCTTTTGCTTGTTCCCAACATTTATATATCACAGTCATTTTGAATACATAAAAAAACCACATTGGAGAGAAACCATGCAAATGTAATCAATGTGATAAAGACTTTTCACAACACAGCTCTTTGCAAATACATAAAGGAACATATACTGGATAGGAATCTTATGAATATACAGTTGATTAATTAGTTGCATGTAGTAGTGTGAAAAGTCATGAAAAAATGTTATACTGCAAAGAAAGTCATCATTGTAATCAGTGGGGTATTATTTTGTACTTCATGGTATCTTCATACAAGAGTAAAACATTTAATGTATAATCCATCTTTTAAAGCCTTTCCATATTACAGTCGTCTTTGAGGACCTAACCAGCTTTTATTGAAGGGAGACTATGACTATAAAGGATTTGGTAATATCTATAGCTGACACACTTACATTAAGTTACACAAGATTTTTCTGGAATTCTTTATATATTTTGTATATTACTTGTCTATTGGATACAGGGTTAGTGAAGAAATTTCCCCAATCTGTAGGTTGCTGTTTTGTCCTATTGACAGTGTCCTTGCCCTCCAGAAGCTTTTCAGTTTTATAAGGCCCCGTTTGTCTAGTTTTGATCTTAGAGCCTTAGTCATTGGTTTTGTTTAGAAAATTTTCTCCTGTGCCAACGAGTTTGAGGCTATATCCAATATCTCTGCTTTTAGACTCCGTGTATCTGGCTTTATGTTGAGCTCTCCAAAACACGTTACCCCATTAAAAAATGGGGACAGAGCTAAACAGAATTCTCAGCAGACGGATCTTGAATGGCCGAGAAGCAAAGAGTTGTTCAACATCCTTAGTCATCAGGGAAATGCAAATCAAAATGATCGAGATTTTACCTTACACCCATCAGAATGGCAAAGATCAAAAACTTAAGTGACAGCACATGCTGGTGAGGAAGTGGAGGAAGAGGAACACTCCCCCACTGCTGGTACAATTGCAAACTGGTGTAAACACTCTGGAAATCATTCTGGCAGTTACTTAGGAAATTGGAAATTGATCTACCTAAAGACCCAGCTGTACCACTCATGGCCATATACCCAAAAGAGATGGGCCCACCCATCCATCTTCAAAAATGTAACCCAGAATTGTTCCTGTATAAAGGAAGTGCATGGATAAAAATGGAGCAGAGACTGAAGGAAAGGCCATCGAGTGACCTGCCGCATCCCATGGGCCTGCATCAGACACTGACACTATTACTGATGCCATGCTGTGCTTGCAAATAGAAGTCTAGCCTGACTGTCCTCTGAGAGTCTCTACCAGAAACTAAGACTGATGTACATACTTATAGCCAACCATTAGAGGTCAGGGACAGTAATGGAAGAGTTAGTGGGAAGATTGAAGAAGCTGGAGGTGACAACCCCATAGGAAGAACAATAGTATCAACTAACCTGGACCTTCAGAGCCCCTAGAGACTAAGACCCCGACCAACGAGCATACATGGGCATGTCCTTGGCCCCAGACACATATATAGCAAAGGACTGCCTGGTCTGGTTTCTGGGAGTCTGATCCTGTAGAGACTTGCTGCCCCATGGAACTGGGATGCTGGGGGGAGGGTGAGGTTGTGGGGATTGGGTGCAGGGAATGCATGTGGGTGGGGGAAGAACACAAATGTGGGCAACATTTGGAATGTAAATAAATATAATATTTTAATTAAAAAGGCAAATTTTTTCTGAAGAATAAAATGTGACAAGTCCCAACAATTTATTCAAGCATTATGATATGATGCCCCTCTTTATTTTGTTTGCACTTGCTGATGCAATGCTCTTCCATTACATGAGTTACTCGTTCAGGTGTAAAACTTTATGGGTGTGTATTAGTGCCTTTTCTGTCGCTGTGATAAAACACAGTGTCTAAGGCACTTCATAAAAGATTTTAATTTTGCTTACAGTTTCAGAGGAGGATGGGATCACCATCAAAGTGGCAACACTATTGTCACAAACTCTCTTCAGATGTGCTGTTATCTAACCTGAAATGGATGTCAATCATTAGTCAAGGCTACATTTTAACTCCTGATTCTCATGTGTCAGCCTCCTGAATACAAGATAAAATATAGAATATGTACCCTAATGTGTGCTCCATTATCAACACATTTTAACAGTTCTAATGTTAAAATGCTCAATAGAAGGGAATATAGCAAACATTGTATTCTTCATATGTATTCAAAATAGTTTTTCATCTATCTGCCAGAGATATAATGAAGTAAGATGATTCGCCATCAGCTGTATATCCCACAGCATAGCTTCCCTGTTGTGGATGTGCACATAGCATTTGATGCCTCTTCATGTTCCCATTGTTACCATTGGGCACTTCAACTTGAAGTGTGCCTTCCAGGGGGATTAGAGATGCTAGATAATGAAATAGCACCAAGAGTTATTTTTAATAAAGCATTTCCTCTCTCTCTCTCTCTCTCTCTTACCCCCTCTCCCCCTCTCTCCCTCTCTCCCTCTCTCCCTGTCTCCCTCTCCCTCTCCTTGTGCCAGTGTATGTACATGTATGTATGTATGTATATATATAATGTGATTATGGGTTTTTAAGCCATGACAGGTATGTGGAGACTGGGTAACACCATTATCTATTTTGGTCATCATTATATGATTATCAAGGTCAGGTTGCCAGCATTGTATATCTTAGACATTTCCTACTGAGCCATCTTGTTGATGTGCAAATAATATTAGCTGTAACATTACAACATTACAGCAGTAAAATATTGTCTTCTTTTTCAGACTGTAAAGAGGAAGTCATTTTTTGCTTTTGTCATTTCCATAAGAATAAGCAGCCTAGTTTTGGGACTAGTATCCACAGGCAGGCAACAGAGTCAGGCACTCTCCCTGCTCTAGTTCTTGAGGATCTTGCTTGAATATCAAGCTGCACATATGCTACACAGTACAAGCCCATGAGTGCCCTTTGATTGGTGGTTCAGTCTCTGGGGACACCCAAGTGTCCAGGTCAGTTGACTCTTGTTGTTCTACTGTGGAGTTCTTATGCACTCTGGGTTTCCCAATCCCCCATGCAAATCCTCCACAAGACTGTTGGAGCTCTCTCTAATGTTTGGGGGTTAGATTCAACTTATACAGTTGCTGTCTGGAGCCTGTAAGAAGACACTTACGTTAGGTTCTGGTCTATAAGCATGACCGTATTGTTGACAGTGTCAGGGATTGCTTCTTGTCCATGGGATGGGTGTGAAGTCATTGGTAGGCTATGCCCTCAGGCTCTCCTCCTTCATTGTTTATGCACCGCCTGTAGGCAAAAGGTTTTGTAAGTGAGTTGGTATCAACATTTCTTCACTAGGGGTTTTGCTTGACTACAGGAGGTGGTCACCTCAGGCTCCATATCACCCAGTGCTAGGAGTGAGTCTCAGCTACAGTCATCCTCCTAGACTCCCTACAGCCTTCCCCCATTCCACATCTCTGCCACATCCTAGAGATGTCCTCCATCAGCCTGCAGCTGCAGCTCTCCACCTCTCCCCCTGCAATGTTCCCCCAGCCTTCCCCTCACGTCCCCCTCTCTCACACAGTTGCCCCTCTCCATTCACAACTAAAGACTGCTATTTCCCCCTCTGAGTGAGAGTCAAACATTGTTCCTTTTACCCTTGTAATTTAGCTTCTTTGCGTCTATGGATTGTACCATAGTGATCCTATAATTTGTGACTAAAATCCACTCATAAGTGAGTACAATCGAGGTATATCCCTTTGCGTCTAGGTTATATCACTAGGTTGTCTGATTTTTTTATAGTTTAATCCATTATTTTTCCTTGTTTTAATATCTGAATAGTAGTCTATTGTATAAATTACATTTTTTTAACTGTTCTGTTGAAGGATATCTGGATGGTTTCTACATTCTGACTATTACAAATAAAGCTATTATGCACAGAATGGAGCATGGATCCTATGGTATGGTGGAACATATTTTGGGTGTATGCCCAGGAGTTGTATGGCTGCGTCATGAGTAGAATTATTCCTAGTTTTCTGAGAAACCACCAGATTAATTCGCAGAGTGGTTGTACAATTTTGTACTCCCACCAGCATGGAGAAGTGTCCTCTTCACTATACACCCTCACTAGCATGTGCTGTCCCTTGAGTTTATCTTGGCCATTCTGATGGGTATAAGGATAAATATTAGTGTTATTTTTATTTGCATTTCCCTGATGACTAAGGACATTGAACATTTAAGTGTTTCTCAGCCATTAGGGAGTCCTCTTTTGAGAATTCTCCATTTAGGTCTGTACCCCATTTTAAATTGGGTTATTGGATTTGTTGGTGTCTAACTTCTTGCACTCCCTATGTATTTTGGATTTTAGCCCTCTTTTGGATGTCAATTGCCATTCTGTAGTCTTCTACTTTGTCCTATTGTTGGTGTCCTTTTCCTTTTCAGTTTCTTGAGGTTTTCTTTATTTATTGATCTTAGTGACTGAAACATTGATGTTCTGCTCACAAAGTTGTTTCCTATACCAGAATTGATGCCTATGTTCTATTTTCTATTCTATTAGAATCAGTGTATTGTGATTTATGTTGAGATCTTTGATCCATTAGACTGGATTTTTGTGCAGTGACAAGTAGGCATTTAATTGCATTGTTCTACACACAGAAATCCAAAAAGATCAGCCTCAGCTGTTGAAGATACTTTCCTTTTAAAAAAACATTTATTTTATGTATATAATTATCAGACACATCAGAAGAGGGCATTGAATTCCATTACAGATGGCTCTGAGCCACCATGTGGTTGCTGGGTATTCTCAGGAGTTCATAGCAGCTCCTTGTAAAAAAGGACACTGTCTGAGATCCTGAGAAGCAGGAGACACATCCCTCCAGGTGACCTGTAATTTGGAATAAGGGACTGTGTGCAGTAGGCCAGGATGTCTATTTTATTAGACATTAGATATTAGAATGTCTATTCCAGCTTGTTTCTTGGGTCACTTGCATAGAAAATCTTTTTCCAGCCCTTTATACTGAGGTAGTGTCTACTGTTGGTGCTGAGGAGTGTTTCCTATATGTAGCAAAGTGAAAGATCTTGTTTATACATATACTTTGTTAACCTGTGTCTTTATATTGGGGGAGTTGAGTCCATTGGTGTTGAGAGATATATATGGCTAAGGATTGTTAGTTCCTGTTATTTTGACATTAGTGATAATACTGTGTGTGTGCATATATCTCTATCTATCTATCTATCTATCTATCTATCTATCTATCTATCTATCTATCTATCTATCTATCTATCTATGTGTGTGTGTGTATCCCACAGACACAGTGATTCTACCACCACGCTTTCACTTTCAAACAAGCACAGCCTTTTCTTGGGAGGGGTACAAACTGACAGGAAGTTTTTCAACACATAAAGTTATTCTTTTCTCTCTTGGCTCTCTTTCCTTCTCACTTGATCACAGCTCGAGGCTGCACATACTCTGCATTCTTTTGTACACTCTGCTTTATCCTGTGTGCTCTTTCTCTTTTTTTTTCTCAAAATTTCACACGCCTACACACCTCTACTCAACTCTCTTTCACTCCCACACACTCTTCATAACACCTCACACACCACTCACATATATACTTCTTCACACACACCTCACACTCTCTCTTCAGTCACTTTTCACATGCTCTTTTCATTCTCTCTCTCTCTCTCTCTCTCTCTTTCTCTCTCTCTCTCTCTCTCTCTCTCTCTCTCTCTCTCACACACACACACACACCCCCCTCACTCTCTACTTGCTCTCCAATTGCTCTTCATATGCTCACACATGCTGTCCACATTCACCTCACTCGCTATCTCTCTAGCCTTTCTCTTGCCCCAGTCTTTTATTGATACTCCAAAACCAGGTAAAAAAGACATTGTATAATCATTGCCAAATCAAATTTAGAAGAATAACCATATCCTACAAAGAATTAAGAATTACAATTGTTCCCCAAAGTTGCAAGCTTCCCCTATTCCCAGGCCTGTAGCCAAACTAATAATAATTGCAAAGTTATCATTATTTAAACGTTACCTTTTGACTTACTGTACTTCAGAGCTCAAAGCTCTGAGGTCAGCTACTTGCATTTTCCTGTCAAGCTCTAATGATATATGACAGGACCAAAGCTGCCAGGAAATGGCCAGAAAGAATCAAGTTAACTCTTTACTCAGAAGTTCCACTAGCTTTCTGCTCCTGCCCATTGCACACAATGATTCTCTTCAGAGTCCCAGTGTTTTGACTTAGCTGTGCTAGCATAAGATTTTACATATTCTATACTTTCTTATCCAGGAACCACTCTCAAATGTTGTGCAAAACTTATTTCATAACTTGAATAGTTTTTTTCCCTTTTTCGGGGATCCCAATGTTTGCTTTAATTCATTTTCTAATAATTTCTTCACACTTTCTTTGCAAGTCAAGCATTAGCCTGTAACTACCATTGTGCAATTATTAGATTGTTTCCAAGATGAGAACACATAGCATTCACCTAGGCCATTAGGACTGTGCTGTGCTGTACCCCTAAGCCTCAATTTTTAATTGTTTAAGAATCATTACATCAGGGAACATTTAGTTTCATAGAATTCACCAGAGCAGAAGGAAAAAGAAATAGGAAAGCCAGATATAATAGGATAATTATGCACACCAAGGCCCACTGTAAAGAAGTCACACACAAATGAAATCTATAAAGTCGTAGTCCAGGGCTTTGATTAGGAGAAATGGAAACAACTGTTTTTTACAAAGAGCTGTCCTGGAGACTGAGATGTCTCTTTCCTGGCCTACTGCAGGCAGTCCCTTATTTCAGATGGTGGATCCCCTGGAGGGATGTGTTGCCTGCTTCTCAGGATCCTAGACAGTCAGCACTTTTTTTTTTAAACAAGGAGCCTGTTGATTGTCTTTCAGCTCTAGGCATGGGCAGGAATCAGAAGGGTCCTGTCCCTGATTGTTCCTAGGTCCTTGCACCCAGAAGGCACAGTTGGTACTAGGTGATTCCCTCTTGGGTCTGGAATGTGGGAAGAGGGTTGTCTCCTCTGATTTCTCAGGAGTGTCTGCACTTCTGAGGATCCAGCTCTCTCTCCCACAGGATTTGGGTGCAGGGAGTTCTTTGGCCGGTTCAGTTCAGTCCTTCGGGCATACCAGAACGGCAGGTACCGGGGACTGACTGGTTCCTGTTTTCCTGTGTCCAGAAGCACTGTGCAGTTTCCCGTTGGACCAGGGATGTGGGCAGGAGTATGCAGAAGTGGCAGTCTGTCCTACAGTCTCAGGGTGTCTGACCTCAGGTTTTTTTATTCTATGGATTTTTGTGGTGTCCTTGACCCCTCTTGAGAAATACAAAATAGAAAACTAGTCCCTAGAACTTTTGCCAGTCTGATATTTAACGTGTCCTGGGAGTGTTGTCTGATGACTGACTCATTGATGGGTCCAGGAAGCAAACTCTAATGAGAATGATGAGTCAGGGACTGGGTTCCATCTTTTTTCACAGCCATCAGGATGAACAGGATCAGGAAGAGGCTCGTTTTCACGGTGTGCCCTGGGAACTTCTTTTGTGATCTAGCATTCAGCCTGTAAAGTGGGACAATGGATGTCATATCACTCCTCTGTATCTGTTTCCTGCCAACCTTAGGATGGGCAAAGGGATACTGGGAGGCTGAGATGCTAGTCAATGGGGGATTTATCAGACGCTGGTACTGATGAAAGAGAAGGAGCTATCACACCAGCTGGACTGGTTAACATCAGCTTTTAGCATTTCCAGAGTTCAGCAGTCCCACAGGTGATCCCTGGATCCCTGGATGGAGTCTGTCAGCCAGGTGAAAGAGTGCTGAGATGAGTGCAGACTCGCAACAGAAATTGAAATTGTCTAGTAGTTGAGGAAGGTAAGAAATCCCAACACCAAGAGGAAAATCCCATTTTTAAGAATAAACAGGGGTTTTGTCCCAGTCACCATCAACCTCAGTTGCAGCTGTGCCTTGCTCCTCAACTTGGCACTAATGCCTACAGAGACAGAGAGATGCATTGAGTCCCTGATTGCTCTTTTCCAAAAGTACAATGGGAAGGATAAAAATAGCTGTCAACTCTCCAAAACTGAGTTCCTTTCCTTCATGAACACAGAGCTGGCCACCATTAGGAAGAACCAGAAAGACCCCAGTGTCTTTGACTGCATGATGAATAAGCTGGACCTCAACAGTGATGGGCACCTAGATTCCCAAGAGTTTCCCAACCTTATTGGTGGCTTAGCTATAGCATGCCATGAGTCTTTCCTTCAGACTTCCAAGAAGAATATCTAACCCTGTCCATTCACTTCCTGCCAGCAAGTCATCACCTTCTGCACCCCCACACCCCATCCACACCTGGGCTAAGCCTACCACACATACCACACATGCAGCCCACACCTGATTGGGAAAATAAAACAATGTCATTTTTTAATGTAAAAAAAATTAAGCAGGGATGCTGATCTGGAGTCCATTTAATCTGTGGTAGGCAGATCCACGTCTGTGGTTTCTTGATTTCCTGAAGTTTGTGCTAACTTTTGCTTACTAAAGGATAAACATAATTTCTTGCCATTGTATTGAAATCCATGTTTTAGAAACAGTAAGTAACTTGTGTTTGTTATAAACTAGAAGTAAACTCATGCCTCTAAGACCTAGTAAAAGATATAGGCTTAAAAGCCACAGAACATGGGTTCGATCCCCAGCTCCGAAAAAAAAGAACCAAAAAAAAAAAAAAAGCCACAGAACATTTTCTTGTCCTGACAGAAAGCCACATACGAAGCTTGAACAGAGAAGTTTTTAGCAGAAGTAGAAGCATCTTTTTGTTTGTTTATATTCAAAACACAACCAAATTGAAATGAACATCTTGAGCTTGTGGCTGAAATGAAAACTGCCAGTGTTCCATTATCTTATCAGAACTCCATTGTTCAATGATACTTTTTTTTCTTTTTTTTCGGAGCTGGGGACCGAACCCAGGGCCTTGCACTTGCTAGGCAAGCGCTCTACCACTGAGTTAAATCCCCAACCCATTGTTCAATGATAAAATTTGGAATTTGAAATAGCAATAGTATGCAGTGGAAATATGAACCCTTCCCCATTTTTTATACCTTTCTTATATCTCTATAACTTCATATGCCTTAAAATAATGTTTTAGAACCTAAAATAATTATAACTTTCATTTACCAACTTTAAACATCTTTCATCTGAAGCATTTTTATTTTTAAATCACCGATTCAAGTTGCTTTACATCCTCTAATTTTCATTACTTGCATTTATCAATCTCAAACATTTTCCATAAATGTTTTTCTAAGACATTAAGTGAGTTCAAATTTTATATTTTTTCCCACCAATAATTTAGTATGAGGTGTGGGTGGTTGGGTGGAAGAACATCCTCATACAAGAAGCGGGGGGTAGGGGATTTATGGATGGGAAACCGGGAAATGGGGATAACATTTGTACTGTAAATAAAAAATATCCAATGAAAAGAGAAATCAGCTCACAAGGGACCCATTCCTCAGTCAAGATGGCCCCGGTTTCAGAGTTAAAAATCTACTACTATTGCCAGATGCAGAGGAAAGTGGGCCAGAGAGGTCTTTCCTTGGTATTCAAGGCTTCAATGAAAAGTGATTTACTTTCCTGTCCACAGTCCTGCATTATATCCTTTCCGTCTTAGAATCTCAGAGTAAGCACAGCAGCATACAAGACTCAAGATTAGCCACGCGTCCTCCACGGAAACAGATTCCAAGAAGTGCATGCTCACAGGAGCTTGATATAGCTGTCTCCTCAGAGGCTCTGCCAGAGTGTGACAAATTCAGAGGGCAATGCTAGCAGCAAACCATTAAACCGAGAACAGGGTTCCCATTGGAGGAATTAGAAAATGGATTGAGGAGCTGAAGGAGCTTGCAACCCCATAAGACCAACAATACCAACCAACCACAGCTCCCAGGGACAAAATCACAACCAAAGACTACACATGGGCAGACCCATGACTCTAGCTGCATATATAGCAGAGGATGGCCATGTTGGGCACCAATGGGAGAAGAAGCTTTTGGTCCTGCCAAGGCTGGACCTCCCCAGAGTAGGGGAATGTCAGGGTGGGGAGGCAGGAAAGGGATGTGGTTGTGGAAGGGGAACACTCTTATAAAAGAAGGGGAAGGGGATGGGATAGGGGGCTTATGGCCAGGAAATTGGAAAAGAGAATAACATTTGAAATGTAAATAAAAAATCCAATATAAAGAAAAGGAAAAGAAAATGAAATACAGCCAATATTGAGACCCCAAGAAAGGGAAAATTATTGAAGTTAGGATATAAGTTTTTCATAACATTTGAGAGTGGTTCCTGGATAAGGAAGTTTCTAGTAAAACTAAGTCAAAATACTTCGACTCTGGCAAGAGTCATTGTGTGCAATGTAAAGGAACAGAAAGGTAGTGGAGCTACTGAGTTAAGGATTAACTGTTTCTTTCTAGTCACTGCCTGGCAGCTTTGCCCATGTCATTTATCATTAGGCTTCCCAGGAGAATGAAAGCAGCTGACCTTGGAGCTCTGAGCTCTGAAGTATAATAAGTCAAAAGTTAAAGTTTCAATAATGATAACTTTGCAATTATTATTAGTTTGGCTACAGGCCTGGGAATAGGGGACGCTTGAGACTTTGGGGAACAATTGTAATTCTTTTTTTTTCTTTTTTCTTTTTTTCGGAGCTGGGGATCGAACCCAGGACCTTGCGCTTGCTAGGCAAGCGCTCTACCACTGAGCTAAATCCCCAACCCCAACAATTGTAATTCTTAATCTTTTGTGGGATGTGGTTATTCTTTTGAATTTGATTTGGCAATGATTATGCAATGTCTTTTTGCTCCCTGCTTTTGGAGCATCAATAAAAGACTGGGGCAAGAGAAAGGCTAGAAAGTGAATAAGAGAGCGAGTGAGGGAGCAAGTGAGGGAGAGAATGAGAGCATGTGTGAGCATGTGCAAGAATGTAAGGAACAAGTGGGAGTAAGTGGAGAGAGAATGATGTGTACATGAGATTGTGTGTGTGTGTATGTGTGTGTGTGTGTGTGTGAGAGAGAGAGAGAGAGAGAGAGAGAGAGAGAGAGGAGCATGTGAGGAGTGAGTGAAGAGAGAATGTGAGGTGTGTGTGTGAAGATTGTGTGAGAGTAAAAGGAGAGACGTGTAAGGTCTGTATGAAGGGTGTGTGTGAGAGTGAAAGAGTAATGAGCAGAGGTGTGTGTGAGTGTGGAAGTCTGAGAAAAGAAAAGCACAAAGGACAAAAGCAGAGTGCAAAAGGGATTGCAGAGTGTGCAGCCCCAAGCTGCAGATGAGTGAGAGAGAAAGAGAGCAGAGAGTGAGAGGGCGCGGGGAGTAACTTTAAACCTTGAAAAATTGCCTGTCAGTTTGTACCCAAAACAAACAAACAAAAACAAAAAACCAGTTTTATTTAATAAAAGTGGGAAGTATCCACTGTATTGAGAGGTACAAACAATCCTACTGAGCATTTTGGTTTTTTTTTCACATTAGTTTTACATTTGCATAAATTCCTACTAACTCTATTCTTCTTTTTCTACTCTGTGAATCTCTAACAGATTTCTTATGTAACTGTATAGAATTCTTATTAATCATTCTAATTGGCTCTTCCTTGTGTTATTGATATATGTGTATTCATGAATGTAACAAATAATTTCCTTAACCATAAAAATATAGAAAAGAGTAGAATCAGGGAAAGAAGAGAGAGAGAATAAGAAAGCGAGGAGGGGTTCAAACAGCCCCTTTCATAGTAAGCCATACCTAACTGTTAACGCCAGGTAACTGCTAGGAGGAGCCTAGAAAGAATGTTAACAAGCTCTGTGTCAATGGTGGAGATAGGCCCAGTCCAGTTCTTCCTCAGACCTGTGTGACTCCACTAATCTTAGAAAGACACTAGCATCTGTGGGCCAGGATACTCTTGCTCTCTGCCTTCCCTTCCTCCCCAAAGTCACTCACGCTGCTCATCTTAGAGTGGGTACTGCTCTATAGGTTGGATTGATCCCAAATCCTGACCCAGGTCTGACCCATTAGGCCCTTTTCTCCAGTGGACCCAGAATGTCTCCATTAGCAACTGGGTCTTGTACTTAGCTGAGTCCTGGGCCCACCTCATATCCTTCCCACTGCATGAACGTTGGGAGGAAGAGGAAACCTCAGACATCTGCCTGCCTCAGACAACTGTCTGCACTGGGTTTAGCATGGGCCTAAAGCTCTGCTAGTCCGTAGAGCAATGGTTCTCAACCTTCTTGATGCTTCAACTTTTGAATACACTTCCTCATGTTGTGGTTACCCCCCAACTGTAAAATTATTTTGTTGCTACTTCATTACTTTAATTTTGCTAATGTTATGAATAGTAATGTGAATATCTGATATGCAGGATACCTGATATGCGACTCCCAAATAGAGAATCACTGTCTTAGAGGATCTGCCCGCCATGCTGAACCTGGTGTGGGCTGAGCTGCCTGGCAAAGGGCCTCTGGACCATGGATGTGAGCACAGTACAGGAGTCTTCTCCATGAAGGCAGCTGAGGTTTGACATTCTACAGAGACTCTAAGAGGAGAGAGTGGAATCTGATCAGTCCCAGAAAGCAGACCCTGTTGTACCCCACACTCTTCTCAATACTTAGTCTTCTGGCTCCCCTCCTGCCTATGGCCTCCATATCTATCCTTCCCACCAATCTTTCTCACCTTCTCTCTCTCACACCCCAAATAATTAAATATTCTGTGTATGTCATTCCCAGATCCTGCAGAATGAATCTGACATTCCAGGACAGGGAGTGAGTTACTTACTTTTCAGTTTACTATAACCAAATGCTGATATTAAGCAACTTAAGGGCAGAGGGCAAATTTTCACTTACAATCTGACGGTAGGGATCAGCACAATAGCAGTGATGTGAGGTCACAATGTGTCTCATTAGGAAGCAGAAAGCAGACAGAAAGTGGAAATTGTCATAGCTTTTAGTATTAATTTATTTATTCATTCCCTTTACATCCTGATCACAGCACACACACACACACACACACACACACACACACACACACACACACACACTCCTCTCCCAGGTCCCTTCTCATGTAACTGTAATATATCCAGTTTCACCACCAGGGACTCATTTCCTCAACTGGGCAGCACTTCTAACAGCTCCCAACTGGGGACCATCTGAGCCTGAGGGACATCTGACATTCAAGCCACTGCAGGGAGGGGAGAAGCAGTGTGAGTGCTTACCAGGTCTCTCTCTAGTGAGTTAGGGATGCCCAGGTCTGAATGTTTTGTTCCTCAAAGCTGTATGTTGAGACTTGGCCCCAGAGTGATGGTCTCAACAGATAGTACCCTTGTGTGCCATTAGATCATGAGTTCAGAGCCTCCTCCCTGGGGTTTACTCCACTTATGTAAGCTGCCCCATGGGGTTGGGGAGAGAGCTTAGTCAGTAAAGCACTCGCTGCACAAGCATAAGGTCCTGAGTTCAATTCTCAGCAAGCACATAGAAGCCAAGTGTAGTAGCTGTATGTAGCACCTATGATTTCACACTGGGGTATGGAATATGAATGAAAACAGCTCCCATAGACTCATAGGGAGTGACAATATTGGAGATGAGGTCTTGCTGGAGTACATGTGGCCTTGTTGGAGGAAGTGTGTCATGGGATTGCACTTTGTGGTTTTAGACACTCAAGTCAGACCCAGTTTCATTCTCTCTTCCTGCTACCTGCTGATCCAGATGTAGACCCAGCTCCTTCTCCAGCATCACGTCAGTCTGTGTGTCACCTTACACGCCATCACGGTGACAACGGACTAAACCTTTGAACTCTATGCTAGCACTAATTGAATGTTTTTCTTAGAAAAAAGAACATGCTTCCTGGTTGCTGCCGCTGCAGAGAGCCCGTGGGGAGCACCCCACGAGCGAACCTGAGCCTCGGGACCACAGGTAAGACCAAATTTTCTGCTGCAAGAAAGCTGCCTGGTGAGCTTGGGACACAGGAAAGCAGAATTTCTCTAGGACCGGGCACGTTCTGTGTTTACCGGAAGTCCCACACCCGCGGATTCCGGCCCGCAGCAGCTCTCTGCTCCCAGACCCGGTGAGAGAGAGACCCAACCGCCTGGTCAGGTGGGCACTCCTGAGGCTGCAGAGCGGAAGAGACCACCAACTCACCCCTGCCCACATCCCTGGCCCAAGAGGAAACTGTATAAGGCCTCTGGGCTCCCGTGGGGGAGGGCCCAGGAGCGGCAGGACCCCTGTCCCTGAGACACCGCCGGAACCTGAAAGAAACAGACCGGATAAACAGTTCTCTGCACCCAAATCCCGTGGGAGGGAGAGCTAAACCTTCAGAGAGGCAGACAAGCCTGGGAAACCAGAAGTGACTGCTCCCTGCACACACATCTCGGACGCCAGAGGAAAAAGCCAAAGACCATCTGGAACCCTGGTGCACTGAAGTTCCCGGAAGGGGCGGCACAGGTCTTCCTGGTTGCTGCCGCTGCAGAGAGCCCGTGGGCAGCACCCCACGAGCGAACCTGAGCCTCGGGACCACAGGTAAGACCAAATTTTCTGCTGCAAGAAAGCTGCCTGGTGAACTCAAGACACAGGCCCACAGGAACAGCTGAAGACCTGTAGAGAGGAAAAACTACACGCCAGAAAGCAGAACACTCTGTCCCCATAACTGACTGAAAGAGAGGAAAACAGGTCTACAGCACTCCTGTCACACAGGCTTATAGGACAGTCTAGCCACTGTCAGAAATAGCAGAACAAAGTAACACTAGAGATAATCTGATGGCGAGAGGCAAGCGCAGGAACCCAAGCAACAGAAACCAAGACTACATGCCATCATCGGAGCCCAATTCTCCCACCAAAACAAACATGGAATATCCAAACACACCAGAAAAGCAAGATCTAGTTACAAAATCATATTTGATCATGATGCTGGAGGACTTCAAGAAAGACATGAACACACTTAGGGAAGCACAGGAAAACATTAATAAACAAGTAAAAGCCTACAGAGAGGAATCGCAAAAATCCCTGAAAGAATTCCAGGAAAACACAATCAAACAGTTGAAGGAATTAAAAATGGAAATAGAAGCAATCAAGAAAGAACACATGGAAACAACCCTGGATATAGAAAACCAAAAGAAGAGACAAGGAGCTGTAGATACAAGCCTCACCAACAGAATTCAAGAGATGGAAGAGAGAATCTCAGGAGCAGAAGATTCCATAGAAATCATTGACTCAACTGTCAAAGATAATGTAAAGCGGAAAAGCTACTGGTCCAAAACATACAGGAAATCCAGGACTCAATGAGAAGATCAAACCTAAGGATAATAGGTATAGAAGAGAGTGAAGACTCCCAGCTCAAAGGACCAGTAAATATCTTCAACAAAATCATAGAAGAAAACTTCCCTAACCTAAAAAAAGAGATACCCATAGAAATACAAGAAGCCTACAGAACTCCAAATAGATTGGACCAGAAAAGAAACACCTCCCGTCACATAATTGTCAAAACACCAAACGCACAAAATAAAGAAAGAATATTAAAAGCAGTAAGGGAAGAAGGTCAAGTAACATATAAAGGGAGACCTATCAGAATCACACCAGACTTCTCGCCAGAAACTATGAAGGCCAGAAGATCCTGGACTGATGTCATACAGACCCTAAGAGAACACAAATGCCAGCCCAGGTTACTGTATCCAGCAAAACTCTCAATTAACATTGATGGAGAAACCAAGATATTCCATGACAAAACCAAATTTACACAATATCTTTCTACAAATCCAGCACTACAAAGGATAATAAATGGTAAAGCCCAACATAAGGAGGCAAGCTATACCCTAGAAGAAGCAAGAAACTAATCGACTTGGCAACAAAACAAAGAGAATGAAAGCACACAAACATAACCTCACATCCAAATATGAATATAAAGGGAAGCAATAATCACTATTCCTTAATATCTCTCAATATCAATGGCCTCAACTCCCCAATAAAAAGAAATAGATTAACAAACTGGATACGCAATGAGGACCCTGCATTCTGCTGCCTACAGGAAACACACCTCAGAGACAAAGACAGACACTACCTCAGAGTGAAAGGCTGGAAAACAACTTTCCAAGCAAATGGTCAGAAGAAACAAGCTGGAGTAGCCATTCTAATATCAAATAAAATCAATTTCCAACTAAAAGTCATCAAAAAAGATAAGGAAGGACACTTCATATTCATCAAAGGAAAAATCCACCAAGATGAACTCTCAATCCTAAATATCTATGCCCCAAATACAAGGGCACCTACATACGTAAAAGAAACCTTACTAAAGCTCAAAACACACATTGCACCTCACACAATAATAGTGGGAGACTTCAACACCCCACTCTCATCAATGGACAGATCATGGAAACAGAAATTAAACAGTGATGTCGACAGACTAAGAGAAGTCATGAGCCAAATGGACTTAACGGATATTTATAGAACATTCTATCCTAAAGAAAAAGGATATACCTTCTTCTCAGCTCCTCATGGTACTTTCTCCAAAATTGACCATATAATTGGTCAAAAAACGGGCCTCAACAGGTACATAAAGATAGAAATAATCCCATGCGTGCTATCGGACCACCACGGCCTAAAACTGGTCTTCAATAACAATCAAGGAAGAATGCCCACATATACTTGGAAATTGAACAATGCTCTACTCAATGATAACCTGGTCAAGGAAGAAATAAAGAAAGAAATTAAAAACTTTTTAGAATTTAATGAAAATGAAGATACAACATACCCAAACTTATGGGACACAATGAAAGCTGTGCTAAGAGGAAAACTCATAGCGCTGAGTGCCTGCAGAAAGAAACAGGAAAGAGCATATGTCAGCAGCTTGACAGCACACCTAAAAGCTCTAGAACAAAAAGAAGCAAATACACCCAGGAGGAGTAGAAGGCAGGAAATAATCAAACTCAGAGCTGAAATCAACCAAGTAGAAACAAAAAGGACCATAGAAAGAATCAACAGAACCAAAAGTTGGTTCTTTGAGAAAATCAACAAGATAGATAAACCCTTAGCCAGACTAACGAGAGGACACAGAGAGTGTGTCCAAATTAACAAAATTAGAAATGAAAAGGGAGACATAACTACAGATTCAGAGGAAATTCAAAAAATCATCAGATCTTACTATAAAAACCTATATTCAACAAAATTTGAAAATCTTCAGGAAATGGAAAATTTCCTAGACAGATACCAGGTATTGAAGTTAAATCAGGAACAGATAAACCAGTTAAACAACCCCATAACTCCTAAGGAAATAGAAGCAGTCATTAAAGGTCTTCCAACCAAAAAGAGCCCAGGTCCAGACGGGTTTAGTGCAGAATTCTATCAAACCTTCATAGAAGACCTCATACCAATATTATCCAAACTATTCCACAAAATTGAAACAGATGGAGCACTACCGAATTCCTTCTACGAAGCCACAATTACTCTTATACCTAAACCACACAAAGACACAACAAAGAAAGAGAACTTCAGACCAATTTCCCTTATGAATATCGACGCAAAAATACTCAATAAAATTCTGGCAAACCGAATTCAAGAGCACATCAAAACAATCATCCACCATGATCAAGTAGGCTTCATCCCAGGCATGCAGGGATGGTTTAATATACGGAAAACCATCAACGTGATCCATCATATAAACAAACTGAAAGAACAAAACCACATGATCATTTCATTAGATGCTGAGAAAGCATTTGACAAAATTCAACACCCCTTCATGATAAAAGTCCTGGAAAGAATAGGAATTCAAGGCCCATACCTAAACATAGTAAAAGCCATATACAGCAAACCAGTTGCTAACATTAAACTAAATGGAGAGAAACTCGAAGCAATCCCACTAAAATCAGGGACTAGACAAGGCTGCCCACTCTCTCCCTACTTATTCAATATAGTTCTTGAATTTCTAGCCAGAGCAATCAGACAACAAAAGGAGATCAAGGGGATACAGATCGGAAAAGAAGAAGTCAAAAATATCACTATTTGCAGATGACATGATAGTATATTTAAGTGATCCCAAAAGTTCCACCAGAGAACTACTAAAGCTGATAAACAACTTCAGCAAAGTGGCTGGGTATAAAATTAACTCAAATAAATCAGTTGCCTTCCTCTATACAAAAGAGAATCAAGCCGAGAAAGAAATTAGGGAAACGACACCCTTCATAATAGACCCAAATAATACAAAGTACCTCGGTGTGACTTTAACCAAGCAAGTAAAAGATCTGTACAATAAGAACTTCAAGACACTGAGGAAAGAAATTGAAGAAGACCTCAGAAGATGGAAAGATCTCCCAAGCTCATGGATTGGCAGGATTAATATAGTAAAAATGGCCATTTTACCAAAAGCAATCTACAGATTCAATGCAATCCCCATCAAAATACCAATCCAATTCTTCAAAGAGTTAGACAGAACAATTTGCAAATTCATCTGGAATAACAAAAAACCCAGGATAGCTAAAGCTATCCTCAACAATAAAAGGACTTCAGGGGGAATCACTATCCCTGAACTCAAGCAGTATTACAGAGCAATAGTGATAAAAACTGCATGGTATTGGTACAGAGACAGACAGATAGACCAATGGAATAGAATTGAAGACCCAGAAATGAACCCACACACCTATGGTCACTTGATTTTTGACAAAGGAGCCAAAACCATCCAATGGAAAAAAGATAGCATTTTCAGCAAATGGTGCTGGTTCAACTGGAGGGCAACATGTAGAAGAATGCAGATCGATCCATGCTTATCACCCTGTACAAAGCTTAAGTCCAAGTGGATCAAGGACCTCCACATCAAACCAGACACACTCAAACTAATAGAAGAAAAACTAGGGAAGCATCTGGAACACATGGGCACTGGAAAAAATTTCCTGAACAAAACACCAATGGCTTATGCTCTAAGATCAAGAATCGACAAATGGGATCTCATAAAACTGCAAAGCTTCTGTAAGGCAAAGGACACGGTGGTTAGGACAAAACGGCAACCAACAGATTGGGAAAAGATCTTTACCAATCCTACAACAGATAGAGGCCTTATATCCAAAATATACAAAGAACTCAAGAAGTTAGACCGCAGGGAAACAAATAACCCTATTAAAAAATGGGGTTCAGAGCTAAACAAAGAATTCACAGCTGAGGAATGCCGAATGGCTGAGAAACACCTAAAGAAATGTTCAACATCTTTAGTCATAAGGGAAATGCAAATCAAAACAACCCTGAGATTTCACCTCACACCAGTGAGAATGGCTAAGATCAAAAACTCAGGTGACAGCAGATGCTGGCGAGGATGTGGAGAAAGAGGAACACTCCTCCATTGTTGGTGGGATTGCAGACTGGTAAAACCACTCTGGAAATCAGTCTGGAGGTTCCTCAGAAAATTGGACATTGAACTGCCTGAGGATCCAGCTATACCTCTCTTGGGCATATACCCAAAAGATGCCTCAACATATAAAAGAGACACGTGCTCCACTATGTTCATCGCAGCCTTATTTATAATAGCCAGAAAATGGAAAGAACCGAGATGCCCTTCAACAGAGGAATGGATACAGAAAATGTGGTACATCTACACAATGGAATATTACTCAGCTATCAAAAACAACGAGTTTATGAAATTCGTAGGCAAATGGTTGGAACTGGAAAATATCATCCTGAGTGAGCTAACCCAATCACAGAAAGACATACATGGTATGCACTCATTGATAAGTGGCTATTAGCCCAAATGCTTGAATTACCCTAGATCCCTAGAACAAACGAAACTCAAGAGGGATGATCAAAATGTGAATGCTTCACTCCTTCTTTAAATGAGGAAAAAGAATACCCTTGGCTGGGAAGGGAGAGGCAAAGATTAAAACAGAGACTGAAGGAACACCCATTCAGAGCCTGCCCCACAGGTGGCCCATACATATACAGCCACCCAATTGGACAAGATGGATGAAGCAAAGAAGTGCAGACCGACAGGAGCCGGATGTAGATCGCTCCTGAGAGACACAGCCAGAATACAGCAAATACAGAGGCGAATGCCAGCAGCAAACCACTGAGCTGAGAATAGGTCCCCCGTTGAAGGAATCAGAGAAAGAACTGGAAGAGCTTGAAGGGGCTCGAGACCCCAAAAGTACAACAATGTCAAGCAACCAGAGCTTCCAGGGACTAAGCCACTACCTAAAGACTATATATGGACTGACCCTGGACTCTGACCCCATAGGTAGCAATGAATATCCTAGTAAGAGCACCAGTGGAAGGGGAAGCCCTGGGTCCTGCTAAGACTGAACCCCCAGTGAACTAGACTATGGGGGGAGGGCGGCAATGGGGGGAGGGTTGGGAGGGGAACACCCATAAGGAAGGGGAGGGGGGAGGGGGATTTTGCCCGGAAACCGGGAAAGGGAATAACACTTGAAATGTATATAAGAAATACTCAAGTTAATAAAAAAAATAAAGAAAAAAGAAAAAAGAACATTATTTAAATGACTAATTAATAGCATGACTAATTAAATTCTTTCATTTTGTGTTTTTGACCTAACAGAGCCTGCTCTGTTTACTGGAATTTGTTAGTTACCTGGATGTGAAAGCAGAATGCCAAGAGCTTTCCCCTAGTTTCTACCAAATCTATATGTAGCAGATGTGCAGCTCAGTCTACCTGTGGGACCCCCAAACACTAAAGTGGGGGCTGTCCTTAAAGCTGTTGCCTCTTTGTGGATCCAGTTCCCCTAACAAGAAGCCCTTCATTGGCCTCTGTGGAGGAGGATGTGCCAAGACCTGCAGAGTCTTGATGTGCCAGTCTAAGGAGATGGGAGGGGGAGGTGGGCTCTACTTTGTCACAATAGAAGGGTAGGGGACCTGTGTGAGGGGGGTTTCAAAGGGGGACAGTGATAAGGATGTAAAGTGAATATAAAATTAGTGACAAACTAAAGAAAAATACAAAGCTTGTTCAACAAAACAACTTGACACACATATGAACTCTAAGACACCACATGCATGCACATATCAGGACCACATGGTATCTCAGGGCTGTGAGGAGAAATGACAGAAACCTCTATGCATGACCCAGAAACTATCTCCCATTGATAACAGTTTACATAGGAAAAAGATTAGTTCTCTCCAAATAAGTGTCAGTGGGTTTACGAAGCATGTTTAAGGGTAGATCCAATGCCCAAAACTAGGCAAACAATGCAAAATAAATTCAGTGCTTCTTAGGGATTGCTGCTTGCTTGCCTGCCTGCTTGTTTCACAAGGCTTTGGTTTAGGTTTTTGCCTTAGTTGTTTGTTTTTCTTTTAGTCTTTTTAACTTATGGGACTTTTGCTTACATACACAGGATTTTCCTTCTGTGTTTGGGTGGGTGGTCGTTTTTGCATACAAACGTGTTTTTTAGGTTTTGTCTTTAGCTCTTTTTTTATCCATTTGTTTTGTCCTATTGTGATGTTTTAATTTTGACTTGCTTTTTTATAATCATCTTATTTCTTTTTAGATGGCTGCTCGTTTTGTGAAGATATAGGGATAGGGTATGGATTTGGATAAGTGGGAAGGTTGGGAGGATCTGGGATGAATTGCAGGATGTTCAACCATAATCAAATCACAATGTATAAAATAATCTATTTTTATGTTGCATATTTATACTAATTTGACCTCCATCCTGTATTTTATCTAGGATTACAAATTCACCCTTGGCAAGTATCTCATATGTGAAGAAGGATTTCAAGGCCAAAGACAAGGGATTTTAGAAAGAACACTGTTCTAGGACTGGAGTGAGACGCTCAGGAAAGGAAGAAAGCAAGGCTGTCTGCCAGGAGCCATTGCCACGATGTGGTGCACTGTGCTCAGTGGTGCTGCTCTAGGGCCTGTTAGGGCTTTCTTGACATGACCATGGCAGGTATGTTGGTCAGCACATCTGTCCACTCAGGATTTGTTCAAGTTCAAGAAGAGCAGTATTTCTCTGATCACTTCATATGAAGATGCTCTAAAGCCTGTCAGAGGGAACAAGAGTACAATCAACTAGGTGCTGACTGTAAGAAAGACATATTCTTCCATGAGTCTGACCTCACGTGTATCTTCCATAAAGCTGTGGTCATCCTGTGTAAAGGGTAGGAAAGATGATCAGAAATTAGAACCTGAGTTCCTAAACACTATTTGCAATGTAAGCCTTACAGCCAGGACAGAATTGCTGGACAATTCCAGCTTCTGAATGATGTAAAGGTATAGAACTACTATTTTAAGGTGTCTGCCTGTCACCTGCCTGACCAGATTGTTTCTCCTGGTCACAGCAAAATCATCTTTAATATCAATTAAGCACATCTTGCTTGCTCAGCAGTTGCTGCCATAGCATGCAAAGCACAATTTGTTGTTGTTGTTGTTATTAATCATTCCACATTTTTAAGTAGATGTTATCCTACTTCCGGGTTACCCCTCCACAAACCTTCCTCCAATATCTGCCCTCTCCTCTGTCCCCTTACCTATGTGAGTGTACTACCCCACAAAATCATCCTCTCTAGCCCTGTTGCTCCAGCTTCCCCCCCACGCTGGGGCACCAAAATCCCACAGCACCAAGGGTCTCCCCTCCCATTGATATGAGACAAGGCAATCCTCTGCTACCCATGATCTGCAGCCTGGAATCCCTTGCAGTATGCTCCATGGTTGGTGGTCTAGTCCCTAGGAGCTCTGGGTTGTCCAGCCAGTTGATGTTCTTTCTACAAGTTTGTAATCCTCCTCAGCCCCTCCAGACCTTCTGCCAGCCCCCCACCAGATCCCTGACCTCAGTCTGATGGATGGCTCCAAGGGACTATATCTGCATTGGCCAGTTGCTAAGTGCCTCTTGGCAACAGCAACAGTTTTGGGGTTTGGTGTCTGCATACAGGATAAATCCCCTGTGGGGTGGTCCTGTGATGGCCCTTCCTTCAATCTGTGCTCTAGTTTTTTGTCCCTGTCATTCCTTTGGACAGGAACATTCCTGGGTTAAAAACTTTGAGATGGGTGGGTGGCCCTATCCCTTGACTGGGGGAGACAATACCTAGAGGTATTCTCTCCAGGTTCTGTCTCCTGTTCCCTGAGCATTTTGGCTAATGTCAGCCTCTTGGGGTCCAGGGAGCCTTCTCCTTCCCTTGTATAAGACCCTCCAGTTGCTACCCCCTTTTCCTCATCCCCCACTGCTACATATTTTTATTTGATTTCCTGATCCTCTGTACCTCTCTCAGATCCCTTCAGTACCAGATACTGTCCCCTTATATCTTCCCCCTCATCTCCCCCTCATCTGCCTCTCCCAGTTCCCTTCTCCCTCCACCTCTCCTGACTGTCCTGTGTCCCCCTCAATGCAGGACTGAAGCATCAAAGCACATTTCAAAACAATAGACGTCTTTTCCCACAGCTCTCTTTCTACTAGGTAGGACAGAGTTGGATCTTATTCTTCTCCATTCTGACAATCTTTCACCTGATGTTTTTGATCTGTCTTTATATCACATCATCATTGATATAATTGATGACTATGATCAAGAGCAGGAAATGGAGGCATAAAATCTGCTAGAGCTGAAAATGTGCGTGTAAGATCTGACTCTCCCAAATTTAACTTTCAGTATACTACTGCCCAGTGGAAGCTATGCTGGTGATATAAACGTGAGTGAGTAGGTTATCTTGAGTTGCATATATTACAACAGGTATAAGATATGGTGTAGGTCCCTGTTTACAAAGAAGGTCAGTTAACTGGTGAAGCCATCTGCTCTGAGATGTGAGTATTCTCTGGACCTCCTAGGTATGCCTGACTCTTGAGATCACCAGATAACAGATGACTAAAGTAAGTTCAGCAGTATATTTGTATGACCCATTCACACTTATTTATATTTGTTTTTGTCATAGAATGTTGTCTGCAGCAGCCTAAATTTGATAGGACATGTGGTTTCGTAATTTTATTATGTAGAATCAATTTGTGTTTATTGGTAGAGAGTACTACAATGGGCCTGACAGTAGAGTGTGTATTATCTGTTGAGGACATATCCTTTTCCTATTACTGTTTACATATTTTTGCTCCATGATTATTTCCAACTGTGTTATAAGCATCTAATTTCTGAGCCTTGCAGGGAATCTATGTTAATAAAGATGCTTGGTGCTCACCTGGTGAGAGAAATTTGATTTTTTGAAACCATGTAAAGGTAAAAGAAAAAACAAATTCTATAAAATTATCCTATGATTTTAGGGATCTGTCATGGACTATTTACACCCTTGAATGTACTTTCCAACCACACAGTATGCACACCCAACTAGAGAAGGATGTGTACACACACACACAGACACACACATGCACACACACACACACACACAACAAAAAGCACAAGCACCTGAATACACAGAAACAGAGAGAGAGAGAGAGAGAGAGAGAGAGAGACAGAGAGAGACAGAGAGAGAGAGACAAAGTGGGTGGGATGAAGAGAAATAAAATCAAGGCTTCTGGTGATGACTCCACAGATAAAGGCCCCTGCCTCTAATCTAGATGACCTCTCTTCAGTTGTGCTTTCACTGCACATACACAAAATCCATGCTGCATATGACCATCACACACAGATAATGCTATTATAAAGCATGTATACATGTGTAAGTGATTAACAAATATGTTCTATTGCCGAAGGGGAAGAAAACAAAATGATGTGAGACTATTACACTATGACACAGGCCAGTTTGTTTACTGCTCAGAAGCAAAAAGGTTTTTGTGTCATCAGCTGGCATGATTTTTCCCTTTGTGCATCTCTGCAAGGTAGTTTCCTTGGGAAAGTAGACCCTTTCTGTCTCTAGTCTCTGTAAACGTTCAACATGGGGATACAGTACTGTTGTGATGGACAAGGTATGGAGAAAAGGCTCAGGGACCCAAAGAACTGAAGGGGCTTGCATCCCATAATAAAAACAATGCCAGCCAACCAACCAGAGCTCCCAGGGACTAAACCACTGCCCCGAGACTATACATGGACTGACCCAGGGCTCCAGCTGCATAAGTAGCAGAGGATGGCCTTGTTGGGCACCAAAGGAAGGAGAAGTCCTGGATCCTGCCAAGGTTGGACCCCCAGTGTAAGGGAATTTGGGGGAGGTGTTGGGAGCGATACCCTTGAAGCCCTCCATTGTTGATGTTATTATGGTTAGAATTAAGTATGACTGGGTTGATGGAAAATCCCCAGCCAGCTGCAGAAGACTAATACAAATCTGGTGGTCAAAATGAATAATAATATGATTCGTCAAGATACCCAATGTGATGACCTGTAACCTTTCTGAAAAGCCAACATCCTGCTGACTAATAGATATGACAAACCTGTGACCTTTCTGACATCCTGTCAACATCAGCCTATTCCCTGACCACACGAATATTGGGTCCTCGGCCTGCGCAAATGTTTCTTACTTCCCACCTCCCTCTGTTACCCATGTTATGGTATAAATTCAGCCTTGGGGAAAAATAAAATTGTTGCCTTGATCAAACTCTTGTCTTGGTGTCCTTCTTTGAGTCTCTTGTCCCTCATTCTCTTCCAGGTACTCTGCAGCCCGTCATTGATGGGGGGGTGGCAGGAAAGGGGTATGGGGAGGGGGAACACCCTTATAGAAGAAGGGGAGAGGGAGGGGATAGGAGGTTTATGTATAGGAAACTAGGAAATGGAATAACATTTGAAATGTAATTAAAGAAATATCAAAGAAAAAGAAGACAACAAGGACGACCTGGGGTCAACACCTGAAACACACATACAGATCACAACACTCTATAATGTCAGTTCCAATGAGCATTGCCATTTTTTAGCCTTGCAAGCATGGGTTAGCCAAGGCAGCACACATGTAAACATGCAAAGAACACATGCACATGAAACAAAAAGAAATGTTTGAAAAAGATCTGTAGCGTTCATTCTGTATTGGAACTTACTTCTGCTGAGCTCTGTACTTTGGTCCCTATCTACATGGAGTTGATAAGAATCTCAACTGTATAATGAATTCAGGAAATATTGAAGATTTCTTCACTTTCCTTTTCTTGTGTGGTCATCTAAGAAACATGTTTCCTAAAGTCCTGTGTCTAGGGTATTTTCTTTCATTGTTTCTTTTTGTGATTGACACAGGGGGCCACTTCATAGAAAAGATTTACATGGAACTGGGTATAAAATTCAGACTGCCCCAAGTTTATTAAATGGCTTGTTCTGTCCCTCAGTGAGACAGATACAGGCTAGATTAGGGCAGATTAGTAGTAGATAAAAACATATTAGGAAGCGGCTGTCCAGTGGGTTCAGAGATCTCACAGGGGAAAAAGAGGGAAGTCATGCTTGTAGGCTAAAGCAAGGCAAGGGTCTTGGGGTGGTGGTGACTTGGAAGGTAAGAGCTGGGATTATGTCCAAATGTGGTAAAAAACTGAACCCCTGTGTACGCACTCCTGGGTGGTTTGCTGGAAACTAAATAGATTAGGCTTGATGATATGTTGGTCCAGAGTTTGCTGCAACTGGCAGGGAGTTTTCTCTGTGGAATCAGGTTTGGGGAAGAAGTGCAAATGTGGTTTTCCAGCTTGTGCAGGAAATGAGCAGGTGTTCTAGCCTAACATGTATGATCCTCCTCCTTCCTCTTACTACATACTGGCATTAAAGATGTGATACACCAGACTAAGTCCTTTAAAATGTGCCATATTTTGTGCTGTGCCTTACCATACATATAGTGGAACTGAAATGGAGTTAGAGTGAGGCATATCTCTTGAGACACAACTCAAATGACTATTCATCCCAGATATGGAGCACAGGACAGAACACAGAATAGATAGGAACAAATGCCATCTTGGTGAACAATGAGTTTTATTGGGGTTACTTACAGAATTCTAGGGGAAAAATTACTTACAGAAGTAGAAATTATTCAAATACAGAGTCATCATCAAGCACGACAAAGCATAGGTGAGATCTCACAAAAGCTGGGAAGTGGCAGCACACTGCACAGCCTACAGATATCACAAGTGGGAGAGTGTTCTGTGAGGAAGTTCAGCATATACTATAAAGTGACTCAGTTCATCTTCTAGTCAGTTCAGCTACTTTGTTTCTGCAAGGCACCTGATCTGATCTGAGAGTCTTTAGAGCTTGCTTTGACTGCAAGTCTTCTTAGAAGCTTTGCATCATTGAAGAAACTCTCAGCAACCAATAATGTTTACTCTGGAGAGGGGTGTCCTAGTGAGTCTGTTCATTTCAGGGACTTTCTGAAGCTAATTTGTTGATTACCTTCTGGATAAGGAGCATCCCTGTAGGGTGTAATTGTTCAAACTCCCAGGAAACAGCAATATAGCACTCTACCCCCATCCTGCAGCTCTCACATTCTTTCTGCCACCTCTTCCGCAATGGTCCCTGAGCCTTGGAAGGGAGGTCACAGTTATCCACTTATGGCTAAGAATTAGGCCACTGTATCACAGTAACAGTCCCTTGATCTCAAGAGCTTCACTGATGATTGAGTTGATGCTGACAATTTGACAATGTATGGCATTAAAAGCCCTCTTGTTTAGAAGGCAATATGGCAGCAACATCTAATCCATCTAATAAAAGGACAGAAACTGTTCCCCATTTTGACCTGTGACCAGCACATCTAAAGGCTTATGTCCAGACTTATAGTATCAGATAAACTCCCTCTTATTGAGTGGGTCTTCATTCCAATCAGAAGACATTTGGACTTCTTCATGTTAACCCAGCAACTACAGAATGAGAGGAACATCCTGTTTGGCTTGTCACTAATTTAACAGCACGGTACATAGGGAAACAGGAATGCTGGTGACAGATCTCTACCAACAACCTGCATAGCACCCTCTTTCACTATGATTGCCTACCAGCAGGGTGGGAGCTTTTAGATCAGTCCCAGCATCATTCCTATGTCCTATAGTCAACAAATTGTCTTCAGCAAACAGTGTCTTTCTATTTACTTCTGGCATACAACCTGCATTAGTAGCAATAGAATGTATGCTTTGTAGGCTCTCAAGGGTTTCCATGGCCATCAACTCTCAGGTATGTAGCCGATCCATTGCACTTGGTTTTCATTTAGTTACCACATGCCTTCTGGGAGTTATCATTTTTTATACAGGAAAGATACCATTTGTATTTTTAACTTTCAATTAACCCAGCCCCACTAGGACTGTGAGGTAGACAGAATTACCCACGAACCTGGATGGCTCTCCAATAGCTTGCAAAACACTCAAAGATTACCCTTGTGTCATTCATGTAAGAGAATGTTTTCCAGAGGATGGGCAGGAGAAGGCCATGAACCAGCATCCCCTACCAAACCGAGGGATTAAAAAATGACCTTATTGAAGCACTCAAACTGTCTCTTTCATCTATTCTAAGCAAGGGACCATGAATCTCAGAAGTTCACAACCTAGAAGATACTAAAGTTGAACATAAGCAAAGTCTAACTCACTATGGAAACGTTTTATCCAGTTGTATCAGTATCACTTCCTCCACAGATTAAAGTAGGTATAAAACAATGACATTAGCCGCTAACTGACTTAGCTCCCTGTAATGCTCAGTCATTTCTCTGAGCTGTTAGATTACTAGATCCTGGAGCTCTTTCATAGAGCCATCTACATATCTCCATCCATCGTTAGCTCAGTAGGTCTGACTTAATGGGATCGACCTACTCAGGAACAAAGGGACAGCTGACTGTGCTCTTGCCTGCTGTACCCGCTAGGTTCATATGTGTGTGGAGTGCTTGGTTAGCACTGTAGCTGTCTCATATAGCTTTAGCTTCCCCCATTCCACAAATGTCACTCTTTCAGAGTTTATACCTGAGCAAATCATCCCCACGCCTATCCTGAACCTTTCCAAGAAGGAAATACACACTGCTTATTCGTTGGGAATGTTTGCCTCTGACCTGATAATCTTCACCTAAATATTCTCTCACAGATGCCATCAGCCTACTGTTCCTTGGAATTTTAAGCAATCCAGAAGCCCTTTAGCACAAAATTTGCCATTCCAGGAGTGAGTATTTTTGTTGTTGCTGTTGAGGGATAGAATGCCTACTTCATACAAATCATTCTACTTTTTCTTTGAGGAGCCCAGACAGACCTCTTCCTCTACTTTTCCATAGTCTTAGCTCATCAAGGGCGCCCTCTCATTTTCCAGACAGTTTCCTTCTTCCTCTAACACATTCAGATCAGCAAAAGCTTTGACTATTTTTAAAGGGGCAGCAAGGTTGTTAACATTTTATAATACACTGGATCAGTCCACTGGATAAACCTTTTCTTTTAGGAGTCAAATGAATACAATTTCATTGTCCTAGTAAAAGAGCCAAACACAGTCTCTTCTGATTTTTCACAGAAGATTTTGTCCCTCTCTTTCGGTCTTCCATTCCCTGATATTTAGGGCATGCCATGGAGTTAACCATGTGTTTCTAATGGATTTGACTTGTCAAACCAGTAATGAGTTGTTTCCCTCACACAGTCTCGGGTTACTTTTTTTTTTTGCCTTAAGGAATGGTGGAAAGTTACATTACTCAGCTTTCCCAGCACTCACACTGATTATATTTAATTCCTATCTTTTCCTGTAGCACCATGAGTTAGGTGGCACCAAGCTCTTTTGTTCCTTGTTTAAAAGCCTCTTTTATTCCAGCAGTTCAAAAGCTAAGAACTTTCTGATGACCATAAGTTCTTGTAAGAGACCAATGTTAGGGACCTTACTGCATGTTGGATTATAGATTTTTCTCTCTTTTCCTACTATAGCTTGGACTTGAAGTGCACCTTTCATTGCTCTTCCTACCACTCTCCCACCTGCTCTTTGACCCACTTTCCTGGCCAAACCAGAAGTTCAGATGGAGGACACTAGTCACGTCTCCCTTTTCATGTTTCATTAGTTTCTTTATAAGATTATCTCTCAATAATCTTGCTGCCGTCTCAACAAATCCAAGTTGTGAGCCTTAGGAACTCTCAGAACCTAGGCACAAGCTTATCCTCCTAGGGAGGCTCAATTGTATTTTGCAGCAAGAAACTTCAGGATGAGAGACCAGTTATAGAAGCCTTAGAAAATGTCAGCCCATGCTCATGGAAACACACACTCATGATGACATCTGATGACTGTGCCAGGGTGTTTGTTATACTGAATAATATTCAATAGAGGTGTCCAGAGGCACACAGTATAAAGTTCTTTCCACTGATATTGCAAAGCTCACTGTCATCCTGTATTTTTTTTACTGTACGACTTCTGCTTAAAAATCACAAGAAACCCAAAAATTGAATAGCAATTTTTGTTCAAAGTTTCAATTCTCCCTATCTTGTGTACAAGTTGGAGGAAATTTTAACTAATTAGCTATGAATATTTGAATCTACAAAATGTTCCATAGTCATATAAGCCATAAGAAATGTGAATGTGCTAGGAAAAAACAAAAACAGAAGCAATAACAACACAACAAAAATACATCATCCTCAAAAGCAGTTCTGAGAGAGGACTTTCAAAATCACACTAGAATATTTTTAATTGAATACTAAATCCAGGATATAAAAGATGCTTCAAAGCACTTTGAATATGAGCATGTAAAGGGAATATATTTAATCACGAATATGAAGTCAGCCTGGCAGATCAAATCTGAGTACTGTATAGGATAGGACTCTACATATGTTGTACAATAAAACAGACACAATTTCTCAACTCGCCTCTGCCTCTAAGGGACTGAACCATTACCCCTACCTTTCTCATTTTGTCCTCTTGAAGAGGAGCTTCCCTTACATAACCTATCCCACCATGTACATGAGCCTCCTTTCAGGAACACAACTTGAGGAAAGACTTAGAGCATCATGGATTCCGAGGATTTATTGTCAACAAGAAAATCTCCACAGACGTAAAACAGGAAAAATCCCAGATGTCATCACTGATAGCACTGAGAACCTAGACATAAGCACATCCTCCTAGCAAGTATCTCTGGGTGAGCGCGCAAGCTGAGAAGCCTCAGCATCTTCTCATACAGGGAAACAGACGCTCAGGAGCACCTGTGCTAGGAGTACCAGAGCGAGCCCTGGAGGGCGTGTTGTGCGCTGGGGATTTAGTAGCACAAAGCATGAAACTATTCCTATTGCAATGTCCATCCCTGGGGTGATCAGTGCTGAGCCATGTCCCATTCAGGATGTCGAAGAATTCCAAGAACAATTGGCAGAATTTATCCTGAATCTTGCATTCTGAATCACCTCTTATAAAAATCTATTAAATCCATTACTGACTTCGAATGACACAAAGAGGGCCCACTGTTATTGAGGTCATAGCATACCCATGGCTAAGCCATGAAGAAGACACATCACCAATGTCTTCACAATGAGTAACAAAGGAAAAAATTCCCAACCACTCAGTAGGATGCTTTTTGATGAGATAATAAAAACAGGAAATAAGGCATGCCTTAAGAAACAAATTTAAGAGCATGTAATGGCACCATGTTTGATCAGAAAACATTCACTCTGTGCCTGTCAATTGACCTATGTGGTTGCCAGTTAACAGAAACTTAGTACTCAATAGCAGAGCACAAAAACAGGAGTCTATCAGGAAACACCCTTTATTGAGGTAAACTCAGGAAAAATCAGATACAAGTATTTCTGGTGCATATAGATAACTTTTCAGGATGGACTGAGATTTTCCCCCACCAAATACTAGAATGTGCAGATGCTTATATAAAATACTAAAATAAATTCTTGCAATATATGGTTTTTCTAAGCTTGTAGGGTCAAATAATCGACCTATATTTTTGTCGCAGTTAAATTAGAGATTAGCTAATATTCTGGTGATTCATTGGAAACTTCATTGTGCTTACAGACCCCAGAGTTCAGGAGAGGTAGAGAAGATAAAATAAACACTGTTGGCGACCTTAGCTAAATTAATCTTAAAGACTAACAGTAACTGGGTGACTCTTCTTCTCTTAATTCTCTATAGAGTACAGAACTCCCCATACTAGATGGGGCTCACACATTTTAAAGTTATGTTCAGTTCACCTACTTACAGAAGTTGTAACAGAAGCAGATGAGTACTAATTATTATATGGTTTCAAGGGTATCCAGTGGGTACACAAACATGTTTGGCTTAAACTTTGTGCTTTCCATAAAATACGCCAACTGTCTAGTTGGAGCTCCACCACCTATAACCTGGAGATTGGGCCATAGTCAACACACACTGCCAGGAGTCACTAGAGTCACTGAAAGGGTTCATGTGCTACAGAGTTACAGTGTGAATGCACTGCACATCCATTTGCAGTTGGAAATAGCCTGGCTAGCAGGAGGAGAATTGAACCTCAGAACTCCCTGCTGTCTCCCACTGATGAGCTCCTGCCCATGCTCCAGTGACAGCACAAAACGTAGCCCTGTAACTGTTCTCATAAAAGCCCACGATTGGGCCTTCTAGTCATAAGAGAAATGGGGGCCAGGAGAGGCCAAATCTTTTAAATTCAGATGTCCTTTTGGAGGATCTGACTTAAGTTTGAACTCAGGTAAACTAAAAGGCTGATACCTGGCATTAGTTTCCAAGTTACCACCCCTGAAGAAAACCTGAGCCTAGCTACAGACTCTAGGCTAACTAGCCACAATACCTGTGGCTCCAGGTTTTAACCCCAACAAGCCCCGTGTCTCCAGATTATTCCCCCAAGAAATACACACCCCCAGATTACAAGCACAGCCCCTGTCTAAGGAACAACAATGCAGGGAAAGCAGGAATTAAGTTTATGATATGATCCCTGAGCACCAGCCAATTATGTTAAAGGCCAGGGTAGCTGTCCAATTCAATGCTTGCACACTCACAACCCACCCCGCTTGCAGTTTATTATAAAGCCTTGACCAGTAGACATTCAGGGCTCCTGTCTTCATGCAAAACCTCCCTGTCAGTCAGTAGTAAGCTGAGGGGCCCGAGCTAGCTCATATAAAATAAAGGTCCTGCTGTGAGAACTGCACCAGAACAGCTCCTGTCTTTTATTTGGTGGGAATGGGGGTATCACTAGCAGTTCCCTAGCACTACAGTTCATTTAGGTATCTCTGATGTGTAGTGTTAGGATTTGTAAATATAATCATTCCTAGAACAGATTTATTCCAGGAAGATATCATTTAACTATATATTTATTCACTTGTATACCTTATCACTTCTACCAAGAGAAGGAAATAGTGAAAATATCAAATGAGCTTAAAGCCAGTTCCTTTGAAGAAAACATCTCCCAAAAATTATGTCATGGGCACTGTTTCAGGGACCTTTGGCTTTCTATCTTAGGACTAAGACCTTGTGTTCATCCAAATACTTAGTGAAGGCAAATATAGACTCCCTGGTCATGTCCGATACTGAGGTCCTGAAATCACTACATCATTCTCATATCAAACAACTGTTGCAGGTCATCAAGACAAGGATGAAAATCCTACCTGGATGTGGAAGAGGAAGCAAAGTTAACCTTCTAATACGTGGCACTAAATGTGGGTGTCTGGCCGAAGAGGAGGAGGCTGCAATATGCTATGTAGGGGACACTTGTGGATATGTCTATCCTTCACATACCCACCATATATTTAAGTGAGTTATTAAGCAAGATAACATCTCAGTAGCTTATAAAGAGCTCATTAAATTTAGTGACTTAGGTGTGAGGAGAAAACTCAGCTCTCCAGTGGAACCTCTGCATTTTGATCTCCTGCAGTGTTCAGAATACAGTGGGTTATCTATGAAAATACAGGACTTGTTTTGATCCTCTATGTTTTAGAGACTGGATAACTCTCAACCGTAGATGCAGAAAATTCAAAGGTCCTTAGAAGAATTCTAAAAGGAACCCTGATCCCATTAGAATCTTTTAAAAGTGTTACTGAACCCAGGAAGTCCAAGATTCTTTAAAGCAACAACAATATGTCCCTGTAGTGGCAAACAGTGAATTAAAAGGTAGAAGGTCACTGAGCAGTGCAAATTGAAGTGGGCAGAGTTGTAGACAATCACACACACAACCTCCCAACTTCCCATTGACTCTGAGGGGGAAGTGTCCTTTCCTTCAAACCTTCTTTTCACCTGGTCTACCAGAGCTGCCTGGAGATGGGAGGAAATGGCATGAGGAAACACTGTGACGTCTACTCCTTCTTTCTTTAACAGAATGTATAAGGCAAAAGCTTCCCACAGCGTGGATATTGTCCTTTTCTGAGGAACAGGAGAATCTGAGAGACAGAACAGCAGCACCAGCTCCAAAGATTCACTGTACTGAGCAGGTTTGCAGAGTATTCATCTTCACAAACATCAAACATGAAAAACCCAAGGTGTGACCAGTCATAGCTCAGAACCTAGACACAAGCACATCCCCCTTTAGAGGAGGATCGCTTCATTTTCTAGGGAAATAGACAAGAGTAAGAGCACAAGCATAAAAGCCTCCAATGTTAGCAGCCCATCCTCCAAGTAACACACCCTATGGATTACATACAGGATTAGAACCAGGGTTTGTTTTAGACTGAATATTGTATTCCAGAAAGGCTGTGTTGCACACATTTGGATGTAATTATCACTGACATCTGGAGTTTAGGTGTATAGTACTAGGAACTAATTGGGTATCTCCCATTCAAATTGACAGAAAATTCAAATAATACATGGTAGATTTCATGCTGAAATCTTGTACCCCCACTTCGACTATCATCACATCACTGAATAGAGATTGATGATGAACTTCATCAATTCAGGACAGAGGTTGTCAAAAAGAGAATCATAATAATGGAAGGCCTGGCACACCTGTAGATGCGCCAAGCTGAAGACAATTAGAAAGGATCCTAGAAGAAATCCAGAGGGAGCCAGAATCCAAATCTGGATTATAAATAAGTAATATAGAGTGAATATGAAATATAGGATATAAAATATGGTTTAAAACAACAAAATTATGATCCTAGGATCATTATTCACTCCTGTTTGGTCTTGATTTGCTCTTATATTCCCAAGCCCTTCAGTTGTATTTTCACTACTTCTTTAGGTATGTCTAACTTTTAATTTTATACACATAACAACATCTCAGTAGATTAGAAAGGGCTCTCCTCTACAAACTGAAAGGTCCCAAGCTTCATGCTATCACTAGATACGGTTTTCCCAAGGTGTTGTGGCACACAGAGTATGAAGGGCTTCCCTTGACAGGCTGTGGCCTGTATTGATACTATACTACTTAGTTATATGATATCTCCCATGTCAGAGAAAGAATTCAAAACTCAAAAAGCCAGGTTTACCAAATGCAAACTTCTCTGCCTGATCACCTCTTCCAAGAGTTTAAAAATCTACTACATCAACAATTAAAGAGAAAATCACATACTGTCCTGTGGTTCTGAACATTATGGCACACCCATGGCTGATCCATAATGAACACAACAAAGATTTCCTCAGAAGAAATCCAAAGGGATACCAGACCCCTACCTGGCATTAGAAAAAATTAATGGGTTGCTAAATAAAGTAAGTCAGAGGTACTTTAAAGCAACCAAAGTCCAACCATGTTTCAGAAAATATTTCATTATGAAGAATTTCACCAGGCAGTGTCAATGTGACCACAGTAGACAGTAGAGTTGTACAATGACCCCATGCACAATTTCCAATTCCCCACTGCATTTCAGGAGAGTACAAGTGACCCTCCACTCACACTTTTATGCCAACCACTCTAGTTAAACTGCCCGGAGCTGAAAAGTAAAAACATGAGGGCACCTCTTGGTCTCTTGCTCTTTTTCTCCTCTCTTGCTCTCTTTCTCTTATCCTCTTGCCCCTTTGTCCTTTCTCTCTCCACCTTCCATCTCTCCATGTGCTCATCGCCGGCCTCTACTCTTCTCTTTCTCTACTTCTCTACATTTCTCTTCTCTCTTTCTCTGTCTCTCTCTTTCTGTTTTTCTCTCTTTGTCTCTGTCTCTGTCTCTCTCTCCAGCTCTCTCTGCCTTTCTCTGTCCTACCCTCTTAACTCCCTCCCTATTCCCTGAATAAACTCTATTCTATGCTTTAAAAAAAAGACATGAAGGCAGAGTGTGCCTTCTACTGTATCTTCCCTGAAGACCTTCACAACTAAAGCTTCCCAACAACATGGACACTATCCTCACCTCAGAGATAGTGTTCGCGAAATATTGAGAGCAGCATCCCCTTTAATCTTTCTCTGCGATTAAGAATGCTTTCAGAGTTTTCCTTCCACTACAAAAAACCCCAATATGTGACCACTCAGCACTCAAAACCTAGAGAAAATCACATCCTTCTCCACAGGGGCATTGGGTCCTTATCCAGGGAAGATTCCCATAGGAAGAAAACAAGCATAAATCCTTCAAATGTTAGAAGCCTGTCCTCCAGTGAAACATGCCCTCTCTAGCACTTCCATGGTTAAATCATGGTTTGTATTAAACTGAATATTGTGTCCCTCAGGTGCTCAGAAGCACAAATGCTGGAACTCTATACATGTCCCATACATAGAGACAGAATTCAATGGCTGAAGGGTAGATACGTTCATGAAACTTCTTCCTCTCATCATCTATCCCCAGAGCTTCAAGACCTACACAATCAGTAAATTGCAGAGGATGCCAGAACAGGTTCATAATACTGGAAGTCCTGGCATGCCTGTAGCTACACCAGGCTGAAGACATATGAAGAAGGGCCACAGAAAAAATCTGAAAGGAAACAGACCTGGAATAATAATTATATTAAATGCAGTGCGAAATACAGGGTATCAAGTAAACCCTCAAGCAACAAGATACATTGAACCACATTTAATCCTATATAATTATTTGATTTGCCAATGAATATTTGAACACAATAGACAGAGGGAACAAAGTCCCAGGTAAAACCTCCTGAGCTCCCTCTGCTTCTCAAGAGGGGAGCCAGTGTGTCTACACTTGCCACTGCTACTACCCTAAACATGGTAAAGAGGACACTACCAGAAAAAGACTGACCTTATCACTTAAGACTTGTCACAAAACAGGACTCACAGAGAGACTGGGTGGATCCTGAGATCTAAGGGATTATTATCAACAAGCACACATTTACCGACTTCAAACTATGATCACTGATAGCACAAAGAACCTAGGCCAACCACAGGCTCCTCTGTGCATTGAGGCCCTTTCTAGTGAAGACGTCCAGAGTAAGAACACAAGCGTAGAATGCTTACAGACAGCACCCATCCTCCAGTGAAACAGATCATGAGTAGCAACTTTGATGGCTGTGCAATGGTGTGAATAAGGCAAATACTGTGCTGCATGGGTGGTCAGGAGCATTATCTGAAGGGCTTCCCACTGATACCTTGGGCCTTTCGGTTGTCCTCTGCTTTTTAGTGACAATGCATTTACATTCACAGTGACAGGAAATTCAAATAACAGGTATTGTTCATGAACAATATATATTGTTTTTTTAAATATACTCACACAGTAAACTCTCTTAAGAGCTTGAAGATCCACTTAATGAAATACCAACAATGAGGCTACAAGGAGAGCAACAATTATCATATCACGACACACCTGTGCATGCCCAGTCATGTAAAATCATCAATGATTCTTTTAAGAGAAAATCCATAGGGACATTGCTCAAAGGCAGCATTAGAAATGTTCTTAATGTGATAGGGAATACAAAAGATCAAGGCCTTTTTGAGCAACAAAACCACGAAAAGAAAACCTGCTTAATCCTGGAAAAGATGACCTTATTGGCAGCACAAATTTGAACACCATAAAAGTCAGGGCTGAACCCTGAAAGATTCATGACCTCTCCAACCTTCTCTGCTTCTCAGGAGCAGAATTAGATCACATTTACAAGTTGAGCCTTGGAGTGGTCCTCTAAGAATTAGTAAGCATTCACACCCCTATCAGAAAGACAGAATTTGGGGTTCCAATCTCAGACTTCTTCCTGAAATATGAGTCCTGGATTGTTTCGCACAACACAAACATTTATACTACATCAAATACTAATAGCAGTGAGTGTCATGAAGTGCCTACATTCATGTGTGTATTGGACACCCTTGCTTGTTCTTTGATGGACACACGTCAAAGATTTTGTCAGTCAAAATCCTAAGGGAACCAGATCTCAATGTTGCCTTCAAAATGTTTTTCATGGGGTACAAAAAGTATCCACCTGTCAGTGGAAAGGTAATTACAATAGAGGCTAGGGTTGTCTAATATCCCCTGAATAAGCTCCCAACCTTCCTCTGCATTAAAAGAAGGATGAGGGACCCTCCCTTCACACCTTCTCTTGGACTAGCTACCTGATCTGTCTGGAGAGAAAAGACTGAAGAAAACGTAATGTACTCCCCCCACTTTCTTTACTGAAGAGGGCCTTTCCCGAAGAGGAAATTTACCAGGCAAATTGCACACTAGAATGTCCGTATGCTTCACTTCAGGAAGAGAACTTGGAGAGGGACTGAGATCAGTGTCTGCTCTGGTGTATAATCATTAAGTGTGTCTTCACAAATCATGATTATTACCAGACTGCATGGATAGCACTCAGAATCTAGACCCAAGCCCATGTTCCTTGTGTTTCTTTTCCAGCAAGAAAGCCCATGGTGGGAACCCAGCTTAAATTGCTCAGAGGACAGCCGCCCATCCTCCTGGGAAACAGACTCTCAGGAGCATATCAAATATCAGTGTGTCATGTTCAACTTTGGTCTTGCCCTGAGAAAGCAGGAAAAAGGGTACCATCAATAGTAATTTAAAATGCCTCCATGCATAAAACAAAATAAAACAAAACAAACAATCAAAATCCTAACTATTGAGCGAATTAAAATCGTGGCAGCAAATGAGGGAGGTCACAGAGAAACCAGCTAACACATGTAGGTAATATGGTAATGAAACCCTTTTCTACTTAGTCATGTATGCTTTGAATACTGGATTCTTTTTTGAATCCTATATTCGTGACATAAATATAGGTGTTGATAATGTGTCAGCAAGATTCATTCATTGATATAGCCCAGATAGAAAACCCATCCTGTCCTTACTCCTAACAGGAGTCCTAAAATATTTGAACGAGATGTAGAAAGCAGAGGATGGTAGCCCTAGAGTTGTGGAGGATGGAGGTAAATATAGTGAAGGAAAGAGTGGAACACTCAGGAGGAATTAGAGACTCAAACCCAGCTCAGAGCCAGCACAGCCAGAGCTTAAGTCCTGCACATTTCTATTAAGAGACCCTTCCATGTGTCTGTGTCAAGTGTTGTAGGAGGTGCTGTGGTCCCTGGAGCTCATACCACAGAGCGGAGAGCAACTTGCTGAGGATGCAGACAGTCACAGGAGACAACAGAGGGGTGGGGAATTATAGGTGGGAAAACAGCAAGGTCCCCTCTTATGACTAGGTGGTTTACTGCTGGTAGGACATAGTGATTTGTCATACTTCCAGCAAATGAAAAGACACAGATACATTCAAGTATATCTAGCTGGAAACAGAGTTTTCTGCCTCCTGGGACATATGTGTAGAACAATTATTTTTTATATTTGCATAGGTACCACAAAGGATCTTGCAATTACAATGTCCTTGCTCCTGATGCTGCTCCTGGTGCTGTGGCTATTACTGCTATATTTTTCTTTTTATTGTACTATGAATGAACAGATACTTTTGTTACACAAATATGAACTTTCCAAAAGTCCATGCTAGAGATACTGAAAATCATCAACAACAACACACAGCATTGTCAAGGCCTGAGACCAGCCTCATAAGCAAGGTCAGGGATACAGCTAACTCTTTGAATGATACACCCTGAGTGGAAGAGAGGCACTCAGGTGTTGCTCCCTGGCTCAGGCCAATAGAAATCGGTGGCCTACTACACGGAATGGACAACAGAACACTTTGTACTTTTTACTGTAAACTCATGTTTTCAGGTCTCTTTGAATGAAGAGGCTACTGCATCCTCACCTAGAAGGAAGGCCAGATCCAGATGCTCACGAGTCCATGAACTAAGCAACACAAGAAAAATAAAAATGGCTGTTGGTTCCTGGAACATCCAGTCCTTGGCTATGCCCCCTTGTTGTAGAAGGACACTGTCTCTGGAAGTTTGCAGACCTTCCTCACTGAGAGCGGTGCATCTCTGCCCTGGCAGGAGCCAAGTCCGTGTAGGGTGATGCTCAAGTCCCCTCTCTCCACCCCCTCACCTGCTGTGTACATGGGCACTGAGAATTTACAGGTTTTACTCTAACACTAGACCTGGTAAGGGATGCCAAGTCCTCAATAAGATGATGCGAAAAAGTTATAAACTGACAGGGACAATCATACATGAAACTAACAGTGACCACAGTGCTATTTTATATGAGTGTGCTATGGAGCAGTGACTTTAATCAATAAATGAAGAACTGAACCATGATGCAGAGAAAGAAGGAGCTCTGTGACATGAGGGAAGCCTGGTTTATAGAACAAACTCCAGTCTAAACAAAGATAAAGATGGCTACATGATGAAATACTGTAATTATAATTGCAAAACTATACTGTGATGGTTTCTATGTGCTTGGCCCTGGGACTGGCACTGTTGGGAGGCGTGGCCTTGCTGACGTAGGTGTGTCACTCTGGGTTTGGGAATTAAGACCCTCATCCTGGCTGCCAGGAAGCTAGTATTCTGTTATCAGCCTTCAGATGAACATGGAGAACTCTCAGCTCAGCCTGTGCCATCCCTATCTGGATGCTGTCATGCTCCTGCCCTGATGACAATGGACTGAACCTCTGAACCTGTAAGACAGCCCCAATTGAATATTGTCCTTATAGGAGTTAGCATGGACATGGTATCTGTTCACAGAAGTCAAAGCCTAACAAAGACAATTATAGAACTGATTTTTGTTAAAATTAACCCCAAAAGTAAGTGTCCCATAACAAGTGCTGCAACTCCTCCAGAGTCACTGTCATCCCAACAGGCAGATTAAGGGCAGGGACAAATACAGCACTGTGATCCAAAGATAAAAATGTTTACATTTGCCATCACCCAATATAAAATTATGAATTGATAGTGCAGCCCTAGTACCATTAATATTGAAAATATAATACCTGTGTGTTTTCAAGGAGCTCAATTTAAAATATGATGTAACCTTAAGTTCCTCCTGCCTCCGGGCTTTGTTTCCCCAGTTTATTCACACCTGTCTGCCAGTGCTCTACAGGCAGTAGGACCTAGGAGAATGGAGCCCAACATAACGTGTATTAAAGGCTTATACTAAAGCCATTTTCTTTCAAAGCCTCAGATATTGGAATCACTCTCAAGTTCAATATATAATTCTCCTGAGTTCAAGCTGTGTACAATCACAAGAACTAGCTACAAGTTGCCAAATTATGTTTTTCCATAAAGGCATATAAAGGGTAGTTTAAACCTTAGTTAAATTTCAACAGGAAGCAATAATGAGCAATCTGAAGTAAACTCATTCCTATCCAAAACACCAGGAAAAGAGCATGAAAACACAGTCCATGGACAATTTGGGATCTTGAAGAAACTTTGGTCACAAGGCCATCGGACTCTTAGGAATATTCTCACAAGCACTCAGAAGTCTTCTCACAGGACTCCATTCCTGGACCATGTCTCATACCTGTCAAAGTAATAGAGGCGTTACAGAGACAGAAAAAGAATTAATGGTCTCTTCATTGGTGCGGAGTACAAAATATTCAATCTAGCTCATATTTTGGACCAAGACACTCAACTAACCTCAAACCTTGAGGGCTCCCAGAGATTGAACCATTAACCAAACAATATACATGGACTGGACGTAGCCCTTCCAAGTCATAAGTAATAGATTACACCTTGGTCTTCATGAAGGCGCTCCAAAAAATGGAGCAGGGAGTTGTCAGTGACTTGTGAGATGAGATTGGGAAGAAAGGGGTGCTGTGATACAAATGTAAAGGTGAAGATAGATAGATAGATGATAGATAGATAGATGATAGATAGATAGATAGATAGATAGATAGATAGATAGATAGATAGATAGATAGATAAATACACAAATAAATACATAAATGGAAAGTTTTTCTTCCTGTTTGCACCCTGGGGTGAGGTGTCCTGAAACCGCACACTTCCATCTAATGTCCAGGTACTGAATCTCTCACAATGGTAGCTATGACTACAAGTGAATCTATCAGTAATCATTAAATTAGATTGTAAATGTAGATGTCATCGGGTATCATAGTTTGGAGAGACCATTTATCAGCTAATGCTCTGAGTAGACTTGAATACAGACAGTTTGGGGAACAGCCAGGTAATGGGATACCAGAGAAGACATGTCTAGGACATCAGACAAGAACATATTAGGAAGAGAGTAGGAAAACAGACACCTAGAGGGATAGATGGATGGAATGGGTGAGAGTTTTGCTAGATAAAGAAGGCATAGACTAAATGAAAGTGTTGCGTTCCCCAATCCTTCATGTAGAGCACTGCATGTAGAGTGTCCTTGGTCTGCCAGTGCCTGTGCTTTTAGAACTACAGCCTGCAGACCACTATGACATGGGATCCTGAGTACTCGACCTGTATTAGACATCACCATGCTATGGGACCCTCTATTGCCAAGGAGGTACAGGAGGCGTACCTGTTGTGCATGGCTACCGGTCCTCCCTGATGTCAGCATGGGATTGGTGTCCCATGAACCAGACAACAATGGAGCAGCATGCCATTGGGCTGCTAAGTATTGCGTTTCTTCTATTGGGCCTTATTCCAGTGGCATCCTGGCTACCAGTTCACTCAGAGCATTGTGAGGTCAACCTAAAACTTGCTTCTTCTAGACCCATGGCAACTGGGCTTGTGCTGTAAACTCACATCTTACCCTATTTCTTATATTGGGCTGCTTGATAACAGGCCTAGCACCTGATGGAATGTGTTAGCCATTTCTAAGTTAATGGTATGTTCTTGGGGGCATCATGCATGCATGTAGTGATGTCTGTGTTATGACTGCACTAAAAAAAGCATGCACATTGTATGCTTGGGGTATTAGTATTGTGGCTCAGGTGTCCAAGCCATTCTCCACAGAGTGTCTCATCTGTCGTGGCCTGACCCTTAGCTCCTTAGGACACAGTGCAATATCACAAGAGCCTAAAGCTCTGCCCATGCCCTTCTCAGTGATCTCACAGACATGGTACATAAACTGTTCTGTGTTAGCTACCATAAGCAAGTCAGCAAAGTGATAAAATACTGCAAACACCAAAACATAAAACAAAGAAACAACACCGTTACAGAGAGATATTTCCTCATAAAATCTGTAACTGCTATTTTAGAAGCCAAAAGACATCTATTAAAGTATTGGCACTTGATGTCAACCCCTCCTTTGGATGATAGATCTCTGTGAATCCAAGACAGCCTTGTCCACATAGTAAAGTTGCAGGATGGAGAAAGCTATGTAGTGAGAGTCTGATTCAGAAAACAAAACAAAGATCAAAACAAAACAAAAAACAAAAACAAACCAAACAAAAAACAAAAACAAACAAAACAAAAAACAAAAACAAACAAAACAAAAAACAAAAACAAACAAAACAAAAAAAGCGTTACCCTCCTGAAGGATATTGTTTCCTTTCTTTCTAAACATGGATTTCCCTCTAGAATTGTGTCTTCTGTGAACATTTATAGATTTTTTTCCCTTCCATGTGATTCTCTGTGTGTTTCCTCTGATCCTTCTCATCCTTTTCACTTTCTCCAAATCTCACTCTTTTGTGAATTTCTCACTATGTTTGGCCTATTTGAAATTTCAAAATATTATAGTCATGAGGATTATACCAAGTGCCCTTATCTGCCTAACACAGAGAACTCTATCTTCTCATCTTTTAACTTTCCTGAACATTGTAGGCCACTTTAATTCCCCCTAGTATAAATTTAAAGATTTGTCACATCCTCTACCCAGGTTCCTGATACTCTAGTTCCTTCTAGAATCAAAAATGGAAGATCCCTCATTTGTCCTCCACAGATCTTGTTGTTACTAGGCAGTATGGATTGGTAGTTGGTTACTACATCCTATTTGTATGACATTTCCTTCCCCCAGGAGCCATGGTGGCACTTATTACCATCTGATACTATAAACACAAAAGAAAATACTCAAAACTGACATCAAATGGGGAAAGATACAGAATTGATAGAACTGGCGTAGAAAGAATTCATTTCATTGACCTCTGACTTTTATGGCTATTCTATCTGAGACTTGAGTTCCCTAATAAAATTTATTTATTTATTTATTTATTTATTTATTTATTTATTTATTTATTTCAATAATAGTGCTTGTATATTTGTGACCCAGTGACTCTGACAGGATGCTCACCTCAAGTTTATTTTCAGTAATCCACAGTAAAATTGGACCTTTTCAAATTCAGTTTTGTGAATCAAAACAAATAGAATTGTATGAAAACTGCTGTGATCAAGAGAAAGAATAGTGCCATTGTCTCAAATAATTCATGCGATGCTCCTTACAGTCACTCCTTATTTGACCCTTCCTCTTTAATTGCCCCACCCTAGTTACTTGCCCCTCCCACTGGTCACCATTCATTTGACAACCTTTTAGCTCTCTTTTTAAGAACACCAGGGTAGAATATCACAGTGTGTAAAAGTTTTACACCTCCTTATTTCTTAATTATCAGAATGCCTTTTAGATTGAATAATTTGTGAATGTTAATGTAGCAATGATGCAGTTGCATGTGAAGGCCAGCGGACAACTTCAAGGCTCTATTTGCCCTTTTTTCTTTATAATATCATTAATAATAATGAAGATTATTATTAAGATTTTTATTTATTCACATTGCAAAAGTTGCCCACCTTTTCTGTCCCCTCTCCACAGGTTCTTCATCCATATCCAGCTACCAGATTGTCAATGCGCCAGACTGCAGAATGCCAAGAGTGGTCACCTCACATGTTTATAGAAGACATGACCTCCCAGCATGCCAGAACACACACAGAGAGTGGTAAGGCCTAGGAAACAGACAAGGGAGTACAACCCTCAGACCGTTAAAAATAAAAGCATCCTTAATTTGTGCATGCATGTTTTTAAGATGCAAAAGTTCTGGCTTCCATCAGCTCCCCAAGTTGCCCAAATAGTTTCACAGTAAATCACACTGTGACTCAAAGACACT